>NW_024582362.1:1806093-2068956 GCF_018398535.1 Haplochromis burtoni
TGCAAAAAAAAAAAAAAAAAAAAAAAAAAAAAAAAAAGAAAAAAAAAGAGGAACAAGAACTAGTGCCTCAGCTGCTCTAAACGGTGTTGTGGTATTTGAATATTTGCGGTGGTTGGGACTTCAGTGTGTTCCCCATTACAGCATCAATCACAGAGCCATAGAAGGTATTGTGCACACTTTAGAAATCCAAAAAAGGTCAAGACCTTTTTAAACCTATGTTTACATCCATTTAAAGACAGCTTGAAGAAAAGCAACTGTGCTCAAACGTAACGCAATATTATTTTTAGTAAATGCTAAAATACACTTCTAGCTATGAGTGATTGCTAGCTACATGGGAAATTCAATCTTAATTGAAGCTCAGATTGCTAATGTTAGCCACATATTACCTAGCAGCTCTGGGTATTTAGATGAAGCAAAACTACATTTTAGTTACACAAGTTCTTCTTGCAGTAGAGGGTTAAAAGGTTCTTTTGGCTGAGCAATCAGAGGCATAGCTGCTAATGGCTGCTCGTTGCTACACACAGACAACACAAAAATCACAGCTACTGTTGTCAGTGGCTACAGTCTGACACTAGCAGAGTCACCGGTGACACACTTGATGTCAGTTTTGGCTAAAATCCCTGAGTAATGCTGCTCTAATTCCTTCCCGTAAACTCTGCAATCACATGGTTAACTGGACGGTCCAGCTCAAAGTCAGAACACCACAGTGAAGAGAAGAGCTAATACGGAAAACAAAATAGCAAACACGAGCCACAAAAGGAAATTAAAACACAAAAGGAATCCAGTTTGTGTGTTTTCACCTACGCCAAAGTCTGTGTTACCCCACTGAGCCCAGATAAATGCTCCGGCGTGCCTGCAGAGACACAAACACTTTCTCTTTGTGTCAGCCAGAAAACTTTTCATAAAAGCAATAAAAAGCGGCCACTGGAGCAATTTACAGCCTGAGGGGTAGAGTCACAGAGTGCCAACAGAGTTTGAACAAGGGAACAGACAGGGTACTGCTGTCAGTGCACTCGCATCACACGAGCTAAAAAGCTGGAAAGCTGAAACTTAAAGGAAATGTGGAAGAGCAAGGCTCTAAATGTGTCGTGATACCAGCGTTAGATTTGGCTGAATTCACCGGATAATACGATTGCAAAGAACTAATATATTCAGTGTGTTCAGTACATCTGGTGTAAAGACCAGGACGTTATTAGGAAAGGGAATACGAGCAAAGCTCTGCCTGTACGGTGCCGTTGACCACACATGAAAGAGACTATGAGCCACGAGACAGGTGGTCTCCTAACACCACGTCGCCCAGTCTGTTGATGCCACACACAAATGCACGCACGCACACGGGAACAGAACAGCCTCTGTTTTATGCCAGCAAGTCACCAGATGGGCCATCTGCTTCCCTCCTCTGCCCAGCATGATGCCAGGCTAGTGGTACCCACTGATCGCAAGCCCAGTTCTCCACACACTTCTTGGCAGGCGGGCAATGTGACAGCCCCGCTTGTTGAAGATCAAATGCTAATCGCCGCTCGCTCTTGTTGCTCAGCAGCCACGTGTCTTACGAGAGGGGACTGTCAAGTCTGTACGCTAGATGGTCTGTGAGGAAAAGCATGCATCGAGCCTGCAAATGCTCCAGAAGTGTCTGAAACACTGTGACGCACTCCACCATCAAGATATAGAGAGAGAGGGGAAAAGAAGAAAACAAAAAAAAATCAGCAGTCAGGCAGGCGAATGTTTGGTAGATACCTCTCCTTTGTCACTACATAAGAGGACGGCGCTTTATAGAGAAATAACAAAGGAGAGCTAAACTCTTCAACCGCACGCCTGTACACTAACCTTCTACAGGTCTATGACATCACTCTCCAACTAAGTGGGCCACATCTCTGAGGGAAACACCCTCCTAATTTAGACTAGAGAAAGTGGGAGGTCTGTTCTCCGGCTGCCTGATAGCCAAAGCAGCATGATCTCATATGTGACATCACTCTTGACATGGAGTCCCAGAGAAATCACCATTTCAGAGGTCAACCTCTAGATATTTTTTTTTTCTTATTTGAGGGGGTTGGGTGCTGGGTTCCCCCTCTCCAACAATCACAGAACAAGAAATTGATCCACAGACATCAGAAGAGGAAGTGATCAGTGATGAGATAAAGGAATGTTGTGGCAGTATACCTGTGGAAGATATGCAAAGCACCAGGCTATTCTGATCCCTTTTATTCTTCCTGTAATATTTCTCATCATACTGTCAGCTCAGGTCAGATTGAAAAATGGAAACGGGGAGAAAGAGACATCCAACGATAACACACACCGTTAAACCCAAATACCTCCACAGTTTCCGATCCATTTTTTTCCTTCAGTTCCAACAACGCTTGATATGAAACACGTGAAACCGCCTATGTTGTGCAAGTAATCAAAGTGACACCAGCTAATCCAGGCAAGATGTTACAGGCAGTGATGAATTACACATTCAAGTTTCAGGAGTCTGCTAAATGATTTCCAAATCATGTGGGAGTTATTGGAAGCCAACAGATCTGCAACAGTGGACAAAATACATCCAAGGTCCTGTTACAGTGTAGCAACAGTACTACCTGTTATAACAAAAGCAAAGGTTGTAATGGAGGTCGCTGTATCCAAAATAAGGTTAAAACAAACATCTTTTACTGTTAATGAAACCGCACAATGCATTGCAAGCCTGACATCATAATACCCGGTGGACCGTCTGAATTGCAACTCCCGCAGGAAGTGCAGGGTGATTAAGCGAGACGTGGCTATTTAGGTAGGTGACTTACGCTTTTTAAAAAGGTCAGCAGCAGAGGTGTCCTGTCTGCTAAACGCTTGCCAAGATTGTGTTGTGGCCACCCCGCATGAGTCAGAGGGTTATGCTTGCTGATTCTGGGAAGTAAGACAATACCTTATGTCCTATTGCTCAATAAGCCCACTGAGGGATTTCTATGCAGGGACACAGTTGAGGACCTCTGGGTGGTGGAAGACACGTGTGGGTGGGAGAATGTCATTCTGTGTGGGGCCTAAGCGCTCTATCATAACCTTGGTTCCCCTTTCTTTGTCTCAGGAGAGTTATTGCTGAGAAGAGATCTAAGCCCTTTAGTGGAACAACAGGCTTAATGATTGTGTCCTACAGCACATGAAGAGGATTTTTCCTCTCCTCCAGCACTAAATCTACGGTTTATTTCAAATAAAGGAAATTTCCCGTTGGATGTGAAGCCATTATTTATACGTCAAATGCATGTTCAGTTAGAGACGCTGCACTGGAAGGTCAATGACTAAACTTATCTCTTTGCACAAATGAGTGCGATAGAAGGTTTATTAAGAGGGAAAATGTAGGGGGAAATCACCAAGTATGAACCTTACCAGTTGCTCATTTTGGGTCAAAAAGTAATTTTTTTTTATAAATCTTGGTCATACCATAATACTATAAAACGAAGGATTATTATGGTGTGAAACCAAATGATCAGTAGCTAACTTAAGCCTAACTTAAGTGCTTAGCCAAGGAGCTTGTAGTCTCACATTCAGACCCACTGCTTCATATTGCACACGATTTTAAGCAACTAAGATAGAGACTGAAAAGTTTACATCGACACTATAAAAAAGGACGTCCAAAACAAGCAGATTTTATGCAGCACAACCATTTAAAAGTTTCATTTAAGCTGCAAACCCAACAGCTCTCCCTTCATCCTACATAGGAATGCACTGATTGCGAAATTCTAGGCAAACACCGAAGCTTAAAAATAGAAATCTGGCCAACAGCCAACGTTGATATCGTCATCTTTGTTTATTCTACTTCAGTTGTTATGCAATGGCTCACTTTGTTCCAGAAGAACCAATAGATTTTCATTGTATGAATGAATATCACTGTTCTAAAGTCATGCAGCCCTTTATCACACCATCTTGGAACATTCAACTAGGGGAAAACTGATGTAACGCAACAGGTAACAGATGATGTGTATGGTTAAAGTGACCTGTCAACCACCAAAAGCTAGCATACCATTTTCAGCATGCAAGGTCAACATTATATCAATTTCCTGAAGCCAAATTTCTTAACACTGTCAGTTTCCAATGGTATAAAAGAGACATTACCAGCAAACGTCAGGCTTTATAAATCTGGAACCAATCAAGGTTTAGCATGTTTGCCGGGTCGAACGCTGGCTTGAAAGTTTAAACTTTCATTTCGTCACTTCTGTTTGCGGCAATCTGAGAAGACGGTACAAATGTTGGGAGAAAGGCATGTAACCAGAACCTAAAGAGGTGTATGAAGTGGAGCTCAGTGTTTTATCTTCACTCAGTCCAGTGCTACCAATCAGATTCCAGCGTAAGATGATCTTCCTCATTGATAGTGATGGCTCTGTTAGCTAGGAGATAAGTAGATCTGCCCTCCATTATCATCAACCGCACAGCAGTGGCTAAAAATAGCCAAAAGAAAGAGTGGTTTCTCCTGCCATCCACAATGCATCCACTCCCTGGATCACCAGACCCCTACTCACCACCCGAGAGAAATCTGTGCGATCTGTAAAGTAAGCTGTATTTTCCGTTACGAGGTGGCATGCTGTTACAAGCACATTGATTCATTGTGTTTCTCCACCCACAGGCAGTCATGCAGAGACAGCTCGTGGACTTAAACCCATTTCACGAGACAGAATGTCAAACAGCTGTGGTTCAGGAAGACTAAAGGAAGCGTTTCGGCTTTGCCAGCAAGCTGTTTATCCATGAAGAGCGTCTCGGTTCTGGGCATTTGATGCTCACAGAGGCTAAATAAGAGCGACAGTGAAGAATCCAAAAGCAAAGTGATAATTAAGTTCCAAGAGTCTCCCGAGTCATTTTTATTTAAAGTCTCTGCAACAAACTGCAAACTGGCCTCACTTCTGTTTATAGGGATAAACCATTACACATGGAAAAGAATGACACCTGCCTTGTGTAGCATTTTATATAACTGTGTACACACAAGCCTCAACATGTATAACTTAGTATGTAGACTTTCTGCTCTCTGGCCGCCTGTCCTTGCAGCTTCGGGCTCTGCTGCTGCTGACGGCATCGTCCTTACGGTCAAACAAGCCGTGCAGACAAAGCTCAATCAGGACAACTTCCTCTTGGTTTCTGGAGCAGCGAGGGCCGGACCTTACTGCACTTTCACAGATAAAGTAAGCTGCCCCAGACTAAGTCCTTCCACTTTGTCCATATATCTGCTTGTCGTAGGCTCACTTTACATTCGATCAGAGTCGTATTTTTGCCCCCCCGCAACTACATCGTGACAGAACATGTCCTAACATGTTGCAACTGTGTCCGAGATGAATGAAAAGAGGCTTAAATTTATCTATGCAAACTAGCAGCACGTAATGGTAATGCTACTCTTAGCAATGTGTGGCAAAGGAAGCACTACACACCTGTATTTGTCCAGCGTCAATCTGTGTTCTTTAAACATGACGTGTTAACACGAGCTGTGCAACAACTGTTATCTTGAAGTCGATTTACAGATTTTTCATGGATGTCTGGGTTTGGCTGGGTAAAGACAGAAAATAGTCTCAAAACCACTAAAGCATTTTTAGTCAATCTTTCCACTGAGGCTGTATATTTTTCCTTAAGCATGATCTCTTTGTATATTTGAATATATGCTGCTTTGGTTTGGATCTGCTTCCGAGTTCCTGCTGTGGAAATATGTTACTGCCACTATCAGGCTTTGCCGTAGAGTTGGCGAAATCCATGTGGCTTTTATTTCACTTTGCAAATACAGTACATAGAAATCAGGCCAAAGCCCTTTTTTAGTCACACCAGACGACACAGTCTTTGTTTCATTCAACCTCAGAGTAATTCATCAAAGCCTGAAATGCTTTTATGAGTCTTTTACTTTTGAATGATGTCTTTCACCAATCTACTAGAAAGACCTAGCAGAGCATGGTGACTTGCACTTCACAGCACCAACATGACCAACACGTTCACTTAAACTTCTTTAGAAAGAGTAACAGTGTTGGTATTTAAACATTTTTATTATGAGCCTTAAATAAAAACTGCAGTGCTCCTGAAAACTTTCTCTCTGCTCTGCGCATCAAAGCCAGGATTTTGGCTTTCAAGTGAATCTGACAGACATGGACTCAGCTCAGATTTTATGGGGAGTCTATTAAAGAATGATGGAAATCAAAAGGACAAAACTATAGCCGAAGCTCAATTCCACATTTTTAAACTGCACTCCTTTCCATTAACTGAACTGAAAAAGGTTTTCTTTGTCTTCTCTTTTGGTCCATCAGTCTTCACACAGTATCAATGTCTTAGACTACAACCTTCTTCAAACTCTGACTTCATACATTCATAGTTTAGATGTATATTATAAAAGCTGCCAAACCAACAGTTGGTTTTTGCAGTCAAACCAGATTTTTGAGAAACACATCTGAAACTGATCTGTTTACATTTGGTGTTTATAGATTTAAACAGTGCTGCACAAAATACCCCTTATTTCTTTATATTTTGCTTTGAAGGCTTTCTTGTAATTTTAAGTGGTCTTGAGCAACAGTTCTCCAGGCTTTCTGGAGGCCTTTTTAAAGTTTTTCTTTCGACATTGGTGCTTTTTCACAGATTTTCAGTCCAGTCCTTGTACTTTTTTTTTTGTTTGTTACATCACTTAACGCTGACCTATGAATCACTCTGTATACATGCAGTATAACAGATAACTGAATAACATTTTAAAATGGTATCTTCTGTTACTTTGTTACTACCAGCACACTGGAAAAACATAATTTGTTCCCCTTTCTTTAGCTGAATTCACAATAAAATGCCAAAGATAACACAGTGTGACAGGCGTAAAATAGTATTTTGGCACCAAGAAAATGATTCCAAATGAGTCATTTGCTGAAAACTTGGCATAATTCAGGATGTTGCGCAGTTTGTTCTTAAACATTTTTGACAAAACTGGACAACAAGAGGACAAAACAAGAAGCGGCAGAAGTAAAAACAATCTACAGCAGATGAACATGACCGGGAAGTCACGTCTTTACCAAATCCATCAAAGAACCTGACGCGTGACCTCAGAGATGCATCTGGACCTTGAGCAGATCCATCTACGGTTTGCTGAAGCCTCATCAGAAATGGCCTCAGTGGAAGAGTGGCTGTCAAGAAACCATTCTTAAGGAGAGGAGAGGCTATGTTACACAAGAACTGGACTGAAAAATCAGTGGCAACAGGTCTGGTGGAGTGATGAATCCAAATTTGAAAGCTCTGGTTCAAATTGTCAATATGTAGAGAGGGGGCCAGGACACAGGTACAACAGTGACTATTTACAGTACTTTTTTGCATGTTTGTGCATTTTAATAGATTGCTGCCCCCGCCGCACTTTCATTGCAAAATATCAAGAAATTAGGAGTAGCTCAAGATTTTTGCACAGTACTGTACATACAGTATGAAAGAGTTGTATAGAAATAGGAACAAATAATGGAGTTATTGTCTATTAACTTTGCAGCACTGCACTTCACAAAATAGATTGCGATTCACTATGAAGACAGTTTGACTTTGCACTGTCTGCTCAGCTGTGACGCTACTCTGCAACATGTGCTGCAGGACTCGCTGCAGAGTAGGGCTGTGCGATATGACCAGAATATCATATCCCGATAACGATATAAAATCACAAAAATTTAACATTTTCTGTAAATTCTGTGAATCTCGGGCAGCTCGACTTGTGTGAAGTGTTTCCAGCTGGGCGTCGTGTCCCTGGAGTCGAGTGTTTTAACCGATGCATGAAACGATACATTTTAGACATAAGTTGTAACGCCGCCGTTTCTTTGTGAGTATTTATTACAAGGCGTGCTGCGGGGAAAAGCCTGTTCTAACGTTTGAGTCTAAGGTTTATTTTTTTAGCACCTGACGGCTCTTTTTTGCTTTTCATCCATAAATAATCTGCATACTCTTTCACGTGATTCAGTTTATTTTGAAAAGTCTTAACAGGATCTTGAGCTTTATTGTGAAAGGTTTATGTGGAAAATAAACAAGCGGACACGCAAGGGTTTTACCGTCGTTGTTGCTAACGACAACGCATAAAAACAGGCGCTTGTCCATCCTTAGTGTGGTTATATTAAATATAAGAGAAAGAGATAACTTTAAGAAATTAATATAGACACTACAGTGACCATCAAAACGATGAAAAAAAATATTGCTGTAAACAGTTTATTTTGCGACACCACGAAACAAACGATAGCGTAAACTGAAACGATAGTCATCCGATATGTATCTTTATATCGAACAGCCCTACTGTAGAGTATTACTGACACAGGATTCTGAGCAGCTCTGCTGGATAAACTATGTGATTGTCACGACAAGCATCAGTTTCTGCATTATGGTCTGCAAAGGGAAAAGTTGTCTTGTTAGAAACACTTAAGAAAATACCAATAAATCCCTGACAGGCCATTTTGCTCTAGTAGGTTCCCGCCACACTCGGTGCCACTGGGACAACATTGCCTCGATAGCACATGCATGAACACTCGGTGAAAACAACAGCAGCCATATTATCACAGCTGGTAATCAAGCAATATAAAAAAATATATTAAAAAAAACAAGGATTCAAGAGAAACCAATCCTCCCATCTCTCTGTACTCTGTCATCTCTCTCACAGTAACCTTTGAAAGGCCAGCTTTTCCTCAGTGGGCATCTGGAAAGCAGTGAAGCTCCCGTGAATTTAGCATATGATAGCACGGGTTTACGGTCATCGTGGAGCGGACAGCGTGGGGTAAAGGAGGCCGTGATGCTGAACTAATGACCGGCAAAGCCTCCCGTGTGACACTAAGAGGTGACACCATGATGTTAAAAGGAGTGAACATAACTTTCTCATAAGTAAACTGCAGGGGGGGGGTGTCTTAATAATAATAATAATAATACAATCTGCATGAGCAAACTCTGTTGCACATGACATACTCCCATGCAGTTCTCAAAGGTTTTTCAGATTAAATGGGACGCTGTGAAACTCTGCTTAACAGACTTTCTACCTGTTTTTTTCCTCCTCCCTGACCTTTGTCCTCATTAGTCCCATCAAAATGCAATTAATAACCCAGCACGTTTGTGTCTGGCACCATTCACTGTGGGATTCTGTCCTCTTATCAGCACAGTGGTTTGTTTTGCTAGAGGCACGCCAGCCATATCTGTGGGTGGTTTCCACTTGACAGTTTGACTCTCACTTTAAGGCTATTCCTGAGCTCCAGGGCACGCCACAGCGATGATGAACTCATCCATCAGGGTGCCGCTCAGGCTCCTTCTCGTGAGTGCACTTCCAATTGATTTGATTTGATTTGATGAAGACGGTGGCCTCATTAGATCTAATTTAGCGCATCATCTCAGAGCTCTGCCATCTCTGGATGAAGCTCACCTGCATCCTCGTCGCTTTCTCACCGCCTCAGGAAGGCAGAAAAATCTCTTGGAAACCGAAAACAAAAGGACAGGAAACAAAAAAAAAAGTAACACACGAAGGACTTTTCAGGACAAGAACACTGAGGTTTCCTCTTTTCAAGAAAAACACCAGCTAAAGTAACCACAGTGAATCACAGAGGACTGGAAAACTGACAGCAGAGAGAGGGGAAGGACACGGGGTATGAATGACTCTACAATCACATATGATGGCACTGACTTTCCAGCAATCAGTCACATCTAAAGACATGCAATTTATGTCCTCAGACGTTGCTCAATCCAGTGATGTGCACTGGAAACGACCACTTAGCAAAAAGCAAACTTCCCCCCTCCCCACTATTTTCTTTTTGTTGCAACAGAAACAGTTTGTTGTGTCTTTAAAACTTTATTGTGTCTCTTTCCTTGTCCAAATCCAAATTCAGCATCATAACAGCCGCACTGAAATCACCTGGAGGCTCTCCAACTAACACTTTCCACTTGCAGGAAGGCCTACCTGTAAATGCACTGCACGTGATTTGTGTTACGAGCACTCACTTAAAAAGAACCCATAATAACATAATTAATATCTGCAAGTTTACTGTACTGTCGTGGAGTTTTATTTCCTATAAATGAGAAATAATAGTAACAAGAGGTGCTCCCAAATAAGGGGGGAAACCCCACAGTGGTTCTTACCTTGTTATCTGTGTGTGTCCATGATCCAGTTGCGGCTGCAGGATTTTTGAAAATGAACTGATTGTGGGCTGTAAGTTATCACAGACACGCGACAGGAAGAGCGGAAAAATCCTAACAGATGCGGAGAAAATCTTCCAAAAACAGTGAGCTGATATCCGGAAACTGCGCTCTGGACTAAGCGCAGAAATAACAACAAGAACAAGCTGCACTCAGGCGCAAAGATATTCTTCTTCTTTCAGGGGTGCATAAATCCAGAGTGGAGTGGACAGAGGGGAATAACCTGCAGTGGCCGATGTGTTTCAGAGTAAAGTTTTTTTTCTTCTTCTTCTTCGCCCTGCGCTTTGCTTGTCTCAACACACACTACGGAGAGAAGCGAGAGAGCCGAGTTTCACCCCGGAGCTGCGCCTCTGATGTCAGCAACAACGTGAGCTCCAGGAAGTGGTGACGCTGTCCGGTGGTGCGTTTCCACGGCAGCGGCTTCAAATCTCAGAGAGTACCGCCACACCGTGGACATCAGGGGCAAATACATATTTTCCTGTGCTCCTACGCTCTGTGTCGCAAAGTTCAGGTGGACGGAGGTGCTGTGCTATACTGCAAATACTACTATCGATCCAATGCCAAGTAAACACATGGAGCAGCAGTGATGATAGCAATGTCAATACTTTTAACTTATAAAGGCAGCTGACCTCTCCGGGCCACCGTACATTAATGCTGGGAGATACTGCAAGTTTTTGGTATTGATCTGATACCAACCTAACGTATAAAAGCAGCTTGTGTAGGGGAGGGCAGTGTTTATGACTTGTGAGATTAATCATCATCGATTTGCAAATTGTGACATTTTTAATTACCACTAAAACACTGAATTTTACATAGTTTTTAAATTTTGCCTGTCTCTAAAGCACTGTGGGTCCTCTTCTGTTGCTGTGTGTTGTTGCGCTATAACTGTGACATAATTAAAGCTACATGCAGAACTTAGAAGATAGAAACAAAGTATCAATCCTACTGAGTCAGATACCAATACCAGCCTTGGTATTGATTCATACATTTACATGTAGTGAGCAATATGGTGGATACAGCAGGTTATGAAGTTGGCATTAGGCATAATCAGATTGGACAAACTTCAACCATCCCAACCAAAGGAAGACGAGCTAAAATCCAAATGTCATTGTTTTTGGGGGGAAGTATTTATGCTTTTTTCCCTCCTGTTTGTTTCCTTTAATTAACTACATTGTGTGATTTTAATTGTATCCGTATGTCGATACATAGCATGCGGTAGAAAGGACAAAAATCGTGACACAGCTGTTGATGGGTTGAGGATTGCCACTTTAAAGGTTATGCAAGATGAGCAAGCATGAGTCTGATTAGATATATGTCAAATTTTCATATCATGCTGCTCTGTCAGGACTCCACATCTGGTGTGCAGACAGGCCAGCAGTGTTTGTCTCACTGTATCCATACTAAGCTGTTAGAAGTCTTTTTTTTCTATCCATCCAGACTTGGAAAACACTGATATTTGGGATGATATGAACTATTTCATATCCAGGTAAAAATCCCACTGAGAATAAAAAGCTCATTTTCAAGATCAATCTGGCAAAGTTTTGGTTTTAGGGGGTTTTTTTTGGTGGTGGTGGGGCAGTGATCAGTTCTCCACACATGCCTGCTTCATCAGTGCAGCTGAAGTGTTTCTAACTCCCCTCACTTGATCTCAGTGGGTTGACAGTGCCTGTTGACTGTCATCATAGCTCCATTTGAGCATTTTAAATTGTCAGATAAAGAGCACGAACACTTGCATCTGCAAACACTGTGATACTATTTTACCATTAGCATGAATAATAATCTGTATCTTTTCCCTGCATGTCAGCTAATAGGAGCACACACACGGCAGCACATTGCTAACTGGATTATAAGTATTACACCTCACTAAATGATCAAATGCTCTACTTAACCACACATCACTGACTATTTTTGCCTCTCATTTGATTGCTGAGCATTTGCATTGTGCATTTCATTTGTATCTTGGGGAAAAAAAGGCTACCTGTGTACCAAAAATTATTTACAATGGGCATAAAAACAAAACCCGGAGGGAGACAATCGGAATGACGAATGCTTAACTGACCTTGGCCCCAGCATCAGATTAGTTCCAAACAGCAGTGTTTTATTGTGATCAGACATGCCCTTGCTCTCTGTAAGACTGCTTCAGTGCAATGAATATCAATTGGACATTTGCATCTCTCTATGGATTTGAGTGCTTGTAGATGCTAAACTGTGCTGCAGATGAACACGGCATGCAGCTGTTATGAAGACTCACAGCCTGTGAGTGTGGGGGAGTTCACATGTTTTTTATTTGTTTTTGGTTTTTTTCTAGCATCACCTGAGAGAATTTTGGAGATCCGGAGGGTTCCCCAGAGACAAACCACATACTATACCATTATATATTTGAGTCATATACGCTTACATATAGGTCATAGTATATAACATAACCTTTGTCTATTGGCCATCTGCAGAAATATTAAAATCATACTAATATTCATGTGTCTCATGTGTAAAAAACCATGCAGAATGAATTTTAAACTGATTGCTGAGTATTGAACCTTTGCCTTTACGAGTGCTGGAAAAACCAGTTAGAATACAGTATATGTTTAATGAACATGTTTACATACTGGCGCTTATCCTTATACATTTTGCTAAGTGGTCTCCTAGAAAAATGGAAAAAATGCACATGCAAACTGTGGCTGATATCGATTTGTTGGGAATCAATGAGGCCTCTCTGTCAGTAAGAGGAGCACCTCAGGGAACCCTTAAAATACTGGGAAAGTCTTTTTTTAAAGCAATGTTCAAAGCTTTTCTAGTGTCTTTGGCAGTTTTCTGCTCTGGCTACTGTCTCTCGGGCATTTTGCATGGTTTTTAGGTCCACTGGGACTAAAATGGAGGGTTAGCTGCTGCCTCAAATTTTCCAGACTGCATAAGACATCTAAAAAAAACACAGAAGAGATTTCTTCCGATTCTCTTAATCTTTTGATGATATTATGTTACTGTAGATGATGAGATTTTCAAAATTTTCACAATTTTAAGTTGTGCAACATTATTCTGAAACGTGTTCAGAAATTGTAGATGCAATTTGTTTAGTGGTTTTTCTTTCAGATTGCTGAAAGGCTTTTGGGAAATGTTCTTTTTATACCCAGTCACGATACTGACCTGCTGTAAATGAACCGAATTAACTGTAAAATGTTTCTCCAGCTGTTTCTTTTTAGAACCACTTAATTCTTCAGCCTTTTGTCGGCACTGTCCAAGCTTTTTGGAGGTGTGTCGCTAACATCAGATTCAAAATGAACCAATATTTTTCTTAAAATTGTGGATTGCTGCAGTTTTAAACATTTCATACCTGTTCTATGATCTGTCGTGATTAAAATATGGGTTTGAACATTTGCAAACTACTGAATTCTCCTTTTATTTAGATTTTGAAGTTTACTAACTTTTTTTAAAATTGGAGTTGTATGATACATGTGAATGTAGCTATTATATAGCTATTTCACAATGAAGTGGCCTCAAGGCTATGTGCCAACAGAAGCCACATTGCTGTTTTACTGGATAAATCACTAATTAATATTTAAACACAGGAAGTTGGAGTTTGCTACTGCGAGTCTTAACATGCTGCATCTTTCTGTCTGTATCTTTTCGTAATTAAATGTCTTTATGAAAACAGTCATGACTTAGTGTTCGCTGCAAGCACTTTAATGCCGTTGTACATAAAGAATAAAAGAAGAGCAGAAATTACCTTTTATATTTATTTATATTCTTACAGATCAACTATAAATAAAGAGATTCAACACCTTTAGCTTATTTAGCTCGACCTGTACATTTCATCAAAGGATCCTGTTCCCCGGAGCTGCAGCGTGACAGACGTCTTTATGAGAGGAGACCGGATAACCAGGAGAGTGCTGAACTCTCTGTCGTCACTGAAACACACATAAACACACTTTGAACGCGTTACATAAAGCTAGCTGGGTATTTTTTACTGTTTACGATTTCAATAGTAAAAATTCTTTCGATGGTTTGCTGCATTACCCGGGAGTGAAGCTGATCTGAAGACATTGGCTGCTGCTGGTGACGCGGTGCTCCTTGGACCCGAGCAGTCCAAAGTCAGGTGTTACTCCGAACACATGGGAGTCCCCTTCAACTGACTCTGCACAGGGTGAATGACACGAGTAAGGCTGACATGCTATGCAAAGCAATTTGGGCTTCACATAGAAAGATAGATTTCTAGGCAACATAGAGGTTACTGATTGATTTGTGATTACTTGTAATAGATTTCCAGAACATGTGGGCTCCACAGCTGTACAGATTTACTTCTCTGGTTTGCGTCTGGCCCACATAGCAGAGCCCAAAGTCGACGCTGACAGCAGATAAACGCAGTGTTGGAAGATCCAGATGAGCGCAGAGTGGCACCGTCTGCACAGAGCAAATAGACTATGTGAGGTCATATAGCAGCTCCCAACCGAGCTGTTATACACGCATTGAACAGATGTCCCTAACCTGCAGGGTGTTGTTGCTGTAGTGAATCAGGAGATTCTGCTCGAACCTCAGCTTCATCTGCCCGTTTGCACCGTGGATCAGCTTCACCCCAGGAGGGATTTCCTCATCTGTCTGTTCCACATGGTCCAGAAGAGGCAGGGAACAGTGGAAGGCCACTTTCACCTAGTATTTAAACAAAAGAGGGCAACACTTACAAATAATTGTGTAAATCAAATTCTAATGATGCTGCTGCATCCATGACTCATCTCACCCGCATGCTGTGTTGTGGCTTAAGCACTAAAGACTGATTGTCCCCAGACGGAGGATTCCTGGAGGTGCTGGTCGGGCCTTTGGGTTTTGGTTTGACCACTGAAAACGGAGGCTGAGTCCCCAGGCTGAAGTGCAGGGGCATCTCTGAAGTGTTTTTCAGCTGGAAGCTTTGTGTGATGTCAAATTCACGCACTACTATCTGCAAAAAAAAAAGAAAAATAGACTGTTCAAAATTAACTTGGGACAAACATCTCATGTGTGCACTTGCATGTCAGAGCACTGGTGATTAGTGTTGTACACTTCTCAGACCTACCTCGTTGTCTGAGTTTGCCATCAGTAAATCACCGGCCGAAGCACGAAACTCCAGCACCCCATCGTCCTCCTCCGCCTGCACTAAAAGCCTGCAGCGACAGGAAGTCAAGAGGAAGATATGCAACTTAATCAGACCACCTCTGAGCTGCTTTTACCTAACCTCAGCTTATTTTAATTTAAGAAACATAAATTGAGCAGGATGCATTACGTGTCCGGGTGGGGATAAATAGCAGGAATATAATTGCTTACGCTGCAGTCTGAACGGCTGCTAGTAGATCCACTCTGACGGGCTCTAAATCCAAACCCTGAGCCCTCCCAACTTTACCGGGAACACAAGCAGCCAGCTGAATTACACACAACAATAAAGTATAAGGATTTAGGCTGGATCACTGTTATCTACTGTTTGCATTTCCCAGGATTTAACATTGAATCACAACAGCTTACCTCGGAGTCTAGGTTCATAAAACCCAGAGCCAAGCCGACACATCTGGACTTACGAGCAGCCCCAGAAAGGGTCAAAGGAGTAAAAGACACATGGATGGCTCTGCTGCTCTTTGCTGGAATCACCTTGAGATTTACAAAGAAAAGCATCATTACTCAGATGAAATAACAGACAACAAGCACGTGGCTAAAATCCTCCGACCGTACTATTTGTTGCGGTGTGATGCAGAAGGGGTAATCTGAGAGGTCGCCCATGTGAGGCCTGATGTGGACAGATATGAGTTTTTTCTTTCCAAGAGAGGGATAAAGACAAGTCTCCTCTTCTTCCCCACGCTCATCTTCAGACATATATTCTTCCTCTTCCACATCCTGAAATCAATACAGGAAAGCTAGGTTGAGCCATTCAAAGAAGAAAATGTGCGTTTATGAGGTTTTCCCACAGGATGTGTGGTAAAATCTTTAAGCATCTGCATCATGGTGTTCAATATATACTCACAGTCAAGCTTTGGAGACAAGCACTTGTTTCCTCAGAAACTGTGGTGCGTGTTTTTTCCCATGCTGTTTCATTGAAGCTAGAAAGCCTCAGCGCGCTGCTCAGCACCTCGTTGCCATCAGCATCTTTAAGGGGGAAAGCGTCTCCAAACACCACCACAAAGTCCAGCAGTTTACCGTCGTTCTGATCTACGTTGTAAGTCTCCCAGTCCAAACGAATATCTGTCACCCAGCCGACATTTACATTATATCATTTAGAACTTATTTCTTCAAGCTGTATTTATGTCCTACGGGCAAGTGCAATTCAAAGTGCTTTCCAGTTGACTGATGAGCAGATAATAGGATTTCACAATGGCAAGGACAGCACTCTCAAAAGCACCGAAAGCCACTCGAAAACACCTAAAAGCGCCAAAACAGCAGCTACCAGTAAAGCTCTGTTTATATACATATATATATATATATCGATCTATTAAGCTCTATTATAAATCCCATTTGATATTTTTTATTCCAGTAATAAGCTGGAATGCAGTTAGTCCCTCAGACAGGAAACGAGAGGGTCATTAAGTCCTTTTCCAGCACACAGTGTTTACTGAGAACACTTACCAAACATGGTGGGATTGTTGATGCGAAGAGAACGAGAAACGGTGTCACCACCCGATACATGAGTGCCAAACCTAATGATGAGGAGAGGTATTTCTCATTAAATGAGATAGCCGCTCATTAAAAATACCCAAATATAGGTATAAATAGCTGGGGAAAAGGACTGTGGAACAGACTGTATGATTGGTCCCTGGTTCTGATCCTGTGCTCGTGGGCCCGTCATCTGGAAGTAGAGGGGGCAGCCTTTCACTGTCATATGGATGGGAATAAGCACAGGCTTGAGATCCCCCACCTGGATCAAAAATAAAGTACTGAATTAAAATAAAGAAAGAGGCCATTTAGATTCACCATAGAACTCAAGACACACTGCACAATCACTCCCTGCTTTATCCACAGTTTACAAAATGAACATCAGTGTGTACTAAATGACACCATAAACTCATCAGGAACATGTTTTCTGAGATCGTAGAGCAGAAAACAGGTGTCGCCACCTGCTGGCCATTAAAAGAAATGCAGATTTAAGGTAGTTCTACAATGGCTTTACCTTTTAAGACTTAGTAGCTACATCCATGTTTTATATCCAGTTTATTACATCAGTTACATCACATTTATTAGCTTAAACTGTGGCAACATACTTTGCATATGAGGTGGTCTGTGTACTCCCCCCACATGTCAGTGTAGGCAGTCACGTCCACAGCCCGACTCTCAAACGCTCCGAGTGTCCCCGTGTGTGGCGTGACAAAAAAAGCGGCGCCTTTTCCATGAGCCAGCAGGCTACTCACAAACTCTGGCAACGAGCAAACAAACAGAGTCAGTTCCTTGTTTCTTTATATCAAAAGCACAATCTGAAGATGATGCATACCCTCGTGTGCTTTTTCCTCTGCTTTCTTAGCTTGAAGAGAGTGGAGCGGATTCGTGACGTATGCAAATCTGCGATTAAGATGCAGCCAGTGTCAGATTTTCTGTCAAAGCAGAGTTATACTTTGATCAATAATTCAGCTCCCTTCACCTTTTCTCTGGCTGCTTATTTGGCTTCAAGGCATGGCAGGTGAAATATTCTGCCTCTACGGTAAAAGGAGCCGGGATAGCAGTTTGATTGGTTATCAGTAACTGCTTGCTAACAGCACTCTTCAAAATGACACCATCTCCAAACTCAAGTACTGGTGTTGAAGGACTCTGACCATTTGGACTAGAACGAGAAAAAACAGTTTTTTCAGTATCTGAAACGGAGTTATTTGATGCAGTGGATTTTTAGATGCAAGACTTTAAGGCAAGTTCACTACCAGACACCGGGCACACTGTAAGACACACTGAGTTTCTTGGGTTTGGCCACAATTCCAACAACAAGAGGGGAGTTCATTCCCTGGACTTCACAGACAGCAGCAACCTCGGTCAGCTCGAGCTAGAAGAAAAAAGGTGAGACTTTTTTCTTTCAAACTTTAGGTGTGTTCAAAAAAATGCTGCAACTAGCACTTACATCTGTGTGAGCAGTAAAAGTCACTGTGATCTCCATGCTGACTTTAGGTCCCAGAGTACCAGAGGAGGGGTCAAAGGTGGCTGAACACAGTGAAGCTTGTTTGCCCTGCAGCTCGGCCTGTTCAAAGCAACAATAACTATTAAAAGACAAGCTCGATATAGCCCACATGCCCATGGAGAAAGATCTATTTCCCATTAATAATATGTACTGAAACAACCTTTTCCTGCATACGCTAGTGCAACTTAATACAGTGAATGTTGTGTTGCATACCAGCCAACTGAACTGTGATGGCAGCAGGGTCTGATTGAAAAGAGTTACGGTGCCTGTGGCAGAAGCTCCAACATAAAGTTCAGGGAAGGACAGCGTGCAGTTCAGAAGACAGACGTCGGACGACTGCACGTCTGCTCGCACTGACAGGTGACTGTAGGGAACACACAGGTAGTGCTGTTACTTACTCACATCTTATTAATATGGTTAATATGGTTTTTGTGGATCGTATTCTAGACTAAAAGGAGGAATCACATTGTTTTATGTGACTGTGCTTCCTTACCATCCTGTCCCATTTTCCACAGTCAGTTCCAGCTCAGTTTCAAACAGCTGGCAGGAATGTGGCTTAAAGAGCACGTCCACATTGCAAGAGGCCAAGGGAGGCAAGAGACCCCTGCTGGGTTCAACTGAGATCTAAGCAGCAACACAGATTGTTTAGATGGAGTCTCTTCATGAACAGAATGAACAGTCAGCCTAGCTTTCATTTTATCGTGTTTCCTATGTACCTGTGAGTCTTGATGCTTTCTCTCCAGGATCCAAGAGGCTTCCAGCTGGGTGGTATTGGTAAGGAGCAGGGTGGTCTGAGTCTGTTCTCTGGGTCTTATGGGTCCAAAGTCAATGCTGGGCACATTGAGAGTCACTGTGGGGCCCTGTTTAACACCACCAAATGATAGTAATGTCACAAAAATAGACGCTACAGTAATGCATTTATGCTGTGTGGTTCAATCTTACTTTGAAGGAGACTTCTACAGCCAGAGTGACCGGCTCATGGTGGTGCTGTATGTGGCAAACCAAACTAGTCACAATATTCTCTGCTTTCCCTCCCGTCACAGTAAGACTGAAGTCAAAACATTCATTCTCCTCTGGATACGGCCCAGTAAAGAATTGTCAAGCCAAAAAACAAAAAAGATATAAACATTTAAAAATTATACTTTTTTGCACCATTAAGCAGATCAACTCTGTAATGCACCTATTCTGCCAGACGATGGCTCCACTTCTATTACATGACAGCTGCTGTTAATTCTCTCCCATTGAAAACAGATGAAGGTTTTGCTGTGGTTCCACATCTGGTGCACGTACAACACAGAAACAATAAATTCATTAATAATAGCGATGTGGGAGCAGAATGACGTGATTTAACTCCACTATTAGAAACTAACCTTGAACTGCCTTGAAGTGGGTGTGCAAATAAAAATCTCTCCGGGGATCACAATGGCGTAAGGCTCTAGCAAGATCTGATAAGGCTCCGCTGACCCCTTGACCTCTATCTCCATGATGATGACGCTTGTTACCTTGGAGCCAGGCTGCACGGGCTGAAGGATGCTATATCTCCCCAAATTATACAATTTGTTAGATACAAGAAATAAAAAATGAACAAGGCAGGCATTGTTTAGTAAGCATCATGTGTGAGAGCTTGTGATTTTATTTTGTTATATTAACATTTATCAACCTGCTGTCAGAAGGCTCTGGTGGCAGCTGGGGGATGTCTCTCAGGACTAAGTGGCAGACACTGTGATAATCCTTTAACTTGAGAAAACACATTCTTCATTCAAGAAATGCAACATTGTTTACCACAATGATACAATGATTGCTGGATTTATTTATTTTTTTCAGCTATTTATCCCAAGTCCTCTTTACCTCTTTAGGACAAAAGATGAGCAGATACTCTTGGTCCTGGCAGGGAGCCAGGATGCCTGTTGAGGGGCTGACATGGAAAACCTCGTCTGTGGCCAAGTGGAACTGGATATATGAAGCATCAGGGCTTTCCCGTGGAAGCAGAGGATGCAAGTTGGGCTTCATGATCTGCCAGTGAAAAGGAAGCTCCAAGTGGCTTTATTCCGAGATGAAGAAAGGAGAAAGAAACAGACATAAAATGTGTTATTTACTGATCTCTGAAAGGAATTTTGCTGTTGCAAAAAACTACAACACAGAGTCAGAAACAGAGTTTATTAGCATTTCATTATTCCATCCGGGAAACTTCAGCAATGTTAATACAGCTAGTACGGGTGCTTGAACCCTATCTTATGTTACCCTGTGGCCAAAAATTTGAAAAGGAAGAGATTTGCTTATAAAACACATGAGACGTGCGACTCTTACACATTGTTTCTGATGACAAGCTTCTTCTGTTGCACAGAGTGAGGGTTGCATGGGCTGAAACGGATAAAGTGCTCTGCAGTAAGGTCACGCACCTCTCCAACCACAGGAGGCTCCTCCCCCCCAGACACCAGCTCCAGTGCGATCAGCTGGCCCTCACCTGAGAAGCAAACACACATTACACACAATGCATAATTTATTGCGGAGCATAGCTCTTAGCAATGCCTCTTGTTGGGATTTACCTTCAATGGAAATGTCTTTCACCTGGCAGTTGTCACACACAACAGTGAAAACCTGGCAGCTCTTCTCAGCGGTGGTTGGAAAGAAAACCACCTGTAAATCCACATTAACACATTTTTTTTTACATGCTCAGTTTCCATAGATACAGTCAGCTGATTAGAAGTCAGAGGTGGGGGAACTGAAAGGAAAAAACAAAGAAGAATTGAATTAACATATTACTCTACCTGATTTTAAATCCAGACTCACCTCAACAACAGTGGCCTCTCCTGGCTCCAGTACAAAAAGGGAGGGACTGACAGCAAAGGGTGGCTGCTCAGAAAAGTATGTTCTGGCCAAAGACTATATAAAGAAAATTGGAGCTAATGAGAATGAGACTGAGCTGTTTGGTTGCAGAAAAACTGAATCAAAACGTTGATATATTTATATGTGTCAGTTTTTTACCCTAAAATTTGAAGCTGGCCACTCGTCCTTGGGAATAATGCAAAAGGTCCCAGTGCTGAGGCCCACATTTTGGCACAGAAACTCAACAAACTTGACTCCTCCAATGAGACAGTAACCACAGTCCAGGACTCTTGGTACTGAAGAATAAGAGGGAAGCATATCAGCAGTACATCGGCAAATGAAGTAACTAATGTGCATAACAACAAAATTGGTGGGGCAGATTGCAGTGAAAACATACAGGTGAGAATAGGAGGAGGTCTCCATGCCTCAATCGGTACCACAAATGGGCCCTCCGCCTGGGTCTCCACCACTATAAAGTCCTTGTAGTCTCCCAGGGAGTCTGGAGCAAAACGCAGCGTGTACTTACAGCTCATCCCCGGGGCAACAACGCCCCCTTCACCAGGGAATCTCCCTGCCAAAACGTATCACAATGACAACAAGCTGAATTTTGTGGGGTACTGCTTATCTTCAGATAGCTTAGTGTAAGTTAAAACGTGAGGTTAATATTGGCATACAGAGGAGCTGCTGTCTCCACAGGAATGCTAAAACTGTATTCCAAAATGAAAACTTTTTTTTGTGGTTAAAGCTCTGTGGCATTCCTGTTTAATGCAGTCACTTACACTTTGACACACTTGCTTATTTCCTCACCACATCAACAACAAGAAAATATGCACCATCCAATCAGAACCAAAAGGAGCTCACCCAAGCCAATAGAGAAGTAAGGAGTGGTAGGAGGGATCACTCGGATGTGGCGGCTTGAAGAAGTCACGTTTTTAAGCTCCAGTGTAGTCTGAGACAGGAAAGGGCAGGGCAAGGGCTTGTTACAGTGCACCAATTCACAGAAAAAGGAGGATTCCGTTTTTGTCTGGTTATAAAAGCTCTGAAACACACCTCATAGATGTTTCCCACACTATAGTCGGTGAAAACCACCACTGAAGGTTTTGCTAGGAAGACTGGAATCGGCTCCTCGGCGGGGCTTTCAAAGTAAGAGTACAAACACAACCGCACCTGAGCATTGTGTGTATTCACAATAAAGACAGGCTCATGGGAAGTGAAAGATAGGAAACAATCAGTTGTGGCTTTCAGTCACACTACAACACACAACACACATAATAGTCAGCTTGTCTTTTTTTAGAGACGCTTGGCTGTACCAGCAGAGTTTATCTATGTACAGTACATATTGATTCTGTGTGTGTCTAGCAGAGTGTGGGGACGTGCATTTGATGTAAACAGCCTGACTGCATTATGTGAGACTACATCATGTTCAGAGTATCAACTTACACATCTCTGCTATGGCACAAAGGGGGTACAGCTGTTTTCCACTGAGGTAAATGATACTCGTGTTTGCTGTGGATATTGAAGGGGATTGTCTTGCCTGAGCTTCCTGCATTTCCCATGCAAAAATGTCCTATCAGCAATGTGCCTTAACTGTACATGCTTCCTTATCACAAAATGATAAGGATGTCCCTTGAAATTATTAAAAAGCCTTTTATTCTCTTTAATTACCTTTTCTTTTTAGCGCCTTTGCTCTCAGGCTCTGCCTTCCCTTTGGTTCTGGGCCTGATGAGGGACGTGCCGCCCTGCTGAGAATTTAGGGGAAGGAAGCGCGGATTGCGAAGGAAGCTCTGTCGATCTTTCAGCTTCAGAAGTTTCTCCCAGCCATCTGCTCGATCCTTCACACTTGGCTCACCCTTCCATTTTGGCTTAGGCTTGGTCTGGTTTGGCTTGGAAGATGATTTTGATGGAATTACATTTTGAATTTGAATGCACGTTGTTCCCAGTTTGTCTTTTTTTGCTATTGTTTAACAACCTTTTTATCCAATCATTATTATTTTTGATTGTATTTGGAGAAGAAACACAAAAATTGAATTAAAATACCTACTCGACCTTTGCCCAGGAAAAAGGGATCAGCAGCGATATATAAAGATCTTATCAATCTCCTTACCTCCCTTTGAGTTTCCTTCCTCCTTGGGGTGTCTGAGCAGGACTCAAAGGTCACACTGTGGTCTAACTGGATGTCTACAAAGCCCGTCTTTTCTGGGCGGCGAATGACTGTGTAACCATCATCCTGAGGCTTTCGGGACACATGCATGGTGAAGGCAATGGTCGGTTTGGCAGGATTCCACTTTTCTGACAAGAAAAGAACGTTTGTAGCACCGAATTACTGGCAACTAATAAATTTAAGATAAATGTTAAAGAGGGTCAGATACCTGCTGCTGGTGCTCGTACATGTGGTTTTTGTGTAGCCAAGTAATCCTTTGGGGAAATCAGATTATTCATTTCAAGAAGATCTTCATCCACACACCAGGAAAAGGCTGATTTGACTGAAAATAGGTATAAAAATCAAATCAAATGAGGCATTCTGAAAACAAATAAACACATGTAGATGGTGGGGTTAAGCAAGCATGATGAGCTCTTTGGTACATGAGTGCAGAGATACATACAATCTCAGTGCATCAGTACCCTCATCATCTTTTTGTGTTCTTATTCTCACCTTCATTACTACTCTCTCATTTCTCTGATTTATTCTTAGTGCCGATTGGTTGCAGAAGGCTCACCACACACATATAAACCTAGACAACTCAGTGGTGGTCAGCAACTAGTGTCTTGGTCCCTCATTTCTCATCCCTCAACTCCATGAGCACTGACTTTATCTTTCTGTTATCAGCTTTGTTTACTAAGTATAGTTGAGTTTGGAGTTACCAGTAGACCTGTTTTCTGTTGCGTTTCTATTACTCTAGTTTACAAAAACTACTAGAAGAGAAGCCTGAATCCAATAGCCCGCTGTGTGGTTGGTTCACAGACTTCTTCTTCTTTTGTTTGTTTTAGCCGGAGCTCCCACCTCTTGTTTGTAATTTCATGATTGAAATCTTGTTGAATGCCACCAGCGTCATGACATCTTATATGTTAGGTTCCTTTGAGCCATACATTTAGGGACAGAAACACTAGTATATTACAGCAATATAACACAGTTATATTTTTAAAAGTTTTTAAAGTTTTTAAAAGTATCTCACCTGTAAGCAGTTCCTGATGATCACAGACATCTCCTGCTGTCGCCTTCATTCTCTCATAGGCCTGGTTTTCTTTGGCTGCAGCACATGCACTGGCCTGAATCATGTGATTGTCCAGCATGTCAACCTGCTTAATACGCTGTTCATACTCCGAATGAACCTGTGTGGCAATAGGGGAAAAATAACACTGTATTATTCTTCAGCTGACTTTTGACAGTGATTTTTTTTACAAGTTGTAGATGAGTGTATATGATTACCTGTTGGAGTTCTTCAACGTATCTGTCATGATAGCTGCCTCGTACACGTTTTGTTTGAACTAGGTTGGACACAGTGTCTTTTCTAATTATGTCGTTTGTGTAAAGATGCTTAAAGATGCTTGCTAGTACATACGAAATATTCTGGGATACAACAAAAGAGAAGTTAGCTTTTTCATTAGTATTATTATCATTAGTTTTGATGTTTCCTAGACATTTAAAGGTGTCAGGTGGATCTTACCTGGGATTTTCCACACGCGGGTCTGTGAGTGTTCACAGAAGGGTCAGCCCGCAGCTTTCCTCTGGTCTCCGGCTCCTCTTCCATAGCTGACACGTCTACTGTAGCTAAATGGATCATGCCAAATGTTACAGAGGTGTTAGTAAGAAAGAGACTTATTCGTAGCTTAGATTAAGTAATTTATAAACTGGTGTCGCACCAGTTTATAAATTACTTCATAATTTGTCAGCCATGTTTTCTTACATGGGGTTGCTATAGCAACAACCAAACTTCCTTCTAGACAGGAATTTACGTTTTAGCATTTTTATATGTAAATTTAAATTATATATTATTGGTAGTAGTAGTACTAATTCGTGTTAATATTAGGACGACAGTTTAGTTTAGTTGTATTGAAATCGGTTCAAATCACTTCTAAGTATCTTCTTCTTCTCTGCTCCCTTTAGACTGCGGTCAAGTGAGCAGCACTCACATGTGAAGTAACGGTCAAGCCAGCCGTACCGGTATGGGTGCCGACTGGCTTAAAAACACCTGAGTCTTCTGTATCCTGCCATTTATCACTATTTTGCTACTCGATCCACTTCCAATTTTGAAATATTTGCAATACGCCCAACCAACGCAGTGTCGTCAGTGCAGGGGCGGATCTAGAGAAATTTTCTTGTGGTGGCATGGAAATCAAATGAGGTGGAAAAATCAAAGCGTTTTTTAAGCACATAATGTAATCTATAACTTAATTATTTTCTGTATCCCACATAATTAAACATCTCAGTTACAAAAAATAATAAATAAATATGTATCCCAATAAGTATAAAATCCAGAAAGCTACACAACATGGGGCGATTCATTTACAAACACAAGTCTAACTTGGGTTTCACACTGTTTTCTGTTAGAAAAATTCAAATTGTTGCTTACATTTACACAAAATGTCAGAAATCTGCACTGTCATGAACAAATGTTTTTCATCATTTGCTGGGCTGAGGTCTTTTGCACCTGCAAATTGTCTTATTTCATTAATAACCTCACTGGCACACAACAAAACAGCAAATACATTACACACTGACTATGTCTGTGAAGGTTCTCAGTCATCCAGTCTTCAAGCAACTTAAAGAAGCTCCTTAGACTACACACTGACTACACAAGACAACACAATGTACTAACTACACACTCTCAACACAACTGCACAGCTATCTATCATTTCAAAACTCTCTCACTCGTTAGCTCTTGTTGCCCAAACTCCCCAAACTTTCCCCTCTTCCTCAACAACCAAATCCCGCATGTTGCCATTTTTTTAACAGGTCAACATGGTACATTTTTCCACCAATAGGAAAGAGGTGGCTTTTTTTCTTTCTTTACTTTTTTTTAACCGCTTATAAAAAAAATTAATCATTGCTCTGGATTTAGTGGCCTGTCATTAAAATTTTAAAACTGATGTACTTTGAAGTAAGAACTTTCAACACGAGATAAAATAGAGACTCAGGGTGGCTGCAGCTTGTTGCTATGTCAGCTTCACATGTCGGTCATGTGATTTGGAGTTGCAGCACACAGAGGGTTAATAACACTCACTCACAACACTCATAACACCATTTGTTAATGGTGGAAGGGGGGTACAATTATGCAATATATTCAATTTTAGAATGTATATTCAGCTGTAATTGTTGCTGGGCTCAATGTGTTAATGTTGGGATAGAGTTTACTATTAAATTTCTCTGAAAGCATCCAATTCATTGGGCTGTGAGCTGGAAGGGTAAGAGTGAGGGTAAACTACAGTAAGAATCCAGTGAAATATTTGTGCCACCCTTTGTAGTTTTAGTTTAAAGCCGGGACCGGGATTGCTCAGTAGATAGCATGGTCGCCCCACAATCTGAAGGACGGGGATTCGTTTCCACTGAACAGCTACGCTGAGGTACCCCCGAGGAAGGTACCATCCCTACACACTGCTCCCCGGACGCCTGGTTAGTGGCTGCCCACCGCTTCACTGAGTGAATGGATTAAATGCAGAGAGAGTAATTTCCCCACGGGGAAATATACTTCATTATTATTAATATCAGTTCAAAGTTGAGAATATTCAAAGCACAGTACTGTAATTTTCTCAGAAATCATACAGTTCTTTGGGCTGTGAGCCAGAGGAGAAAGAGTGAGGGTGATCCAGAGTAAGAATCCAGTGAAATATTTGCGTCACCTTTAACAGTTTTCCTGTAATAAAAAAGCAAACAAACAAAAAACCCCACACATAATCAAAAATACAGTGCAGCAGTTTTACTTAGTTGGGGATCAGATCAGGGTGAACAGGAATGTACAGTATAGTGAGAAGATATTGCTTTGGAAATATATTATCAACTCTTACAGGATATATAAACGTGTTTTTTTTTAAATTTTCAATGCATAGTGCAGGAATTAGAAATTAATTTATATTATATATATCAACTGCTAATACTTCAAAACTTGAAGTTGGATTGAGAGGTAAAATAGTGAAAATGGCAGGAATCTTCACCCGTACCGTAACATGCGTAAGAAAAGTGCAACAACATTGTGTTTGCGGCTGGGGGTGCGGCTAGCTTGACGGTGACTTTGATAAGATAAGATAGATAGATAAGATAACTCTTTATTGTCATTGCACAGTCATACATAGTACAGTAGTACAATGAAATTGGAAAAACTGTCCTACGTCGGCACTACATATAACACAACACGACACGATATGACACATCACAACGTAACAAACAACACAACACAGTATATTAACTTAGTATAAAAAAGAAGAATAAGTGTATGTGTATTGCACACTGTGTATTGCACACTGTTATTATTGCACATTAATTATTATTGCACCTTGTTATAAATATAAATATTATTGTTATCGTTGCATATGAAGGCTCACTTGACCGCAGTCCCTTTAGGGGATGCCAGAGCATATTATCTGCCTCCATCTCGCCCTATCCTTAGCATCTTCCTCTGTGACACCTGAACCTGCGTCAGGTGTCAGGTGTCTTCACTACATCCATCTTGTAAACCTGCCCTTTCACTTCTGTTTCAAATCACCCCTGACAATCACTCACTCCACCCTGGCTACATTTTCTTCTCCACCTCTCTTGAGCAATGTCACTTGCTTTGGATGGCTGACCGAAGCAACTTAAAGTGTGAAGCTCATCATTTTTAAACTCAAAGAGTCTAAGCAGTAGTTTCCAGATGACAGGACTCTTTCAGCGTTTGATAAAGTTGAATGAATTTGATAAAATCCCTCTTATTTTCAGTTGACTCTGATACAGTGAACAGTCTGAGACAATAAACCACCCGATGAAACCAGATATACCCAAAACACAACAAGCACATACCACACTATCATATTGTCTCTTCTGTACACATGCAATTAGTTTTCCAAGAAACTTCGTAGAAAAAAAAAAGCTGTCTGTCATTGTACAACGTGGGAAGATAAAAAAACAAACAGGTTTTAGCTGTTTGTGTAATGCAAGCTGCATTTCAAAGCATTAAAGTGTGGGCATGCGTCTGTGTCACTCGAAATAGCTGCTGCACCAAGCAGTGTTATTTAAACACATTTGAAAGTCGTTTGTGTTGAAGAGGCCAACGATTCCAGAACAAAATCTTTCACTGTGTCGATCAGCTCATATGGTGCTCAAGTGGGATTGTCAAAGGGCCAATTGTGAGGCTGGCTTTGTACCTCCTTGTGGTTTGTCAGGCATTTTTTTTTTTGCCCACAAGACATGCTCGAACACAAGGGCTCACAGGCCAGAGAAAACAGGGAGACTCTCATAATAAAGCGGCACAAAGAGAGATCTGTCAACAACTAAAAGGAGTCTGTGCAACAAGCAAACACTATTTACCTATGTTTCAAAGCAAAGCATCCACATTAAGTGACACACACACAAGCAAACACACACACCCAAACCCCCACACACAATTGATCAGGAGCATTCTTGCGTGCACAAGAGATTGACTCTGGGAGAATGAAAATCTGGTCCTGCTTGTTTTTCTTTTTCCACTGCTCAACCTGTTTCTTTAGAGCAGTTCTCGTTGTGTGTTGAGGTCAGAAGGCTTTAGAGTGAGATTTTAAGATCAGATGTGTTTTTAAAAAGAAAACCGAAGTGACGATGACATGGAGGTGGTATGCTGTGGAGTAATGACAACACTAACCCTGCAGTGCAAAGAGGGATAGGCTAAAGCACGAGGGCTTTAAATGGCAGTTCTGTACCAGACTGGGGTAAAACCCTGAATAAATCACATCACACTTTGGGTGCCAGAATGGCACAAATAACGCACAATGGCAATCAGGTCGATGCTGCGACATTACAAAACTATCTGGAGGTTTAAGTTTGACTTTATGAAAGCAAAATTAGTATTTCTTTCCACATGTGTAATTTTCAGTGTAAGAAGACATAAGAATATTCACAGTGCTTTACTTGTCCGACCGGTGTTGCAGTGGGTGTGGAATCGAAAGCACGCAAGAGCGTCCCAAGTGGGTTGGCATTCACTGCACACTGTGTGGAGGGCACCGCGGACAGGATTTATTCCTCCACAGGGCAAAAAGACACGTTTTATGTCCAGGATAGCTCCTGTTATTCAGCCCGGGAACTGCTGCACTGCACATGGTGATTTCTATTAGCTGATATAAAAATGGACCTCAATGGCACATCCAGCAAACTTGGTGAGTTGCTCAAAAATCTGTGCATGTGAGCGCACTGATTTAGTCTACTTGCACTAAAAAGCGCACGTTTTTTAATGTGTTTGATTTATCGATTTTGTGCCAGTTGGAGCACTATTAAGCAAGCTTCACCAAACCCATGTTTGTTTTTGATGTTTGAATGAAAGTTGGGTCTGTTTTCTTTTTCTCTCCTCAATAAATAACAACGTCTCCTGTCTAATGTCTAAAATTGAGACAAAAATAACAAATATTAATCAACAGGAGCTTTTAATACTTATACATATATATCATAAAATAAAAAAAGGAGCCAGTGCTTCTAAACAAAAAAACATTGTGGTTTCCTGGTTAGAGAAATGCTTCACAATTTCTCACGTTCCTTGGTTGCTTTCTGTTGGTTTTCTTTCAACGCACATTTGCCATCCAAAGCAGTGAGGTGGGCTCCTGGTTTTGGCATCGTGACATGTTTCTGTTACCACGACAATGACACGTTTCATCGAGCTGAACGAATAATATTGAAGGTATTGCAGGTGTTACGTTTCATCTAATTTTCCACTTTGCTTTCTAACCACACCCAGAGATCGTTGATCAGGTAGCACAGGTTTTTATCGATGAGCTGCAGTTCTTATACATCCTTGTGGATATTAAAACATCCCTCGCTCTTTAAATATCCTATTTAAATTTGCAATTTTTTAAACTACAGGCCAATCCGCTTTTCCCTTACGATGGCGCTGTTTCACATCTCATTACTAAAATGGTTATTACGTAAAATATTCATAAACGTATAGATTTATAACAATTCTTTTATTTGTGTTTGGAAGCAGCTACAGCAGCCCGTCAAGACATGAAAATAGTGATGTGTAAAACGCGTACTGGTTTTTTTTTTTACATAGAAATTTATTTAAAGGCATATTGTAACCTTTTACCTCTGTATAAGCAACCGCAAAATTCTTCTTTAAGCGCACAAGACCTTTTATTATTGCAGACAAACCTCACTCTGTGAGAGCGATGGCCCACTTAAGCCAGTCAGATGTGTTTCCGACCATTAGAAGTTTTTAAAAAGTTTATCACTAAGATTACAGGTTAGATGAGAGCAGACTCACACCCTCATAGCGCTGAACGGTTCCTTCAGAGTGTGCAAACAAGGACAGGTAAGCAAAGTTACTGCAGCTCTAACACAGAAACAGATTATTTTTGGGACCCGCCCCATGAGGGGAGATCTACGTGTTGCTTCTCTTTAACGCCGAGCATCGACCCGACCGGCCAGTCTCTTTATCCCACCGGGATAAACAAGAAAGTTTATCCGAGATGTCTTGTTTTCATAAACGGCCAAAAAGGACAAAATCCGAGGAACAAGCATTTCTGGAACACCTGAAAAAAGTTGCGAAGGAGAACGGAAAACGCCTGGGTGAGTCCTCCAAAGGTGCAAACGCGCTTGAGACGCCTTCGACTGTTTTGCCAACATTGGCAGGCGCGTGCGCGTAATGTTTGGATAACATGGATTTTGCGAAACTTTATATCTTCAAATAAGAGAAAAAAAAAATATCACCAATCACGTGCAGCCTTGGACGATAAATGTTTCTGTCGTGACGTTGAGAATAAACATATGGTTTGTGTTTTGATCCGTGCACTCTAACGCTTTATGATAGCTTCCTCGTTGCCTGGAGCGGTAAATTCTTTGACGTTAGGGAAGTTGCAGCGTAAGGGTCTGTGTGATGGAGCTGAAAACGAGGTGACAAATGAGACTACAGACACAGGATGTGCTAAACTTCAATAAGACTTCATGAGCTGAGGGGAAAACCTCTGCGGTGTTCGATTCTCGGGTTTCTGTCTCTTATTGTTTCCCCTTCTAGACAGCATAGTTTCCTGGGTATTAGTCATCTGCACAGACGAGGGCAGCACAGTATTTATACCTAAATTTCTTTCCATTTTATTGTGTCATTTATAACACAGTCGTAATCTAACAACACTGCATTCCTGTTAAGCAATTAAAAACCATGTCCTACACGTGTTTTTGTAGGAAAATATAATTGTTTGAAATAGTCACATTCCCTACTCAGGTCACATGACATTGTACTGTGTGGGAATGGTTTTCCAATGTGACAAAGACTCACTTTTTGATCGTCAAACTAGTCTTTTTATTTATGGCAAGGGGGTTGTTTGGCATCCAAACATATGACGTGAACTTGTGCCATCACGCCTCCCTCTCACTTCACAGTTCTTGGAATTTTCTTGTGCTAGCTTGTGTAATTGGGTGCACACAGTAAAGAGCTCTTCCCATCTGAAACTGATTAGTTCGCTTAAAAAAATGCAAACAGAGACGTTTGATGCGTAAGGAACATGTCAGCGCCTGCTTTCGTAACATGAAGCTGTTGGATGACTGAAAGCAGGCTGCTCTTCTTCACAGTGAAGTAGATCACAAGAAAAGAGGCTTGACAAACACGTAGAAGGTGCTCAGAGCAAAGCCTCCAACAGAAAGCCTGACTGGGCAGGGGTGGTGCAGCGCTGGCCAGTCCTCCTCCCTGGCTGCAGAGAGGCCAGAGACTCATAAACAGCCTCTGTGGGCTTGTGGTGTGATCTGGGCGAAAAAGAAATGTCTGTTATGCTGCGATCCTGCCCACAGCCATAAAAACACTCCCTTCTGAGTCGTATTTAACGTGTTTTCCTCAAATGCCCTTTGTTTACTTAGAAAGTGTTGCATATTCTCAGTCTCAGTTAGAGAGAATTTTATAATTCATAAAGCTGTGTGAAACAAACACTTTTACACTGATAAACGCCAGCACTGATTAACAAATATGCTTTGAGTCATTCATTCGGATGATAGCACACACCCTTCCCAGAATGCAACACTCAGAAAATTGCTGCACCTGAATGATAGGCTATTGTCTCTACTTGTCTGAAATGTTGTGATACACTGCACTGTACTACAGTACGACAGGTGTGCTGGGGATAAAAAAGACACAGGACTGCACATAGCTTAGATTTTATTCTAGATATAGATGGTTCCAAAATTCTTTGTTGGTTCTCGTATGACAGCCATACGGGACCTATAAATTAATTTAAGGGGTAACTAATAATGCTTATCTTCATTTTCTGTCACATATACTGTTAAACTGGTGCATCCTCATATTAAACATGGCTAAAATTGCAAGTATTGATAGCATATTGATCAGTTTTATTTATAACATTTATTTACTTCTGCTATTAATGCTCAGTTTATTGCAATATCTAACCAAGTGTACTTTATGTATATTTTAAAATACAGAAGGCAGAAACTTGCGTGACTGCTCCTTTTGTCCTCACACCCGCAGGTTTGGAGGGAGATTCAGATCTCCAGTTCTTGTTGTTGGGAGGAAAACTGGTCAAGGTTCGCTCAAAATCCTGGAAGCATGGCCGCTACTTCAAACTGGAGGAAGACTGCCAGACCTTTTCGCATGAGTCGAAAAAAGCATTCAAGCAAAACCACACCTGTGAGTGTAACCTCTGTGCTTACTTTATTATATATGTTTGTATATTTACATGCCCAGCGTTCCATTCAGCCAGCCATTGTCTTCCACATATCCCGGACAGGCCTCCAGTCTGTTGCAGGTCCATGTACAAGTTCTGTGTTCCATTTAAATTATTTTAGTCTGATGAGAACATCTACCTTTTTGACCCGCAGACCGCTCTTCTATTATTCTGTCTGCTAAGAGCTCTCCTTTCAGATCTTAACAAAAGCGTATTCCCTTACAGCACACACACACACACAAGCACACCCTCATATGACAATAGTAGTGAATATGTGTGAAAACAGCTCCATGCTGATAGGTACTGTGGTGTGGCGAAAGCCGGACTGGGAAATACTAGTGTGACTCCCAGCTGTATGTTTGTCTGTGTGTGTTAGAGAGACTATTTTCCTTAGGTTTTCGGTTCAGTGAGCCACTGTCTGGCTGTGAATGTACAGCATGTGTGCATCCACTGGGACTCAGGTAGCTCAGGTTTCCAAGCTCACCTCTGCCCTGCACTTGAGCCTTGAACAAACACTGAGAATAATGACTCTAATATTCTCTTTACAAACACGATGTTTTCTAACGTTACCGAGCTTTCTTACAGATGGGCCTACACAGGAATTTCTTTGTTTACGGAAATAAGCTGCTATTTTATTGCTTTCCTGTGGGCTCCAGCTGCATTTACCAGTCAGCTCTAAAGCGCTTTGATTAAAATAGAGGAGATTGTGGGAGGACAGCATGTATTGTTTTTTTTTGCCATATTTTTCATGAGAGCATCTGCTGCTGTGCTTTACTCAAGTCAAATTTGTCAGCTTGAAAAGCTGGCTTAGCCTACTTATGTCACTGACAGCATAGCTTAGTTTGGGCAATTTAACGAGGTTTTAATCCATCTATTGATCCATCCACTGATCCACTCAATAACTGATCCATTAATCTATCAATCGATTATTTTGTGCGTATCCTTCCTCCTAGGGGAGCTTTCCCAGGCCAGATGAGATATATAATCGCTCTAGTGGATTCTGGGTTCCACCCTGGGTTTTCCTTCCAGTTGGGAAAGCCTGGAAAACCTCCAAAGCAAACTGCCCATGAGACATCCTAATTAGATGCCCAAACTGGTATTTAACAGCTGTACTCAAAGCTCCCTCTGGATGTTCAAGGTCCTTACTCTTTCTAATGTGGATTCCAGCCACCCTAAGAAGGACACTCATTGTATTATGACCTTTTTCTAATGATTACAGGTGAGCACTGGAACATAGAGTGACTGTCATTCAAAGTTGTTCTTTTTGTTTTGTTTGTTCGCTCACTGGCACGGCTATCTAACCCTTAACTCAAACTTCCCTTTGAGGAAAAGACTGTTAGAAACAACAGAGTGAACTTTCGTCAGGCCTTCACAAAACTCTCTTTGTGTAAACATTTCATGTGGTATTCGAACAATGTCTGCGTGACACGGATAACACGACTTGGACATTGTGGCAAGTCTCTCCAGATGGGATTCCCTGAAATTGGTCCAAATTCACAACCTCTGTTTTGTTGGAGATAATGTGCATGCACAGATCAACCAAACACTCCCTTTTCTGCTGAGTGCTTTTAAGGTATTTTAGTCATCCAGCAATCAGCTGAGGCAGGGCTTGGAAAACATGGGTGTGTTTCACTCCACTGCCCCCTCAATGTGTTGTTTTTGTTTTGACCTATTTTGAACTTTAGATTCCTTCAAAGTAGAATGATTCATTAGCTTCTCTAACTTTGGGATGCAGGGAGTAGATGTGGAGTGATTGTGGCCCAGCCATAGTATATGGCCTCATGGCTAAGCCTGGAGTCTTTTGCTGTTTTGTTACAAGGGCCTGTGCTGCTGTGTAGTGCAATGACATCACACGCGGCAGTGCATGCTCTTCCGTACATTGAGGCCAGCTCTATTGCACAACAATAGAGCTGGCCTCCGATGCATTGGCTGCATCAGTGTGCAGTGACCTTTTGTGTATGTATGTTGTCTTTGTATGGGTGATATAGATAAACATTTTAGTCCGAGACACTTTGATTGTATGGGTGCATGTGTTTGAAAAGAGGTTCAGGAGAGGTCAGATTGTGGAAAAATGTTTTAAAGTGCAGTAAAGTCAAAATCAAATCTGGAATGGGTTTGTGTTGCAAAAGAATTCAGGTTTACAGGAGATAACAACAAAATGTTGGAGAACCCATCTGTTAGGCCTAAAAATGACTCATAAACATTAAGACTGTTTGGGTAAAATGGCTCAATCTGGTTTATTATAAACATGATTTAGTAGTATGTTTGACAGCAGGACATTCATGAAGACTTGCTGTTGCAATGTTGTAAATAGTCTATTACAGATTAATCTGCATAAATCAATTTTTTTCATCCTAGCAAGTATTTAAAGGATTATCTGTAATGAAATTATTGCCCAACTCAACTTGGTTGACCATTTTAGCGTCTTTTACCTAATTTTTTGCTTTTATGGCCTCAAGAGTCAAGAGCTCTGTTTTCAGCAGGATTCATCTGTTTCCACTGAAAAGCTCTGATAAGCCAACTGTTTACACACTGCCTAGTACCAAAAAAAGATAGTGACTAGCTCGTGAAGATGGTGCAGCATTTAGCTGCTGTCAAGAGTTTGTGAAGGCCATTGGCTAAGGCTTTATAGTGATCTAAAATATAACAAAAAATGTTATGCTAATTTTGATGTCCTGTAAATAGACAATGCTTGCTAAAAAAGCAACGGTAGCACTTTCTTGGTACCACATTATGGATTTTTTACACACATAAATGATCAAAAAGTCAGCCTTTGATTCATAAATGTTGTCGGGGTCCCACCAGTGCATGCAGAAAGTTGCCTGGAAGACGTAAGTTTTGTGCTGCAGATTTGTGAGTGAAGGCAACAGATGTGGCGTGCTGAGACAAAAGCCTTCCTGTAGATAAGATAGAAAAACAGTTTCAGTTGTAACCACTGGGACAAAAAAGTCGGCCGCCACAAGATATGGACTTATCTTAGGAAAGACTGTGTGTCAAGGGATAATAATGGCTGAATGCTACCATCCTGATAGCTGTTGTTAATGCCAGAAATAAAAGATGTTACATTTTAGACAACATAGCAGTTAATAATGAATATATTAAAATAATCACAATTTGCTTTTTACGATATAGATTAGAGGTGTCATACCTGAATTTTTAAAAATATTTTGCTTTTTCACTTTTCCTCAGTCCACTCCTTGTACACGATGATTGTTTTCAAATAACTTTTCCCAACAAGCTACTAGCTAAAAACCTGGCATGGTTTGCAGTGTGTCCTTAAAAAATTTGAGGAATTGGAGCAGTTCGAGCAGTGACTTTGAGGATCTTGTTAAAATTAATTATGCATGGAGAAAAGTACAGTGAGATTTTAACCCACCGTGCAATACCTAAAAAACTATCTACTGCAGATGAAAAGTGTCCAAAAAGCATGTTATTAAGAAAGAGGAAAAAAATTTGTTTGGAGCTGCATTTCAGCCAGTGGTCATGTCAGATTTTGATCTGCAAAGCATCTGAATGGCAATGGCTTCATTTGTTTTTTATCATGGCAGTGATCCCAAACACTTTGCCAATCTATTAAAGCATACCTGGATAGAAAATAACAAACTGGAACACTAACAGTCATGGATTGGCCTCTCCAGAGCAACATTCTCCTCAACATTACTGAAGCAGTGTGGGATCGTCTTGATAGAGGCTGTAGTGAAGAATACAGATGGGCTTACCAAATATTGACTTTGAGGCTATTAAAACACTAACCTTCAGTGATTTCTCAGGGCCACACTTTCTAACAAACACCCCTTCGCTCTCCAAACAGTCTCCATTGATGACATTGAATCGGTTCGAAAGGGCCGCCACTCTGAGGGCCTTAAAAAATACACCGATGCCAGCGTTGAAGACCTCTGCTTCTCCATCATGTTCAAGGGGCGCAAGAAGAATCTCGACCTGATGGCAGAATCTCCGGAAGATGTAAATAAGTGGGTCAGCAGCCTGGAGAAGGTCATCAACAACATGCACAACCTCAGTAACCAGAAGAAGAGCGAACAGTATCCTTAGCAAACTCCTAAATAGAGAAATGTGTTTGCATGTTTTTGTGCGTAATACATCAAATCCTTACATCTGAATGCCAGCTGGATATTCAGCTGCATACGTAAGGCTGACAAGAATGGCGACAACATGATGACACTAAAGGAGGTGAAACACTTCTTGAGGCAGATCAATATTGAGGTTGATGATTCTTACGCAGCGGACCTTTTTAAGGTGAGACCTTTTCAGCAAATTACAAAATATATCTTTGAAATTCACTGTTAATCTTTCATAAAATGTTAGATCTGGTTAAATAATTCACTGATTGTGTTGCACAGAAATGTGACACATCCAATTCAGGCACCCTGGAAGGCGAAGAGATCAAGCAATTCTACGACATGCTGACACACCGTGAGGAGATTGATGTCATTTATGGGAAATATGCTCAAACAGAGGGTCAGATGAGCGACAGAGACCTGCTGAACTTTCTGCTGAACGAGCAGCGGGAGCAGGCGACCGCAGAGGACGCCCACAGGCTGATTGAGAAATATGAACTGGATAAAACAGGTAGACTTACTCTGGACACCAGGGAATGATAAAATTATAGTAACCATATTATTAAAGCTTTAACTCAACTGTGTTATACACAATTTTCCACTCAACACTTTCATCCTTTTGTGTCACAGCAAAGCAGAACAATTGCATGACCAAAGATGGCTTCCTGATGTACCTGCAGCAGGACGACGGCTGTATTTTGAACCCAGCCCACAGATCTGTGTATCAGGACATGAACCAGCCCCTCAACCATTACTACATCTCCTCCTCACACAACACATACCTGATGGCAGACCAACTCAAAGGGCCAAGCAGCACAGAAGCCTACATAAAGTAAATTTTGCAGAATTACTTTTATACCGACAGCATTAAACAAAGGTGAAATAGAAGCATGGAATAAATGTGCTACTTTGGATAGATGTTTTTTATAATATTAATGGCTTATCTTTTAAAAATATGCATCAGCCTCCAGGTAGACTGAACTGAAGTTCTGACATGCCTGTTTTAGACCACCCTAGTAGTTCCTAGGCCTTTATAAAATACTGTTTTGGGATCCAGGAGTTTTTGGTGGAACAGAAGTCACAGCGCAGGAACCTCTCTATTTTCACAGGCAAAGTTCATGAGTTTCAGGGATGTAAAATCATTAATTGGCCATGAATGTTTTCTTTGCTTGCAGAGCGCTGATGAAGAGTTGCCGATGCGTGGAGCTGGACTGTTGGGACGGGCCTAATGGAGAACCTGTTATTTACCATGGCCATACGCTCACATCCAAAGTGCTCTTCAAAGATGTTATCAAAGCCATCAAAGACTACGCCTTCAAAGTACGTGAGATATTCACTGACTTTGGATGTTTTACTCTGCCTATGTTGGAGACCGCATTGAATTCCCAGCCCTTTCCTCGCCTTAACACATTAGAAACTGGAAAAGGTCTGAAGTTCACCTTCACATTGTTTCCTTTGTTTTCCAGACTTCCCAGTACCCAGTGATTCTGTCTCTGGAGAACCATTGTACAGTTGAGCAACAGAAGCTTATGGCCCGTCATTTGGTCTTCTTCCTGGGTGACGCTCTGGTCAAAAAGCCTCTGGGTGACACCATGCCAACTAACTTCCCATCACCTGAGGTGTGGAACCCATTATCTGTATTCAATGACATACGATATATCATCTTGGGATCCTTACCCTAATAAAAAAAAACACCAAAGGAAGACCACACCTTAACATTTTCATTCCTAACACGCTACTGTGCCAGATTTCTCACTTTGCTGTTTTCCTTAACGTGACCCAAGTTTTGTTTAGGAAACAAAGCTAATGTGATACAAGACATCATCGATCTATAGCCTCAGATAAAGCTTGTCTCACTTTGCGCCTACTGAGTAGCTAATGATTTGCTGTAACAGCTGAGTGAGTGTGTTTGAGACAACACCTTGTTTGATAACAGAGACTTCTAGTGAACAGAATTTAGTCTCCAAATACAATACAATAATAAATGCTAGAAACAGATTTACATGTCATACATGAAATAAGTGTTGATCACCTACAACCCAGCCACAATGCTGATTCCCACTGACTGGGTTCTTATGTGTATAAAGCTCATCTGTCCACAGAAACATTTTTTTTCCATTCCAACCTCTCCACAGGAGAAATGGTGAATATGATCTAGAGAACACCATCCCCACAGTCAAGCACGGAGGTGGAAGCTTTATGCTTGGGGCTGTTTTTCTGCTAAGGGTACAGAATGACTTCACTTCACTGAGGGGCCAATGGACAGAGCCATATATCATTAAATCTTGGATGACAACCTCCTTCCCTGAATATTTATAAAAAAAATATATAAGGATGGGTCTTCCGGCATGACCCAGCATTCAAATCAGTGACCAAAACCATTATGTCAAGGCAACAAATAAGTGGCTAAAGAATAAGCACATTAGCTCACGGAGAGGCCTACCCAGTCTCCAGACCTCAGTCCTTCAGAAAAGCTGGAGAGGGAGCTGAAAGTCTGAGCTGCCAAAAAGCTAAAATTTCAGGTAAGAAAATCCCCAAAAGTAGGCGTAGGGTTTTCAGTGCGAGAAACGTTTTGTCACTCATTGGGAGTGGGAGACAAGAAAATCCAGATAACCAAAATAAACTTTTTGGGAAGAAAGCTAAAAGATTTAGAGCGTGTTTGTAAAGATGAATGCCAAAACCCCTGCTGAGATATGTGCAAACCTGGTGACCAACTACAAGAACCTAAGTACTAAATCGCGTTTTGGTTGAGGATAAAAAGGGATTAAAAACATCCCTCAATGACGGCTGAATCAGTTTCTAACTTCTGCTCATTGTACTTTTTCTGGATTTTTAAAATAACAGTCTGTCCCTTTCCATTAAAAGAAACTAGCATAAAGATTACAGATTGTTCATTTCCTTGTAAGTACGCAAACTTACAAATTCGGCAGGGGTCTCAAATCATTATTTCCCCCACTTTTATGTGTTACTTTGGGAATTTGCTGCAAAATGATTGGAAGACCTTGACAACTGAAAAAGACAAGAAATAGAGAGAGAGAGAGGAAATAAAAATATTTTAAATTCAGCTCCCATGAAGTGGATGCCTGTGGCATTTTCAGCCTCAACACAAATTTAAGTTATGCTTTAGTCTGTTGGCTGTTTGGAGGGTGACTATCAGGAACGCAGTCTCTGTTGTCACAAAGTTAAATGTGTGCCTTTCTATATTAAGCAAAGCAACTTTGATTTCCAAAGCACAGCACCGTGTGTACCTTAAGTGTTATAAATGACACAACAAAACATTTTGTGTCTCTTTGTAGGCACTTAAGGGAAAGTTCCTCATCAAGGGAAAACGACTGAACAAACTGGATTCGATCTTCACCAATAACAACGTGATAGAGGATGGCACCGTGTCTGAGGAGGACGAAGCTGCAGAGTGTAAGGAGAATAGCCAGAAAGAAAAACCAAAGGTGTGCCAAAGGCTCTTTACTCATTTACAAGAAATTGAAATAACAATTTCCAGTTTCAGATTTCACGTTTGTCTCTCTGTTCTTGTTTCAGAAATCAAATATCAAACTCGACAAAGAGCTCTCAGACATCGTCATCTACTGTAAGAGCGTGCACTTTAACAGCTTTGAACACGCCAGAGAAAACCAGGCCTTCTATGAAATGTCGTCCTTCAAGGAGAGTAAAGCATTCAACCTGGCTGAGACCTCAGGTAAACGCACGGTGCATTAACTCTCTTTGCTGTCATGCTAGAACTCACAGTTTAAAAAAAACATTTGCTTTAACTTGTTGTAGCTACTGCCTTCATGCACCACAACATGGACAAACTCAGCAGGATCTACCCTGCTGGCTCCAGAACCGACTCCTCCAACTATAATCCGGTGCCCATGTGGAACGTTGGCTGCCAGATAGGTGTGCTCCAATACGCAGCAAGCAAACTAACGTAAACCAATTAAAACTAATGAAACAGTTTGACGCTTTTTCCTCTTTGATTTGGTTTTTAGTGGCGTTGAACTTCCAGACTAACTCCAAGGAGATGCACTTAAACCAGGGACGGTTTCTGATTAACGGCTTCTGTGGCTACATCCTGAAACCTGAATTTCAGAGAAACCTGTCCTCTCAGTTTAACCCCAACGCACTTACCGAAGGGTCGTGGCTGAAGAAGAAGATCTTTCATGTCATGGTGGGAGTTTTTTCCAGAAAGATAAGCCTATATTAGAGGTTAACGGTGTCCTGTGGAATTTCCTTTTTAAAAGAAAACAAAGTTCACAAAGTTTACAGTATGCGTAGTGTCAACTTGCTAATGAGCTTTAATCATTTCCCCTAGCTCTGGCCTAGAAGTTTGAATCCTTTTATCTTTGTTTGCCAGCTTGCAGCTATTTAAAGGAATTTTAACACAATCATTGGCTGAATAGTTACTGACATAACCTATCTTGAAAAGAGGAGCTACTTTTAATGTTTTTTAATCCTCAAGTCCTTTTATTACATTTTGTATTATTAGTTATGATCTGCACAGTAGCTAGTAGCACTTAAAATAAAGAAAGTGGATTTTTAGCCTTTTTTAACCACTGATTATGCCACCACTTGATAAACAGATTAATCATCATGCTGGTGGTGAAAGCATCGAAGCGTGCTGTGGAAGCTGGACATCATGCTGTAGATATCTAATCAGATCTGAACATAGGCTGTAGTCGGACTGTCACGTGATCGTGTCTGTGCATTTTTTTCTCACAATTCAACAGGTGATCTCAGCTCAGCAGTTACCTAAAATCAACAAGGAAAAGCAAAAATCCATTGTAGACCCTCTGGTCAAGGTGGAGATCCATGGTGTCCAGGCAGACAATGCCAGCAAGGAAACACATCACATTGAAAATAATGGTGAGCGTTATATGTGCAAGTATAGCATAAGTGCACTTACTTGTCAAACACTTTTTCAAAGAATTTAGAAAAACACAGATATTCGTCCCTGCAGGATTCAAGCCTATGTGGAATAAGAAATTCCAGTTTGACATCAGTGTGCCAGAGCTGGCCTTGGTGCGATTTCTGTTGGAGGACCACGACACAGCATCGCAGAACGATTTTATCGGGCAGTACTGTCTGCCACTCACCAGCATACAGAACGGTAAGAAAGCTCACAGATTTGATGAAGCTAACACGATAAAGCAACGCGACACCAAATCAGAGTTAGCAACAATCTAATTTTCGAAGAGGCCGATGACTGAAATGGTCTGTGCGGTAATTAAAATATCGAAGTGTTAAGACAGTATCCTCTCTTTTCAGTGCTCGCTCACAGCTTTGACTTTCTTTGTGCACTATTATCACATTATTATCTTCTTTAGTTCCACTTTAAACATACTTTTTCTCCCTTATTTAATTCTTCTGTGTGGACCGCAACAACACAGAAATTAAACAGATACAAATTCATGCAAATCATAGCTCAAGTGATTGTTTTGCATCTTTTTTTTGTGCTACGCTTTATGAACCAGCTTCTCATTTTGCTGACAAAGCTCACGCTCGCTTCCTGTTTTCCAGGATATCGCCATGTCCCGGTGCTCAACAAGAGAGGGGACAACATTTCTTCTGCCAGTCTGTTTGTGCACCTCATGCTCCTGGATGCCCCGTAGGCCTGTTTGCAAAAAGAAAACCAAACCAACTTCACGTCTTTTGTAAATTCTAATGGAATTTAAAACCCAGATTTTAAAGCTAAATAACTTGACTCTAGTTTTCGTTTTGTTTTTTCACATACCACAGCTGCTGACTCACAAGTGTGTGACACTTTTAGATCATTGTATAATTTTAGCTTTTTAAAAGCCGGTTTGGTGGAGAGCCTTTAAAGTGACAAAGAAAGAATGAAGTGAATGAGAGGAAAAGTAGCCAACTACATTCACCATTCTCTGGAGAAGTTTAATAATTAATGTGCATTATTATGTGAGTTTTGTGTGAATCCCACCTGAAATATACTAGATTCTCAGCAGCTTTACGGGATAGTCTTATGAGACTTGATTTAAACTTTGTCCATCTTGATGCCATAAGAGTGATAATGACAATGTTGATAGCAAGTGACATAGTATGTCTGTGTGCGTCTGTCCTTTCATTATGAATGCATTATGAATGCTCCCAGCATTGTATATAGAAGATTTTCAAGATGGTGCCTGAAACAAGTTCTAATATTTTGTGTCATGGTTTATTTGTGTCTTCCATTGCTCTACAGCATTTTTACAGTTCACACATTTTTGCACTAGCTCTTGAATTAAACCACTCCCCGAATCCCCGGTCAATGGTTTTCTGTTTATTCACTGCATTTGTGATTCAGATAAAATGCTAGCAAAACATCATCTCAGTATGATCTACATGAAATGAAAAAAAAATATACAGATAAATATAAAGCAGAATAATTAAAAAAAAAAAATCTTAGAAATGTCAGTCACGTCCTTTAAATTATTACAAGTTACATTCATGGTCATAATCATAAATACCATTTGTTAAATCTAAACAACTTGGGATGTTGGTCGATTTTTTTTTTTACCCCTCTGACAGCAAAACAAAATATTGAGATGAAGGTCAGAAGCTAAAATGCTGCCGTATAGTTTGGTTTACAAGCGGATTTCTCAGCAGACAGGCTGGAGATGTGTGATTCCTTCTCAGAAAATTCCTGCTTTCTTCTTTAAATCATTCTGGCGCCACTTTGGCAAGCGCTGGAAGTCTGCGCGAGTAGTACTGAGCAGGTTCTCAAAGTCCAGGTCAGATAGATAATCCTGCCAATCGGAGCACAGAGGATGGGAAACGGTTAGACTGACCTCTGCTGTACACAGAGCTCTAGGCACAGACAATCGCAAGGCCTCCCACCCTTTCTTGGAAAGCCCCATATTGTCTCTTTGTAGTGTCTTTGTGTCTTTTTGTGGTTGTTCATGACTCGCTAGAAGCATTTTATGTGGCTCTGCAGTCACTTTTAATCTCTTCATAGTCACTTTTCATCCATTTGCAGCTGTTTAGTGACCTTTTCAGTTAATGATTAAAATAGCTTCATTTATATTACTACATGTTAATCCAAATTCAGAGCAATGAAAGAATCCCATCTGATGGAAATAATACTTTTAACTTGCTAACAAGTGCATATTATGTTTTTGTGTATGCTAAACAACATATCACACGATTGGTGGCTGTGGAGTTTTGACTTGAAATGGCAGTACAGTCACAAAAATCTGCTTTGCTGCAGGTAAACATACTAAATAGGTGTCGAATCATATTGAAGTCTTTTTTATGGTGACGTGATTAATTTTACTAAAAAAAAAAAAAACCCCAAAACAATAACTCCTAAATTGTAATTGTCATGATTAGACGTCACTTTTAAAGGTGTTAATTAATGCCCTGAGAAGGACGTTAAACAATAATCAAATGCTGATTTTTACCATTTATAATTGATCCGCACACACACCTCTTTCTGGGTGGGATCCACTCCTTCTGGTAGCTCGTCTGGAGTCTTGTTGACGAGGAGCTCAGGGTCAAAAAACTTTCCAGCTCCAGAAGAGGACAAGGAACTAGCAGAGGAGGAGGACATCCCAGACTGGGGTCTTGTAGGACTAGAGGGTCTGGGGAAAAAATCTGTTTCATCTTGGAAGTAGGCCTTGTTGGGTGGCGGAGAAGTTAGGGGGCCCCCAGGTGCTCTGTAACCACCCCCACCTCCCCCAGCGGGAGTCTTGTTCAGCTTAGTGTTCTTCAGGTCCTGCAGCCACGAAAGAGAAGTTTTACAGAAGCAGTTTCACAAAAAAACAAAGGTAAACCTCCGAGATGTAGACATTCACAGGTTAGCAACACTACTATATATGACATTAAAGATGTTAGTAGGTATTACAGCTGTGATATTAGCACATCAGTGTGAGTCACTTACTAGAGTGATCTGTGAGATAGATGTTGAATCACTCAGCTTGTTTTTCATCTCCTCATAGGAGTTGCCTCCCTGTTCAGAAGATCAACGGAACCAAGATTCGTCACAGTAAAGGTTAGTATTCGTGCAGTGACTTTTTCATCTTCAATTAATCCATTGAATCATCCACTTGTGTTTGTAAGTTGTTCCTAGCTTCTGAGATGATTAAATCAAGTGATTGCATGTTATTGTAATGGGAATTTGTAATGCCTTGATCATGCTTTCTATGGCATCCCAGAAAGATGAAAGGGGAAACTGTTATAAACTCACGCTCCACTTGTGGGGATCCCACGCGTTGAACCATCCGGTGAAGGTGGGCGGCTCGTATCCCTGTTTGACAAAGACGATGGGCGTGTCAGGGTCACGTCCAGCCGGGTGAGTTCTCAGGTAATCCCGCGCGCTGTTCAACGCCTCTTTGGTCTCATACTCATAGGAGGAGTTACCGATCCACAAGAAAAGCTGAGATTCAGAGACAGAAAACAAGAAAAAGAGACAAATTACTCAAAGAGTCTGCTGCGTAAGTTGCCGAAAACTGAGCTTTAGGCTTGATTCTGTCTTTCCGTGTGAAGTATTACATAAATAACCTTGAGCTGAGTCACTACCACCAGTATAGATTAATTAGAAACCATAGCAGGAGGAAACAATAAGCTTGTGTAATACAGTATAGTGTTTGTTTCATATCTATCAGTTAATGTGCAGTGAGTTTCACAATCTTCCTGATGAGATGCTCATAAACAGGAAGCAGGCCCCAAATCAACGGCAGGGTCTGACTGATTTCAGCTCCTTTGATTGCTTACCTCTTCCCAGGTGTCCAGCAACATGACGTCATCTTCATCTAGGTCACACTGGGCGAAATCATCCACCTCAGTAATCTTAAAGCGCCCCGTCTGATTGGAGCATTCGAACAGCCGGGGACTGTGAAGCGGCTCCTCCCTCTCAAATCTGAAATGACACAGGCCGTCCTGTCGTAACAGCAGATAATGTTCCCTCTCTCTCTCTCTCTGTGTATGATGACATTGGGCATATTCCACTGACCTTGGTATAAAAATAATCCAGGCAGATTTAATGTAAGCTTGGAAGTGGTTCAAAATATGATTAAAGGGCCTTTTTGGATGAATCCTGAAGTCCTTGCTAATTTGTTATTACTGGCTATATTTTTACTTTCTGGACCCAGATTGAGCGCCCTTCATTGTAAATACTTGACTGCTGGAGTGTGTTGTTAAGCGAAAAGCCAAAAATATCCTATTTTTGTCACAATATGCAAAAGCAATGCTGCCATTAAAATATTTTACCTCCTGTCACTGGCATAGGAGCCCTTTCCACCCAAAGCTATCCAGAATTCAGCAGGTTCCTGGCCCTCCATCACCACCCGCTTCTCATGCCTGGACAGCACATCAGACATCGCTTTCCCCATCTCTCTCTCATCCCCATTACAGCCCTGGGATAGAAGCAGAAATCAGGGGGGAAATGGTTTTAATGTGTCAAATACAAACTAAACTAATATTTATGTTATTTCAAAGCCTGCTACACAGCCCCATGATAGATACCTTTCCATACCACAGGTAGGAGATATTGTCAGTTTTCAGCAGGAAGACGTCATTGGAGCTTAGAGAAGCGGCCCTGGCCACCACCTCTGTGGCTTTAGTATTCAGCTCATTAGTCCCTCTCACCTGGAAGAGCCTGGCATCTTTGGCAGGGTTAACCACACCAGGTCGACCTGTTCCTCCCTTTAGACACACACACATTGAGTTTCCAGTTTCTTTCAACTTTTATTTAAAGCTTTGATCGATCTATTTTTGCATCATGGATACTTTTATTGTATCCATGTAAATCTCATTTTTAATTTAGATTTTGCTGGATTACTTCCATGTGTCATAATTTCACACACAAACCATACAGATATTTTACTTTTAGTCGTTGGTGAGAATTTCTAATCCAGTTAAGAATCATTTTCAGTGTGAAAATCATAAAATCATACCTCAAAAATGATAAGTTTGCCTTTGAAAATAGCCAGGAAGTGGCGGGGCTCCTTTCCCATGACCACTCTGACCTGAACTGGGGCTCCATTGTACTTGTTATCAATATTGACAGCCTGGAAGGCGCTTGCTGCAATCTCATCGCTTGTGGCATGGCGTCCCTGAAGTAACAAAGAAAAGAAGTTTACACATTGAAGGTGCTTGTCAGTTTTCCAGAAGCAGGAGGAAATGGAGAACAAGGAAGCATAGATTGGTTTGACACTGACCTGCCACATGTAGAGTATGTACTGCTGCTGGCCTGCTCTTTTATATGAATACAGCACCAAGTAGCAGTCTCCTCCATAAAACTGCCCGTAGGTTTTTGGGTCTATTTCAGCCAGTTCCAAATTCTCAATGCACCACACCTGACACAGGCAAATAACAGCTCAAACAACACGCAACAATGCAACTGAAGTCTGAAAAGTATCTGCACTGTGTTTGTCTGTATTCGTAGATTCCTGCATATGTTTTCCCACCTTAACGTCTCCTGATGCATCGTCCACCATGCGGTACTGTGCTGCCAGTTCAGGGCGCGCGTGGAGCTCCATCACATCAAACTTTCCGTCGTCGACCTTAGCTGTGCGGACACAAAATGTTCAGAGTTAATGATGAACAGCATAATATCAGCAAATAAGATTAAATAGCATATCAAGAGATAATATGTTAACTGTGGTGGAATTAATTTTGAAGAAGTGGATTGAGCAGTAGATTTGAAGAGGCTACCTATCTTTCCAACGTTGTGTGTGGTACCCAGGCCCTGAGTTTGGTCTCTGTCTGTCCAGGATTTGAACAGGTGCTTAAAGATTGCTGACTCTGCTCCCTCAGCCATCACCTCCACAGTGGTGCTGGCTGGGTACTTTTTTGCTTTAATGTAGCTCTGGAGGAAAAGATTGATGGACAAAGCTTGTAATGAAAAACATCTCCAAAAAAGCACATAAAAACTGAGATAATCCCCTCAAGCCATGCGATCCTTGGAAAAGAATAAAACGATGAATTTATATTTATCCAAAATCATTTAAGGAGAAAGAGGATTAAAATTTACACAATTAATTTATAAGACAGAACAGGAGGCACTAAGAGATCCTTGGTGTCGTCATTCTGTATACTCACCAGTGCCCGATTCATAGCTCCTTGTCGCTCTTCTTTGGAGGCCTTCTTTCCTTTCCAGACCATCACACTAGACCCTTTGTTGTCCAGAATGAAACAGTCCTGAAACCCCAAAAGAAAAAAAACATTGAAACTGAACCACTTTTCTTTTTTAATACTAGCATCTAGGGAACATTCTCAAAGAGTGAACACTAATTACCGAGGATTTCAGAAGATCTTGTGTCAGAGGTTGTTTGGCCACTTCTTGAATCACTAGATTCCCACTATTGTCATAAACGCTGAGGAAGAAAATCAGGAAAAATGGGTGTGATATTGGTAAATAGTTGAAATCAATTTCTACAGTTTTGTGTGATCAATGCAGTGGAAGCATAATGTACTTACTGGTAGAGTCGGACACTGTTTTTCTGCGCACTATCAGGCACATCATCGGAAGTGGCCTCCTTCAGCTGTGCCGGTTTTGGTCCGAGCACAGTCGTGAGGAATTTCATGAGCTCGGGCGAGCTCCGCTCATCTCCTCCCTCCACAACACCGATCTGAGCGCGACCTCCGCGTTCCCTGTCCCGGATGTCCTGAGCCAACAAGACCGCCTGGAAAGACGGAGGGAGAAACAAAGACACAAAAGTGAAAACTGTTCGCTCAGTGACAACAGCGACTAAAAGGTTCATGTGTTACACAGAAATCTACACTATCACTGTAAAAGAACTGGTTGTTATATAGTACACATATCTCATTCAAACACATGCACTTTTTCTGTGCCTAATGTTCATCTAACATTGATACTCAGGGTTCAGTATTTTGCCCAAGGAAACTTTTGCATGCAGACGGGAGCAGGCGGAAATCAAACCACCTGTTTTACCCGATGAGCTACAGCCAAGGTAAATGGACTGATTCTTATATAGCGCTTTTCAAAATAAATAAATAAAAGCTGTTGGTTTTTCCTTTTCTGTTGTTACCATTCCTTCCTAACTCTTCTTGCATGCATGTTTCCAATTTCACAGACAACTGGAAGCTTACTGCTAAAGGCAGTGGTGTACATTATTGAAGATCCACAGCCGACAGGTTTCAAGAATTAAAAAAAAAATCACTTTACAGACACTTTCAGTGCTCCTTAATTTTCCAAGGGTTTGCCACAGTGGATGGATGCACGTTTGATTTGGCACACCATCTATGTCTTTTCTAATGCAACCGAGGCCCTGAGTGCATAAAATTCACTTGACACACAAGAATAAATTAAATTAGTCATTAGTCAATCTAGTCATTCTCCCTTTGTCAGAAACAGCCTTAGTGCAGACATATTTTATCACCTTTCTGTTCGTAAAATGTTAAATTTCTTTCCTCTTTCCCACTTTGCTTCCACGGTGTGTATTTTTCACGAGATCTGACTACTTCTCGTGCCGCTGCTTATTGTAACCAATCAGTGCAGAGGATTACCTTGAGCTTCTCTCTTCTGTTGCTCTGGGGACCGTTCCACTGCACTATAGCTTTCCCGATATCCAGAAGAAATATATCTCCTTTGTTAAAGCTGCTCCATGACACCTCCACCTGCATGGAAAAACACACACAAACGCAAACACAGTGGAGAGTTGAATAACATTCAAACGGACAGTACACTCCGTCTGAAACAATACAGCGTATTAATTAATCACACTCTCATACCACCCCTCGGGCAATTAACACCTACACAGACAGCTACGACAACAAGACATAATCTGTTTAAGGAGGGGTGCCAACACCTCTCTGTAGCGTGACTGTGTGAAGCCACTGATAGCAGCAGAGGGAGGCAGGGAGTAAGACTCTCGTAAAGCCTTTCATATCCCTTTAATTTGTTTTCTGAATACCTCTGTTGCTGTGACATCCTTCCTCCCTTTGACATGCAGCAGTCGCAGGACGTTGTAGGCGTTTGTTTCAACGTGGTTGAAACCTGAGGCCACTCCACCCTTCTTGTAGCTGTGGAGAGAGAAATTTACTTTACCAAAGTTCAAGTGCAATAAAAATATAAACCCAGTGACTTGAAACTGAATGGACATTTAAAAAAATAAAAAATTAAAGGAACATTTTTTTTCTTATCAGTATGATTTTTTTCCTTAAGGTTGTATAACCATAAAGCAAACATGCAACTAAAGGTTAAAGGTTAATAAATTGGGCAAGAGAAATTGGTGTTTTTTAATGCTAGGCCTCAGAAAACAAGTGTGTTTTGTGTCATAATCATTTCATAGAGGCGGATTAGTGTTGTAAGCCATGACTCAGGAAGATTACAACATAAGTGTGTGTGTTTTTGTGTGTGTATAGGAGAGACTCATTCCCTTGAGTATATCACCATCCCCCTTTCGTTCAAACACCAGCTGCCTTCATCGGGAACTCACATCAGGCCATTTTTGAAGTAACTCCTGAACCGCGGTGACTCGTAGCCCTGCACCTCCCTGTACTGGACCGGACTCCCACCCAGGTACTCGTCCAGCTGGGTGACGTAGATGGCAGCAGCACCTTGTTCATCCTGAGAGGAGGTTCTTCCAACCCAGTAGTGGATATCAGCAGACTGGCGGGAGCCTTTATTCTCACTTATCTGATGATAATAATGAAAAGCATGAGAGGTGACACATATATGAGATATATGTATATATATTTATATATCTCATGAAATCACCCAGTTTTTTACTCACATATAGAACTATGTAACAGTCTCCCTCAAAGAAATTGCCAAAGGCCTGAGGTGGAACGGGATCCATTTGCATTTTCTGAGTAAAGAAAACAACCATTTAGACCTCAAACAAATATGAGATTTCAACATGCCGCAGCTCTACATAAAGCTCAGCAGTGTGGACAACAATGTCAACAACATAGGGTGCGTGTAATGCATTTTAGACTCACATTGACGGTCCATATCTGAAGGCCTGGCTTTCGGCGGACATTTTTAAATGCATTATTGTTTTCATTCATCATTCTGCTGAACTGTAAACATAAAAACAAAAAAAAAACCATGTGTACTTATCGTTATTGTCACAAACAGTTTACATATTTGCATGAAAACTATTGATGAGCGTCTAATGTCTTAATTGTTATAGATTAAACTCAAAATATTCTCACTGTTAAATTTGAATGTAGGTTTGCTAGGGTTTACATACTGTGTGATCACATTTGTTAATGCCCCAAAAAACACATCTTTATGCCACAATGTGACAGCAAGCTGTTAAGACGCTTAGCGAAAAGTTTTTTTGTTATACCACGGTTATAACCAGGTATCTGTTTATAAGATATGTTTATAAGATATAAGACGGACATAACTTCTAGCTCTACAAAATGATGTCACTGTACATGTAAGTGCCTTTAACCTACACTAGCTTTAATGGCCAGAAGGGGGCAGCTTTTCATAATGCGAAAAGAAGTTGTAATGTCCACAAGAAACCTCTGACATGGTTTTACTACTGTAGTAAACACTCTTCTAATGAGTTTATGATCTTGTTAGTTTAAGCACAACACAGGGCAATATTCATTTAGTAAATTATGACAATATTTAAAATGAAAGAGGACGTTCACTGTTTGACTGTAGTAAAAAAGAAAAAAAAACCTTAAAAATAACAGGTTTTCTGCACTTGCTTTTAAGCTTGTATTTTTGTTAGCCAAGGCTAGCAACCCACTTAATACACAGTCATTAATGCATACACCTTATTAATCAAACCAGGTTGATAGCGTTAGCATAAACTGATTAACTACAACAAGAAATATGGTCAAGGCCTTAAAAAAAAAAAAAAAAAGAGGGTAAAAAAGCAGAACTTAAGAGATGACATCATGGTGGCTACAGTCTATGGACCTTTCACTGTGTTTTGCCATGTGATTAAAATAAGCTATCCCTGTTACATAATGATCTCCTTTTTATTCATGTTGTCCACTGACACCACCACTAGCTTGTTTTAGCTTTTCAGCAAAAGGTAATAGCTAGCTAGCTGTGGAAAAAGAGTAAAAACTATAAGAATTAATTGAAGCTTGTTGTTTGTTTGTTTGTTTGTTTGTTTGTTTTTAACTGTTTTTTGCAAAAAGAAGAAGAAAAAAGTAACGTAAAATAAAACAGCTAAATGATATAAAATTAGCACAAACTCTGAAGAGATAAATACTTAGAAGACTAACTAGCACACTGAAAAATACATGTTCACTCCTGACTCCTTAAACAGCACTTGAACAGAAAAAATATTTCACTTTAGAGACCTCTTCCTCACTCTTACTCATCCTGGCATCGCTGTCTTTTCACTGGAAACAGATGTCTCCAAAATGACAAGTGAATGCTTTCAAAGGACTGACTCTCTGACAGCAAAGCACCTCTAATCCTGCTAATGAGTATCAGCTTGGTGCTGTAGGAAAATACAAGCCCTGCAATCAGCGGTGCTTTAACAGCCTCTTGACTGGGATATCAGAAACAACAGCACTGATAAGCAAACAGTATCACCAGCTGAGCCAACGTTAGGCTGTATGGAAACAAGAACATATTATGAACGCACTTGCAACACTGATGCCGTAATATGACATTGTGAAACAGCTGGAGTAGATGTGGTTGAACTTATTCTTGGGAGAAGTAATATAAAGCACTATTACATGTACTAGCTCTAATCTTTGTTCCGGGTCTAGTAATAAAATATCTACCCGGGCAGTGATTGGTGGTGTGAGATGAACACTTAGTTAACCACACCCTTTATAGTATTATTAACAGGCTCTGGTATTTATGTCTTCTGATAAAGCGGTGACACACACTCGACAAACAAAAGAAGCAGGTGAGATTTGAAAATGAAGAGACAGCACTTGAGCTTAAATAGCTAATTTTAAGCTAACGTCTTATGTTAGCTTATAAAGCAATTAATCAGGTTGCATATGAGCAGCTTTAAAAAGAGATAATCCAAGTTTAGGCATCCAGTAGAGCTAGGTGCCAAAAGTGTATGTTGCCAAATGTACATGTGAAGTACAGGTGTAATATTGACAAAAAAATAAAGACTTAAAATATCTAATCGTAATGAGTCGATTGAAATATCAGCTACACAGCAAAAATTTATCTAGATAAAGGTCAAAACAGGGAGGGCTCTATCAAACATAATGACCCAAGTCCAGTGAACAAAAACAGGGTGTGTTTTATTGCTTTTCAACTCAACTTTGTCTAAATTAAAAAGTAATGCAATCTCAAAGTGTCTGTAAACTCGTGCTAAACTTTGGTCGTGCCCTGTGACCTTACTATCAGCCATGAGACTGGAGGGCGTCTGTTAACAGCTTGAGAAATAAACACGATACATATTTAAATGTCATTCTTTTTATTTATTTTATTATTTTATTGTTAAAACGTAGTCCCCAAATTTTATTTCCCTTTTCTTAAAAACAAGGTACACCCTGCCCTGCACGTTTGTCCATTACCCATTAGAGTTTGACAGGAATGCCATAGTTCCATTTCAAACAGAGCACACATTCAGCTGTAAATCAGAATCAGAATCAGAATACTTTATTGATCCCTGGGGGAAATTATTTTTTGTTACAGTGCTCCATTTTAAACATTTTAAACCAACATTAAGACAAGACAGACAATACACTAACTAAGAATAGTACAATATATACATATATATACATACATACATACATAAGTCACTCTAAAGTGTATGTACACAGAGATTATTCCTTATAACATACGGATAAAAAACAAACATCTAGATGAAGAAGTGACGCCACTGTGATATTTGATTAATTGAAAGTAATCACCTCAACTACGATCACGCCTGGTTGCCAGTTATCAGTGGCTTCAGCTGTGGTTGCAAATCCCTGTTATAAAAAATAAATAAACTGTGCAATCTGATCCCTGCTTAAAACAATTACTGAAAACTTGAGCAAATAACACAGGAAAGATAAACCTGCGAGCGGCATTGCTTCTATTACTCAGACAGGAAAGACTGGTTCCCTATCAATTAACCTGCATTGTCCTTTGGTGGAGCATACACAATCACTTTTGTTAATGCTGCACCGTACGTATTTCTTCAACTCGTGTAAAATCACGTTGGTTAACCCCCCGCCCCCCCAAACCTGTGTTTATAAAATCCTTAAATGTGATAATAAAGATGTTATTCTTTCCAGATTTCACTGAGTCAGTGAAAATAAATAGAGGTGTGTTCACAAAGCAGAAAACAAGGTAGATATTCTCAAAGAAATAGTGGTAGGATGGGTCTTACGTTGTCCTGTGACTGCCGTGGTGAAGTCCTGGCTGGTTCCTACAAGTTGTGGAGATAGTGATTTATGTAAAAGGTCTGTATTTATAAGATACCGCTGCCTTTTCCTCTTATGCGCAAGCTGCAGTGCGAGGCATAGAGGGCTGGATGTATTTGTTACCACACCCAGGTATGAACACACCTGCCATCTTCTATCTCGATATTTACAGTGCCACGGTGTTAGATACGCCCCCTCTCATTTCTTCCCAGCTGTCACACTTGATGCAGGTGGAAAGGGAGGTGTGTGTGTGTGTTGCACAATACACCACAGAGTCAAAAAAAGCCACTGAGACAGACCCCAGCTTCACTCGGTGTCCTGATTGTGATTTATAGAAGCCAATCACAGTTGTGTTTATGTCTGAGTCCTCAGCAGCACAGTGGGCATTACAGGGACCACTTGACACCAATTATTCATTTTACAACCGTTACAACTAGCAGATGGGGGAATTGGACTGAGGGAGCTCCGAGTGCTTTTGGAAAGGAGTCAGACGCTTTTCTGTGGCTAAATCTCTCGTTCTGCGCGTACTCACACCGACACTTGAAGAACGCTTGACATTATCGAAGGTTTACAGCACCGGGCGTTCAAGCTTCCAGTGGAGAAGGTGTTGGCAGATTGTGCTTACATTTATTTGCAAAATGTGCAGAGATATTAAAAGTTTCACCCAAAGTCATTTCCACAGTAATAGAAGGGGGGGAAACATTATTCCTAAGCCGTACGTTGAAGTTAATGTAATGAAACAATCATGGGTTGGTTCCTTAGAAAGTTAAGAACACCCTTGAGAATAAAGAGTGCAAGAATCTTCCAGATCTTATAGATCAGAATTGAAAAGAGTGCTGACTGCTGTTAAACACTTCAGAATCAAAGCTCTTTTATTTCCCAACCAAGACCACCAAGCCCTGCATCTGCTGGTACCCCACACATTTACAAAGTAAGTGAGCAATCTTTTAAGTCCCCTTAATGTGCATTGCAGTCGGTGCTTAAATCACAGATCAGACTATCTCGCTGTTTTATGTTCAGCGTTACGTCGCTTATGCTTGTCTTTGTGTCATATAACTCACACAATCCCTGCCTGCGAGTCTGAACACTACAGTGTTATATAACCATCTTAGATCACAAATTGAAAGCTAAAGCTTTTCTTACCTTTGACCTCTCACTTCTTCGTTCACTCTTGGCTTCCATTATGACCAGAAGATGACTTAGACACTGCACTGAACTTCAGTCCCTGCATATCTGAGGAGAAAAGAAACAAGCGCTCTCCAAGCTTGTACAAAGGGCTCGGTAATACCTAATCCACTGCTGCAGTAAAAGTGGCTGATACGCCAGCGGAAGCTAAAAGTTCACATCAAGATATCACATGAAGCTAAGCTCTTCTTTGGTTGCACATTAACCAGCTCATAAATGCTCGTGCTCATAAATTCATGTACTTAACCCAGCAGCCACAGCAGAGAACAGCGGAGCTCAAGTGTGAACTTCTTGGGATTTCCTTGGGTTTACAGTTTTGATTAAAACACAATAGCATCAGTTCCTTTTGAATAAAATTGTAAATAAGAAAACTGTGTGAGAGCCAAAGACCTGATTGCAAATGAAAACACTGAATGTTTTGGCAATTCCTTCAGTTAGCATCATTAAGAGCTTTTTCATCCATGTTAAAATGTCACAAACTACAGTGCACAGAGCTCCAGCACTGATTCTTCTGGTGAGATTTTCAACTCAAATGAAAAATTGTTTAAGGCAAACTCTTCCTTCAGTTGCTTCAAAATTTTTCCTAAAATATTAGAAATCCTTGTCACCTCTGCTAACGTTAAATACAGCACTGATAAACTATGCTATATCTAGACTTTCATCATTATCTGCACATTATCATTCATTTAGAGTCATGTTTTCTGGCCAATGGGAAGAGTCAGTTCGCCTCCAGTGTACGCTTTCAGTGAGCCTGTGTGAACTGTGGGCTTCCCGTTCTTACCTGGTGTGCTTGTCTGCTGCTGTGGCCCATGTGCTGCTAGATTCAGAAATGCTCTTCTGAAAACCTTTGTTATAACAAGTGGTTGTGACTTACTGTTGCCTTCCTGTCTGCTCAGAGAAGTCCATCAATCTACTCTCCTGAGGCATCAACACAGCACCAACAACCATGCCACATTCAGCCATTTAAATCAGTTTTCTTCTTCATTCTGGTGCTCGGTTTGGACTTCAGCGGCTACCTTGACCATGTCTACATACCTACATCCACTGACTTGCTGCCATGTAATTGGCTGATTAGATATTTGCATTAATGAGCAGGTAAACATTGTAATCAATGAAGTGTTCATATGTTTCTGCATGTTTTTAGGTTCATATATTTTGTGTTTTCATTTTTTTACTGTAGCTGTCACATTGCTGTGTTTTGGGCTTTGTTCATATGGCTTATTAATGTTTTTTTTCTGTGTTAAGGACATGGGTTGTTACAGAGGTTCGCGAAAGCTGGTGTGTGCAGCCCATGCATTAGTTGAATTCAGGCATCGCTAAATGCTATGCGCTGGTCCTTTAGTTCATTGTAAAATGATTATCACAGTTATTGCCATTAAGTGAGTTTTGTGAGAATCATTACTCCACGACAGACACAGACAGTGTGCAAACTTGCAACTTTAATAACGTTGTACAGTACGATTTCAACAGCATTCTTTACAATGCACCCAGGACCCTTTCCCCGAATAAATATAATTTTATATATCTAAGCTAATCTTTCCATTTTTTTTCCTCAAACATTTATTGGTGGACAGTGATGTCGTCACAGATATTATTATTTTTTTCTTCAGTTACCTAAACTGCGTTTCAATGTCCTCAAGAATCATCAATTTACAGTCACTGCCGAGGATAAAATGATGTTGTTTAGTCACAAATCACATTGAATTGTAAAAACCTTTGGTAAATTTAACAATTCAATGCTACATAACAGAAAATCAAAAGTCATCCAGGACTAACAAGCTACTTTTCTTCCCCCTCTAATCCAGGAAGTGTTCATTTCACTTCTTTTGGATTAAATGACGTCATCAAAGACTCATTTTCAACTTCAATTTAAAGATTCAGTGAATACGCTTTTGGAGAATTGACTAAATATGCAGCATAAAAATGCTCACCCCATAACCCGACACAAGAAAATCAGCACAGTAATGAAGGCACTTCATTCTGTAAAGAGAAGTTAAATCACAGTTGGTTAGAACGAAAAAAAAATCAAACGAGGAACGACGGCCTGCATAGCACTGCTCAACACAAAAACCCAACAGGTCATCGATTCTCAGAAACAAACGAAACAAAAATCGAAAAATTTGTGTATTTGATCGTTTTTCGGTAACTAAAATACTTGGAATAGTAAAACCTCCTCTCTCTGATAGAAAAATTACTTTATGCTTGTCTTGCGCTTAGAAACATTTAATATGTACATACAGTAATAGAATCTTTTTTCAGCTAGAGTCCTGTACAAAGAGTCCAAGAACCCAGAGAATCCATACTGTTGTTTTATTTTGATCAAGAGTAGATCATTTGCCTGAAATCCTCCAACTGGGGAAGCTTCCCAGAGCTCTTCGAAGGACTGGAGCCGGGCTACGGGGCCGTGGCAGAGAGGGGAGGCTTCTGTTCAGCAGGGCTTAGGCAGGAGGGATCAGCTGGAGTGGCTGTCTGCTACCTGTTCCTTAGGCTCTGTAATAGACTGTAAACATCCTCCTCTTTACTGAGACCCTCAAACAAGGGAATGAGGTCCAGAAGCTCCGTGTCTGTCATATCATCAAACCAAGACTGCACTGGGACCTGTGGCACAAAAACACACCCACATTTACATTAGAATCAGAAAGAAAAAGAGAGACCGATCTTATTTAAAGAAGGAAGAAGTGGCTGACAATAGATACCATAGACGCTTAAATGTTGCATTACAGTCGGGGTGTTTTGTGTAAATAATTAATGAGGGAAATAAATCAAAGAGTGGCAGCAGCAGAAACTTCTCCACAGAGCTGAGAACTCTCATAATATTGGGAACACTGCCTCTGGCACGAGAACAATGGTGATTATTATTAAATTATTATTATTATTATTATTATTAAAAACCCTGACAGTGTCTTACAGATACAATCATCGACATCAATAATCACTTCATAAGTAACTTATTTCCATCACAGCAGTGTATTTTGACCCCGTTCTTGATTAGGCAACAAGTGCAATTGTAGCCGCCATTTAGCTTAACCTTAAAACTTCTTAAGATGTCACATGTTTTGGGATCATGTGAAAAGGAGTTGTGCTGTGCAGAAGTCTTGCGCCACCTCTAATTTCTTTATATTTTGCCCGGAAAATAGGTGCAGTGATTAAATGAAGCGTGCAAACATACGTGGAAATACATTATAAATGAATATATGCAATTCTAACAAGCTTGAAAGTTAATATTTGTTTGACCGCCTTTGTTCTTCAACATAGTCTGTCATCTTTTAGGCAAGCTTCCTTCTTCTTGAAGGACATACAAAGCCCTTCTTTGGATCTTGGCTGCCTTTTTTTTGTTCTGTTCTCTGTCAAGATGATCCCACAGTGCTTCAATAATGCTGAGGTCCAGGCTCTGCGGAGGCCAATCCATGACCCAAAGTGTTCCACTGTGCGTTTTTGGATCCAGTTATGCTTTTACTGCACTCGGGTTCCTCACCTGTTCTTCCCACCTGCATCCCATCGACGGCAATCAGCAAAGCAGTATTTAAGACTAGCCTAGTTCTCCAGTCTTCGCCAGTTCGTTAGCTACCTCGCTGTGGTAACTAGGCCTCCTTGTCTCTCATCATGTTATTCCCTGGTACTAACCCCTATCTCAATGTGTCCTCAGTCTGCTTGTGAAGACTCCAAGTTAACCCACCTGCTGCGTATTCACTTGGACGCTAGTTGCTTCAGTCACAACTCACCGATCCAGCCTGCAACTTTACTCCTTGGACTCACCGCTCACACCTGCCTGCCATCATCTCTGGATCACTGGAAGCATAAGGTTGGAACCTCACCCTTTCACACACCCTTCCAGACACTCACTCGGCTACTCTCCCCACCTTTCATCCCTATAAGCCTGACCCCTTACCTCATTCTTACCTTTGGCCGTTGCACCCAAGCTCTGGATATCGACCACCGGGGACTCATACTACGTTCCCACGCTTCCTTTCCCTTGCATTCAAAGTTTGTTAAAAATCATTTTTCGTGTGTCCATTGAGTCTGCTTTTGGGTCCACTCCCACCTACCGGCCTTTCGGCCTTGACAGATTTTCAGTCCAGTTCTTGCATAATTTGTCTTTTATTCCTGTTTTCTCGTTTATGAATGGTTTCTTGACAGCCACTTTTCCACTGAGACCATTTCTGAAGCCGCTTCAGTGAACAGTAGATGCATCAACTGAAGGGCCAGATGCCTCTTCTTCTTTTATCCTTCTCTTGTCCAGTTTCCTCAAATTCTTTAATGACACACTGCTGAGATATGCCAAGTTTTTAGCTAGTAGACGATGCCAAAATACTCATTTGTGTCTGTGAAACTGTGTTGTCTTTGACATTTTTCATACATTTAATTAAAGAAATGTGAACAAATGTGAACAAGAGTTTTTTGCTAAGTTATCTGTTATGTGTGGATAAAAAACTGGCGCCTACTTCTGAAGAAAGAACAAAATGGTCAGACACAAGGACTGGACTGTTGATAAAACAGCAAATGTCCAAAGGAAAGACCTTGAAAGCCTGAAGAACTATTGCTCAAGACCACTTAAAAAAATTCCAAGAAAATCCGGTTCCTTGGAAGCAGAATATGCACAAACGAGGCGTGGTTCAAGACTTTTCCACAGTGTTCTACTTCCTGCTACCAAGACTGAATGACTTTGAATCTGTATGTTTTAGATCAAAAATCTCTTTAAAAAAATAACTTACTGCATTCTCAGGGTGGAAGATGTAAGAGGCAGGTGAGTTGTCTATGATGATGACTTTGCTGAGCTCTCGGCCCAGTCGGCTGAGGTCTTTGACGTAGTTTCCTCTGTGGAAAACACAGGATTCCCTGAAGAGACGGGCGCGAAACACCCCCCATTGGTCCAGCAGGTCCGCCACAGGGTCAGCATACTAAACAGGCCAAAGCGCATCAGGTTGAGCAGCACACAGCAAATGAACAGAAGTATTACTGTAACTGTCAAAGCAGCTGGGAACCAACCTTGGCTAAGCTTGCTGTGAAGAGGACACATTCAAACATCTCCCCCATTTTCTGGAGGAACTCGTCCACATGAGGCCTCTTCAGCACGTACACCTGAAACCGAGACACGTAACGAACACGTCTTCGTTATGTCTTTTATTTTCAAAATACATTTTTTTGGAGCAAAAACCCAAACAAGAAATCTTCTTCTTCTTGAAATCTTCTTTAGCTGCTCTATAACTATTCAGTTCAATTTTACCCACTTGCAGATTTGTGTTTAAGTAAAATTGGGGTACAAAAATGAAACTTAAAACATTTTTGAGCAATACTTGGATGCTTTGAGGTCTTATTTTTCATTGCTTGTCATCTTCGTCCTTCTTAGTAGATCTCTGCAGGTTAGTTGCTGCCTCCAAGTGCAAGTAATCAAGCATAGGCCAAAGCAGATGCAGAAAGCCTATCCTGGATTACTTGAACCAGGTTACAGCTACAATATCACTTCCTTTGCTTCAAACCGGACACAGACAATTAAACCTTCAAAAGGACGCCGCCCTTTATGCACATTTCTACTCAGTGCACAATCTCTTCTGCTACAAACTCAACAGCAGCTTCAACATTGTGCGCCGAAACACTCGCGTCACTGTCCAGTTATCTTTACTGCAGCAAGGATTCAAAGAATAAATCAAAGACAACTAAACAGTTTGAGCTTAAATCGCTGTGAGATAAAAGGGAATAATAAATACAGAGGAAAGTAAAGTGAAGCCAAGGTCTCCACCCTTATAAATTCACACATATTGTTTTATTCAAGCCCATTTCTGGAAGCCCTCCATATCGGTGCAGTATTACCTGATGAACGGTGCCATCAATCTCCACCGGAACAATGAAGTCTGCATTGCTAATGGGCTGCAGGATGACAAGAAACAAGGAAAAGATTCAAAAACTTCACTCTGACAGGTAAACAGCCCAGCCACAAGCTTGCATGCGGTTTAAAAAGAGAGACAGGTTAAAAACTCCTGTAAGGTGCCCCAGGCAAATGATGAAGGCTTTCAGCATAATGTGGTTCCCTCTGCTCCAGTGCTCCGTATCTCAGTGTTAAATAACAACCAGGCGTGAGACTCTGGGGAGAAACCTGAGAGCCGAACAAGATGACAGACTTGAACGCGGACAGGAGGAGTGCTGCCTTTTTACTCTGCATGACTTGTGTCATTTTTTTTTCTCCTAACGCAAGAAAAGGGGAGAGGAGAGGAGCAGGAGGCAAGAGGAAGATAGATGCCAGAGGGGATGTGGGTGGAAGACGAGCAGAGGGTGTAAAGACGGAGGATGAAAGGATTAGGTAGGAGGCACGACGGTGTCATTTCAGAGAGGGAAAGGAAGAAAAACAGGTGACAGGGAAAATCTGCTTGTTTTCAGAGACACACAATTTTATGTAGGAGCTTATAGTTTGCTGTATAGAAAGAAAACTAACTGAAGATTATTTAGACATATCACTTAATTTAAATTCCACTGCTCAATTTTAAAGAAATCTCCAAAGCTTGGTCTTTGATAATGTCTGGGAATGACAACTTTGCTTCCGAATTTATTGCTTAATTCTGCATTACAGAGTCAAATACCAGTGGCTACACAAACAAGCGTTTGAAGTTCAAAAGCTATTTTAATCAAAATGTTAATTAGCTCCTTCCTTCCCCGCAAAAAAAACCCCCATTTGGCAGATAAAATCAGATCCTGCCCTCACTGTTTGAAGACTAAAGAGTGTCGAAGCTAGGCTAATTAGCCAACTTGTTTATTTGTTGTTGCTTTTTCCTCAGATTAGCTTTTAATTGAACTACGTTTACCTACAGCTTTAATGACGTATTAAACTCAGCCACTGCACTGGAGCATGAGAAGCTATTTCCCCAAATCTAGCATATAGGATAAGACAAAATGAGAGAGCATCTATTCTTAACTAGCTAGTCTAGTTATCGTGATTTTTTTTTGTGCTATTTAGCTTTATAGACATGCTAATGCTACCATGTTAAACCATATCAAAAGATTCCTGTATTTAAGCCCAAACGTTTAATTGCATTTTCTTTGTTTAAATTAATTACAATATAGTGAGATACAGAGCAATTATTTAAAACTTGTATGTATAGTACTCGCACCTAATGCACATTTTAAAAAGCCTGTAAAATGTCTTGTTATGCATGTGTGTTGTTACTACGATTATTCTGGCATTAAACTCCAGTTAGAAAATACAGTTCAGTACCATCCAGCAGAGGGGGTGTTTGCTATAGGAATACAAAGTGCAGCACTTTGACCTTCCAAATGTCCATACGTGAGTCTAATAGGATCAGTGTGACAACCAGAGGTGCTTTCTTCTTCCTTTATCTGACACCAGAGTGAGTCAATTAACAGTAAAAGCCTCCCTAGATAAACAGTGTTTATTCTACGCCTCGGTTTTGCATTATGATATTTAGCTTTGGTTAATGTTTACACCAGAGGGCAAAAATGACTGAAGCTCTTCTAAAACTGTCTAAAAAAAATAAATAAAAACAGTGACAAGCTGGAAAGAGGACAAGGATGCCAGCATACCGTCACAAAGAGAATGGGAAGAGATGAGTGCGATACAGACGGAGCCAGAGATGCAGAAACAGACTTCGCTCTGCTCCTGTGCCTACTGCTCTTCTGCTGAATCACTCCATCATCTGAAGACTGAACACACAACAGCTGCTAATTGCCCTGCTCTGTAACAGACTCGGATCAGAGTCGGCAAGAGATGCGGAAATGCAGCAGGATTACATATGTGGGGGGGCCACCAAGGTAAACATTATGCGGGCAGTTGTGTAATTATGGATTTCTGCCGAACCGTGGGTTGCTTCACCTGCTGACCACACTCTGGCTCAGAATCAGGGCTCTACATACATTTACGCACCTTTACTTCATGAGAATTAGTGCAATTAAAAACATCTCCATGTAATTCTACAGCATACCCTAACATCACAAATTACTTAAAATACACCTTTTCTCATTGGCTAGCATTCCAATTAATTCAAACTTTAGCTGGCCTGTTATATTCGTATGTGTACAGTAAAAGAAGTTGGATGTCCCTGGGTAAGGTAAGAAGAAAGGTTGTATTAAAAGACTGTTAGGGAAGCAACTTATGATTATTTTGCATGTTGCATGGCCAAAGTTCTTAACTTGACCATGTTTTTGGCACTTTTTCGCCCTTCTGCTTCAGGGATGAGACCCAGTTTAACCGGACAATGCCATTTCTCAGTACATAAATCAGATGAACTGCAATGTCCTGCACAGAGTGCTGACTTAAACCCATCCAACATCTTTAAGATGGACTGCAGGTGTTGATCTCACTAATACCATTGTAGCTGGACGGGACTGCATCCCTGCAGCCAGGTCCCAAAAATATCAGGGAAATCGATCCCAAGAGAGGAAAAGGCTGTTGTGGAATTTTAATGCTCAGATGTTGAGCAAGACATCTTTTGACAAGTGCTTTGCAAATGCACGCTGTTCAAATTACTACAGTGTACAGCATGCCGATCAGTCTTCATTCATTTCAGCTACTTGTGCACATCTAACACACACACAGCAGCTAATCTCAGAGAGGGCTCAGGATTTATCTCCCCATCCATAATATGCAGGATAAAAGCAAGAGTATGTGATGTGTTATGTAACGTTTCTTTTTTAGTCTACGTCCATCTGTGCAGCGTCTCTATCCCTTGTCAGTTGTTGTTATTCTGCTATAATTGTGTAATTTCCAGTGAAAGCATGTATTTTCTTTGGAAAGAAAATGCTTAATATTTGACATCAAAATCACCTTGAAACGGGAAAGCTACAGGAAATCCTGCTATGCTTCTGAAAGGAACTGAAAATGCTGCGTTGTGCCACTTTCTGTCTCCCTCTCTTCCTCTCTCAACGTATTTCCATTTAATGCATTGTGAATCCATTTCATACCACACACTGATCTGTGAACTAAATGAATTTTGATGGACTGGGTATCTGGTGTGTGAGTTTGATCAAAAGGAAAAAAAGAATAATTTTGGGCTCGTTTTGGCCTGCAGTGTATTAGATCCAGGATTTCTGCACAGTCCATTCCACAGCCATTCAAACCAAGAGTACACTGCATTGGACACACCCTAGTGTGTGAGTGAGCCTGTATGATTGTGTGTGTGTGTGTGTGTGTGTGTGTGTGTGTGTGTGTGTGTGTGTGTGTGTGTGTGTGGCCCTGACCTGCTGGCATGTGATTCTGATGGGTGTGTCCGCTTCAATGTTTGTGTGCCTTTCGTCCTTTTACAGTCCAAAGCAATCGAGTCAATGTACTCAAAGTTTTTTTTCTTCTCTACAATCATTTTAATTAAAAGGAGTTCCACTTAAGTGGAACATAAAACTTCTACTTCAACTTTACTTTGAGCTATTTTGTTGCGTAGCTCGCCGACACTGACCGCAAAAGCACTCAAGCGCAGGTAGTACTCACAGGCATAACGAGATCAGTTGAAGCCGGGGCAGAGCTGTGCTCAAATGGGTCACTAGGTGTGCCAGGTGTGTCAGTAGAGGGAGCTTTTGATGGTGAGAGACAAGAGCCATTTACAAGGATAGTGTACTAGTGCCTACTATACTGGGCTTTCCCTTTAAGTGCCTGCAGCAGGCTGAAAAAGGCACTATAACATGTTTGTGAGTGAAAAATAGCTGTACATATGTGCCATTACATATACAGATGGAGCATTTTAAGCATATTTTCAGCCTCTAAGTAGTACTGCTCACTACTGAAAACAAAAGCAGGGCTGGCACCAATTAAGCTACATACAAATTGCAGTCTAATGAAAACCACAAATATCCAAATGTCATGAATTTTAAGTTTGAAACTTGGCTTGAATTATTTATGGTTTGAGAAATCAAATTATTTTAATTATCATAATGAAATTAGATGACAAAAAAACCATTAGACGTGGATGTGGTATGATCATGTCTAACTGTTGGGCAACCCAGCGGTGCAGCGGTAGGCTGATATATATTTTGAAGACCGATACCGATATTTGATGATTCATTAATTAATTAATATTAAGCACCACAAAGAAGATTCTGTGTTTGAACTCGTTGGTTTTTCCTGTTTGCCATGTGAATTTCCTCCAACTGACTAAAGACACGTTACATTAATTGAGAAGCATAAACTGGCCACTGATGTGGATGCTGTGCATCAATGGTGTGCTGTGCTGTGCTGTTTTCTCTTATGGATCGCTTGATGCTTCACCTGCCTTGAAACCCAGTTTGCAATGGATGCATGGATAGAAACTTGATGAGAAAATCAGTCTTCCAGGTCTTCTCAGTCAGATAGCTGTTCTTGCTCTTTCTCGTTCTCACCTGTTCGAACGGGTATTAAGAACCCTTTATACTCTGAAGGACATAGATTCATGCGATTATGTGTAGCTCAGTGATGCTAACAGGGCTCATGCTATTTGTCCTCAGACCGTATTCAGTAGAGTCATTTTTCAGGACCTATTTCTGTTTAATCCAACTGTGGCTGCACAGCAACAGCATGAGGAAAAACAAAACGCAGCGTTGGCGTATTTCAAAGTGCACAGTGTGTTTGAGGTCATGTAGGGAGGTGCCGTACCTTGAAGGAGCTGTGTACAAGGGTTTCGTCCAGATCGATCACTACGCAGTTCTTGCCATAGTCTGCTATGCTGACCTCTGGCAGGAGGAACTTGGCTGGAGGCTGCAGAGAAAACACACACATGCATACTTAATGGTAAGCATATAGAGAAGTGCATTATCGGGAACAGGCGGCCACACACGCACACACACACACACACTGACGGTGTGTTGGTGGCTCAGTCAGAGTGTTGGATAAGATCACTTCGGGTGTTTTGGGTGACACTCAAGAAACACTTCTCAGGATTAATGACCTGCAGGCGGGTGTCCCTAAGCTTCTGCTCAGAGATATATCAGCACTTTGATAACATGGAATGCTTCTCCTCTGATTGCAGATGTTACATTATTAAAAGTATGCGAAAATCACAAAGTCATATAGATTTCACTTAAAGTTTTTTAACAAGAAGTCTTGAAACTGCTTAGAAAATCGTCGATGCACAGAGAGGAAAGGGGATTTAGTGTGTAGCCACAAGCTGTATGATTTGGCCAAATTATATGAGCTCATCTGACTATCCTACATAAGGAAAAAAGAGCTCCAATTATCTCTGCTCGACCCTGATTTCTACATCACCCGTGCTTATTTCCAGACTATCCCCAGAATGTGTTAAGAGCATCAACAGGGAGCAGTTTTTTCCTGACATTATACTTGATGTCCAATTAAATGCCATCGTATGTGAATTTAGGAGCTATTTCTTCAGATGATAATATTCAAAGTGACATGCCTGCTTTTCTTGCTGGACTCTCCTCGGCGCTGATATTTTCTGTGTTACCTCATGATGACAGAGTTCTGGTGACTGTGCTGTCTTTATGATCGGGTGGGACACTATTGTCCTCTACGAGGTGAGCCTGAGGTTACAGGCAGGCACGGGGCAGATGGTCCGGCCATGGGGGGCGCACACTCAAACCACACACACACATACAGATCGTGCACCAGCATATACACGTTCATCCACACACATAGAGGCTGGGATCAACGACTCTGCCAGCCTTAAATACATATGCATGTATGTGTACTTCTGTGTGTGTTTTTTGGTCCACCATGACTGAATTATTATGCCTAATGGCAGGACTGCATGCTGATGTATCACAGGAAGCATTCTTTTTGAGCAAGGGCACTGAATGGCATCCTGTCAGGGCGTGATGAATGTGATTTACACATGCAGGTTGAACAAAGAAAGAAAGGCTTACTGGGACCTTGACATTCTCACCAGCAGTTAAAATAACCGTGCTCCCAAAGGCACAGCCGGGGAGCGCTCTCACAGACTTGGTAAATGTGCTAACTGATTGAAAATAGTTGATCAGCTGGAAGCAACAGATCAAATAAACAGACAAATTTATCCTCTTTGGATTTATGAGGAAATGAAAATTCCAACATGTCCTAGTTTGTCTTCAAGGAACCCACAGAACATGTACATGCAATCCCTTGCAACAGAAATTCTACTTTATTATTAGAGCATATAGAGAGGAGAAGCAAATGTCTATACTACTGCTACTGAATCAACACGTTCTCGCTCCCAAAGCGTAACATTTTACGCTAGGTGACAAATCGTCGGTATATTATGCTTTCGGCCACCCAACACGTCTCAATATTACGAGTTCGGAAACATTAGAAAACATGAGAACCGTTTGGAATGAATCTACACACGTATGTTTATTTTACTTAAATCGCTTTGGAAAACACTATCTAACATGATTAAGGTGGTGGTTAACATTAGGGATAAGGTTAGGGCTGGAATACTGGAACGCGTGTTACCGCGTGAACGTCATTCTATTCGATTTCATCCACAATCCGGCGCGTAGCATAGGAATGCGGAAGATCACCTTTCGTGTTCCCATGGAGCGCCTCGGGACGTGACAAATCATCAGTACATTATGGGTCGGAGTGAGAACGGGCTGACTGAATAAATGTAAGAGAACAACACTTGAGATAATAACAAGAATTGGCCAAGTAACCAAAACATTTGCATTTGTGCGACACACAAAAGTCTTGAGCCACAAGCTTCAGGAATAGTTCTCTGGGCTTCTTGAAGGACATTCAAAGCTCTTCTTTGGATGTTGTCCGGCTTTCGTTGAGTTCTCTGTCAAAATGATCTGACACTGCTTCAATAATGTTGAGGTCTGGGGAGGCCCGTCCATGACTGATGTCAGTCCATGTTTTTCTGTCCAGGTATGCTTTTACCACGTTGGCAGTATGTTTGGGATCATCGTCATGCTCATAAATTAAGCCATGATGGATTAAAATCTAATGGTGCTTTTCTGATTTCATCAACTTTGACAAGATCCCAAACACCACAGGCTGAAATGCAGCCCCAAACTATGACAGAGCCTCCACCGTGAACGGTAGATGAATCGACTCTATCAAGTCCTGTCTTTGCTCAGTTTTTTCCTGCTTTTTAAGAACATGACTTTCAGATTCACCTGCTGTAGATAGTTTTTTTTTCTTAGTCCTGTCACTTCTTTTTTTGTCCTCCACTTGGCCAGTTTCCTTAAATTTTTATCAAGGACAGGCTGCACATCATACCGATTATGCCAAGTTTTTAGCTAATGGCTCTTTTTTATGCCTGGCAGACTGTGTTATCTTTGGGATTTTTCTTGGGCTCAGCTAAAGAAATGGAAATAAATTGTGCTTTTGCAACAGGATGCTAATGAGAAGTTGCCTAAAGGTCCAATTTAAAATCGACTCGTTGCTAAGTTGTCTGTTATGTGTAGAAACAACACCGACGCGTCCTTTGAGTTAGGTGTGTTTTTTTTATGCTTGAATGATTAGTGTTAAGTGGATTAAGAAAAAGATATTCCTCTGAAATAGTGAGACACGAGGACCGGAGTAAAAAGTGAGTGAAAAAGCTGTGAACTATTGCTCAAGATCACTTTAACAAAGAGCCAGTCTCCTTAAAAGCAAATTATAAAGAAATGAGAGGTGACGCAAGACTTTTGCAAAGTACTGCAAGTGATACGTGTCTTATTGTTTTAGATATGTTTTATTTTTTAATTATTTATTTATAAAGCTCTAAAATAAATTATTAGAATCTTGAGGTAAAAAGATTTAATAAGAAATGTCTCCATACTTTGTTTATATTGTTATAAACATTTCAAGTTAGTCTAAATTGGATGTTTTCTGATCAGGGAAGATTAACCTGAAATTAAAGTTTGTTATTTTTGACATCTTCCTGTATTTCTGATGAGCTTTTGGAGCTAGAATTTAAAAATTCTTCATTTTAAATGTGTTATTGGGACTCTGCTTGCTACTGTGATATTTGCCGTGTTTTAATATTTTGTCTCTTCTTTTAACAACAATCGACGCAGCTGTGACCCGTCCAGTTCAGACGCAGATCTTAAAGCCGTCTGTTTGGACCTACCCGTCAAGACAAAGAGCAGACCTCACCGCCGCATGCATTTCCTGTTATTGCAGGGAGGTGTCTGCTGGGTGGTGTAGTTTAAAGCTTGGCTGCGATATGGGATGCTGTGAGTGTGAATATCCTAAATTACAGTGAACCACAGGCACCGCATAGATTCCAAAATAGCTAAATGAATTGCCGTTTCAGCACAAACAAAGCAGGGATCAGATGATTCCCCTTTTCTGGTGAACATCAGATGAAGCACAAGTCGCTGAAACCAAGCCCCCCTTCAATGGACTAACATTGATTGCATAATCCCAATAAAACTGTTTTTTTATGAAGACGAACGCCTAATTCAATCAGGTCTGTCCACTTATTTACCCAAAACTGGAGCTGCGATCTGATCTACGGAGAAAAATCGCTCTCATGTTCTTCTCTTTCAATAGTTGGAGACGCAGGGTAGAGATGGAAAAGACAACAAAGCCACACATAAATCATGTGACAGCAGATGGAACTGAATTGTTTCTTTCTATCAGTCCTGTGAGTGGAGACAAAGCAGCACAAAGGAAAGCCTTGAAAGCCACATGATCATGTGAGAGGGGACAGTGCAAAATTTCATCTGACAGCAAAGAAAAATCACCTCCGTGTCAACAGCTGCATGCAGCAAGAATGATGAGGCACAGCAAGCAGAGGGAGGAGGTTAGCGAGCTGGAGCAAGATGATGAAAAACAAAAGATAATAATACATACACTGGGTATGGGGATGACCTGGACCTGGTCACACTGGAGAAAACAAGCAAAGAGAGAGAAAAAGAGAAAGAGATTAAGGGAGACAGGGTGGAAAAACAAGGGGGGAGGGGGAGAAAGAGGGAAGCGAAAGAAAAACCGTGAAAAAGAAATCGACAACGTCAATATTCCAATCAGCAAATGGGACGGGGAGAAAGCGAGCCTGAGAGACAGAGGGAAGGGATGTATAGTACACATGGTGAGAGGAAAGTGAGAACAACTCAGTCAAAAACAAACACAGCTGCCATAGTAACAAATACGGCTGGCCAGAAATCCAGCAACAGTACACTGTTGGGAGGGACTGTGGGCACGGACCCAGCTCAAAAATCAGCCGCGTACTATAACAAGGCTTTTTATGGCGAGGTTCGCTCGGTTCACTCTAAATTAACGGGAACTCATTTGTTAAGAGGAGGTCCAGAGCGGGTCATTACTGACCACATGTATAGTGCCTGTAAAGGGCCACACATTCCTCCCCTGAATGAGAGACATTTACAGGTAAACAGGAGTGGAAATGTGATACGTCTGCTCCATTTTTAGCCCCGTGTACCTGCCTTGGCAGCAGAACACTGTGTTTGTAGAGGAGCTTCAGGGTTTGGCGTCTTTTCCACAGCCAGAACGTTCTCTTCACACATCCTCACTACACTGGTCAGAGTGTAGTGAGGAGAGGGGGAGGCGTGGGTGCCAAGCAATCCATCACCCCCCAACACACAAGGCCCACTTTATGGGGATTAGAGAAGCAGGAGGGTTTTTCGAGTGCACATGTGTGTTTGTGTGTGTCCGTACATGCGTTGTAGTGGGTTCGTGCGCGAGAAAGAGCCAGTGCGCGTCTTTTTTTGGAGCTTCTCGGCGTGCTCAGTGTGTTATTTTGTGTGCAGTTGTGTGCGTAGGCAGATATCGAAGAATGCAAGATGGGAAGTGAGCCCGTATTTTTCAAGCAGTGGATGGTAAACAACCTCTGGGTTCAACGGGTTTGAAGCAGCTGGAAAAATTTGAGGGAGCTCAGCGAGGCTGAGTGCGCCTCAGCCCTCTGCAGGAAAAGGCAAACCCTAACAAGGTCTCTGTAACAAAACCAAACAAATGTTACTTGTTACTGGAACTCCAGTCGAACTAGCACTTCAGTCATAAAATATGAACTAATTCTTGTGTTTGGACACGTAAGATGTAAGTGGTATGGAATCTGGATTGCGGCCAACTCTGACAGGAGAGATAAATGAGCTTTACCTTGGGAGGACTGCCGTTCTCCTCTGGGGGCGGGGGCAGAGAAAGTGTCTTGTTGTTGGCAGGTGGTGGCTCCACGTGGTAGTCATTGTAGTTGCGGAAGCAGCAGAAGAAGGGGCTGAAAATGCTCCGGCTCCGATGCTTCTTTAGGCTGCTGTTGGACTGGGAGACTGAAAGAAATAAAAGCCAAAAGGGTAAGAGAGGAGAGCGGTTACATGATATTCTTTTACCTTAAAGACCTGCACTGAAATCGCTACTAATATGACTTTGGAGACTGGTGACCAATCCCCGGTGCACCTTATCTCTTGCTCATCATCATGCAAGATAGACTCCAAGTCTACTTGCAACTCATATACTTAAGCAGTTAAGGATATGGAGAGATAAATGGATGGTGTTTGACTTTGGAAAGCAGAGAGTAGGAAGTTATAGCTCGCAGACGGTTTGCTTAGCGTTGATTGAAATGAGTGGGAAACAGCTAAAGTGGCTCGTTGTAAAGAAGTGTGACACACTGCCCACCATCTATCCCTATTATACTAAACAACCTGAGTGAGCCGTGCCTCTGACCAAATGAGCGATAGAACTTGGTTTACCATTTTCAAAAACGGTGTCAACATCAAAATACAAACATGAGAAAACACCTACAGCTTTTAGACTTTTCAACATTTCCTCCTCTCAGTGTATCAAATGCTGCTGTTCGAATGTCTGAAGTAGAAACAACATCCTCTGCGTTGGCGCTGGACTGTGTTTCACGTGCATAACTGCATTATGGTGACAAAAGGAGCTGAGATGTACCACACAGTGAGGCATCAGTTCATGCAATACAGAGCACTGGGATAAAAATAGCCCGTCTGAGAGAGCCCTCTGGGGAAGGTAGTCCAGTTAATTAACATCAGGAGAAGAAGAGAGGTCAAGACATAGATTAAAGTGTACTGTCTAGAAAGATAGATCTTAGATAATTTCTGTTATTTGACAAGAATTAAGTCAAATTTACGTGTTTGCCAAGAAGGGTTGATCAGAGGCTCCTGGGAGAAAACAACATACACATGTATGTCCCTAGTTACATCATTTCTCCTTCAGTCTCTGAAGCCCATGGCCTACTTTCACACCGACAGAACAGAAACAAGCAGTCTTGAATAGTCTTTAAGGCCTCTATTAATGTTCTTTTTTTTACATTTTCTGCTAGTGAGGATTAGAGCATAAAAATAGAAATCTGAGCAGCAGTACTACAATGGCTAAATTCTGACAGTGCAATTATCACAAGGTGTTCCCGAAGCAGACGTTCTGCCAGCTTAATTGCTTTAAAGGTGATTTCTCGGACTTGGAAATCCCAAATCTGTTCAAGTCTTCAAAGCGTCCACAGGCTGGCTTTTGCTGAAATCACTGTTTTCAAGGCATCCAACAGTGTCCCTGTTTGCTACTGTTTTGTTAACGTGTTCATACAGCCGTGTGACACAGGCAGCACAGTTAGCCATGCATGCTTGGGCTGTTTGCAGCTTGCTCCTGTTCTGAGAGCCTTCAGACAGACGCCTGGAACTATCCTCGGGTTGCTCAGACTGGATCTGACAGGCTGTGGGCAGTTCGTCTTCTTTGTTTTCGTCATCTTTGTAGTCCAAAGCTCGGTGTGGCTCTTCCTCTATTCTGATAGATGTTCCAGAGAAGCAGCACTTCAGTAAACAAACACAACTATATGGTTGGAAAAGAAAGGCGACCTGCTGTGTTACTAAAACCCGCGTGGATACTGAAGAAGATGTTTTGCCCATGCAGACATGATCCACAGTTTAAAGTCTGTCGGCTGACATTCTATATTTCTCTTTGCGGATATAAAAGTAAATACACTCTGGTACAGAGACAGCGCATTACTGTTTGAAGCACAACGGGAATTCATTTGATTATAGGAAAGAGCCACTGCACTCGCTGAAAGCATTAACCTCAGTAGATAAAGGTCACCAATCACATATGCATACACAAACAGACCACATAAAGTCATATACGTAGCTTGGTGGAATTAAACACATAGTATAAGCTCCATAAGAAACTAAATGCTAACTGTGTCCTTGTGAGCCATAATCCCAAGGAGGAACACTGGTGTCCCAAGAGCCACCAAACTGTTTGTTGATGCTGTGCTATTGATTTAGCAAACACATATTCTAGCATTCCTCTCCATGCTGACTGACAGTATTTGTTTGTCTTTACTTCAATTTATCTATTGCTGTGAAGAGTTGCAAATTGGTTCCTGAATGCATCCAAGCAATGCTGGATGTGCTAAACTTGCAAGCTAAAAACAGCTAAATCCCCCTTTTGGGCTTAGCAGGCTTTTGCCATCCACAGATTCATTTGCGGAGATTTTCATCACACACGGGGGAAATCACTTGGCCGGATTGACTTTTTGACTTGGACTTCTAATGCAGAAACACTATAACACCTATAATTACTTAATCAGAAAGCGAAACGCTTGTTAGCCTTTACTTTGTTAATGACTTTATCAATGACTCAGGTGAAAAATGACAGCAGCATCTTGTTCCTAAACCGTGTCACTCTGGATAATTCACAGACAAAGTAATGCCTGAAGTAACAAGGTTAGCGTTTCTGGAAAATGTCATTCTTCACGCATCACAATATAAATTCCATTTGCTTTCGTTATTTTGTGACATAGGGAGAAATCTCCAGGACAGATATGTTTTAAAATTGAACAAACCTATCCACATGGTTGCAGAAAACCGTATTAAAAACATAAAAACGTCAACTCTGTGATCATATCTTTTGATATGTCCCATTTGAGACATTCAATCACCTCCCCTCTTTATTAAGTTGGCCCCAAACGCCTTCGTGTAATTCTCCGCTCCTCCATTTTGAGGCCGTCTACATTTTCCCGCCCCGTTCTGGTGCCCCAGTCGGCCTCCTGAAAAAGCAGGTGGGAGTGCACGAGGGAGAGAACGCAGAGGGAGAGAAGGGCGTAGAATGGGTGGAGAGAGAGTTACTGTGGTGAAACAGCCTATACTTGGGTCTGATTCTTACTCCACCTCCTCCTGCACCACCACCCTACACAAACAGAGCTTTCCTTTCTGCCTTGGACACAAACAACATAGCTGAGAGTTGACTGCTGCTGGAGCCTGAGCAAACACACATACTGTACACACACATTCGTGCATGCATGTAGCATATGTTCACATGTTTAGGCAGAGAGCCAAGTACACAGTGATCAACAAATAGCATACTTCACACACTGAGGCACACAGAAATGTTTCTATCAGTGTCCTTGCTGAGGAATGTGGAGTCAGCCCGCCTTGCATAGTAATGCAACTTTCGTCAGCTCTGGGAATAACAGAGAAAGGTTAAAGGGCAGCACTTGCCATTAAAAACAGAGGCGGATAGACTTGAACGAAGGCTCTAGATTTATAATAATTAGTTTGCACTTCAGCAGTATGTGGCTTAGTTAGCAACAGATACATAATCTAGGGTAAAAGGTGATGCATTAAATTGTCCTTTTCCAACACAAAGCTCAAAGAACAGAGAGCAATATCAGGCCATGTCTGTAGCCTCTTATAATAATGTGTGCAGGTGCACATTATTTGCCCTGCTGAATACGCTTCAACCGATTCAGCATCCCTGCTTGATCTGAGAACTGCGTAAACGGCTCTTCAATTCAGTGCTTATGTTAAAGCTCCAGCTGAACGTTAGGTAACAGTAGCAGAAAGCACGCTGCTCAAACAGAGACGGCCAGGCCCGAGCTCTCTGCCACATGTTCAGGCACAACCACTAACACTGCCGGAAGAGGAGGTGGTGAGGGGGATGCAGGAAATTCTCAGCATTCTTGACAGGAAGAGATAATCACCCTGTGACCCACAGTGTGGAATAATTCCAGGCTCCAAGAGGGATTGTGATCTCTGCCTTACCTTGAGACTTTTGAGTTGGCCTCTTTTGCTGTTCCTTTAAAGGCACAAAAAATGCCACATAAGGTCTTATAGTATTATATTAGGATGTCCATCACTCTTGATCCATCTCCCTCTGGGTGAAACTGCCCAGAGAGGCAGACAATTCAAGGTTTATTTTTGTTTATGATACATGCTTTTGGCCATTATTTTTATTAGTTAACAATTTACTCACAGTGTTAATATTATAACAAGGGAGCACTGCTACAACAGAGTTCAATGTAGTTTTTGTTGTCTTTTTAGTATCTTCCTCTTCTCATAGTACTTTTTAAAAGGTGACAGAGAAGCCCATTTGTGATAGATCCTCGCAGCTCTCAGCTCATCTTTGGCGATCAAACCCAAGCCAACAGGTATGTATGATCATTCCAGTGGGTCATGAGTCAACCTCAAGATTTTGTCTCAGTTCATCATGCCAGGTAAACCTCCAGCTGGCGCTGCCCCAAGGACATCTTTAACAGGAGCCACTTCAACTGCCTCTTCTCATTGCCAAAGAGCCAAGTTTTTTTCATTGTGGAATTAAACCTCTCACCCTGATGATGTCACGCCATTACGTTCAATCGTGCTTCTTTTTGCAGACGATGTTCTTTTCTCACCAGCATATAAAGGAACAATGTGCAATTAAGTATGAATGCTTAATTGGTTTGTGGATCAGCACTTTTAAGTCTTAAATCCACGGTTTTGCCATGGAAAAGGATGGCATTCCAAGTAAAGGCAAAGCATATACCTCAGGTGAAGGAAAAATGGGGAGAAAGGATCACAAGATCAGCTGCAAGCCATCAAAAACAGCTACACTGAACAGCAGTTTTGGATTGGAAGCTGAGCCCTAAGACAAAGCTTTGCTAGTTAGTTGATCATTTTCATTTTATGTATAATAAACACTTATAGAAACATAAGTATTTATATTTAGCAGCAAAGCAGTTTAGAGTTTTTATATTACTCGCTATTTGAATTTTATTGTCCGTTTTTCCCAAACAGTTTAAAAGCCTCCACACTCTCAGGTCATTCGGTTATCCTGTTTGACTGAGTAAATGGAGCATTCTAGCCCTTAAATCCAAGTCCTATCTGCAGCTGAAGGCTTACCATCCAAATTTAGGTAAACTACTGGCTGCTAACAAAACAAATTATGTAACTTAGACAACTTGAGTGCAGGACAACCTTCAGCCAATCAAAAGAGCACTCTTATTAGTGAGAAGGATTACATACCATTATAGTGATATTAGTAGTGCCTTTGCGACATGCTTTGACGGCACTCCAGTAACACTTAGCTAAGCAGCCAGGCGGGTAAAGTGTACAGTACCTGGGGGTATGATGGTAAACGTGAGAACAGTGCATGTGAATGTGGTGCTTTAATAATTTAGATGGAAAAGAGGTCGGATTTAAATAGTACACTCAGCTAGTTCACAGACAATCAACAAATAGGAAGACTTCAACGTGTCTTCTGTTCTGTATAACTGAACAAAAGCTTTCAGATGGTGAAATGTGACACAAGTTGACAACAAATATCACATGCTAAAATCCTGCTATTCCTTCAGGAAACAGGGCGTAATTTCACAGATTATCTGCTGCCACCCCTCACTGAGATTTTTGAGAGTGGGGTGTTTTCATTAGAAGCTGTTTAGAGCTCAGATAAAATCCTTATTCACCTGCAGCCAGACTGAAGAACGGGGCTCTCACACAAACACATACACCAATAGGTAATCCACTATTCGCCTGCAGCTTGGGATCTAATTTCTTCAGCAAACAGCTTTCAGAATCATGTGAAGAAGCTGTTTCTGTCCCATGCTACCACTACCAGAACAGAAAGGGGGGATTCCTTGTTGCGCACAGTAAGTGTGGAAGGAATCCCTGCAGCAATGTGCTATATCTACAACTAGGATTTGAACGAAGGAGGGAAATACTTACAATTTCCGAAATCACAAGCTATCATGCTATGTGTGACAAAACCCAAAGATATTAAAATTAATGTTAACATAAAACTACTACTGTTGTCAGTTTGGGCAAATCTGTCCACAATATTAATATTAGCCAAAGATAACCTGAGTCAAATTAAAAAGCAGTTTTTAAATGATTTTTTTTTTTTTTTAGAAAAAGTTATTCAAACCTACATGGCCCTGTTTGAAAAATTAATTGCCCCCTATACCTAATTTTTCATGCCATTCTTGGCAGCAAGAACTGCAATCAGGAATTTGCCATGATTGGTAACGAGTGGTTCGCATCGCTATGGAGGAATTTTGGACCACCTTTCTTTGCATAATTGTTTTAATTCAGCCACATTGGAGGGTTTTCTAGCATTTTTCTGGTTTTTGAGACGTTCTGAGGTGGACTTGCTGATGTGTTTCTAATCATCGTCCTGCTGCGTAGCGAAAGTGCACTTGAGGATCAGGACATGTTCATTTACAGCAAGTCATCCAGGTCCCAAAGCAGCATAACAGCCCCAGATCATCACACTACCACCACCATGTTTGATTGTTTGTTTGATGATCTTTTTATGAAATGTTGTGTTAGTTTTACGCCAGATGCCAGGATATCATAGCTGCTCAAGTGGGTTTTAAATCTGTGCTACACTAGTTAGTTCTTTAAAGGGAACTCTGTTCATTTTCACCCTTGGTGCGGTTCGTTGGTGCAGATGTGAATACTGTAATCACACTCAGATGCAGCCCAAAATAAATGCACCAAGAGGGATGTGGTTTTGGTCCAGTTCCAAACAGACTCCATGGCATGATCCAATCTCAATCTGACCCAACTATCAGGTGTACACTTCAAGTTTGAGCTAAAAGTCTTCCTGTAGCGGGACATGCTTCTCATTCTTGGATGTGGCTGGGTTTACAAACCGTAGCAACGAGACATAGAATGAATCAAGACCTCAGTTGGACAGATACTTTATCTACAAGTCCAGAAGACAGCACCTTCTTATTTCTATATGTTGTTCCCACTTCAGACACATCAGACCAATAATTGGACTGAATGTGCATTGTATGACTACAAACCATGTGAAAACAGCCTTAAGCCTTGATTTTTTTGTATCCGCAAAACTGCTTTGGTCCCCTCAGAGTTGGAGTCTGAGTAACAAATTTCAGCATCGGATATTAAGCGTGAGGGTCCATGCGGAAATCAAACTATGGATGCATCCCAGGTGGTGGACTTCAAATATGTAAAACAGAAATGACTACTCAGCTGTCGGATCTCCAGCTGTCTATGTCCATATCTGCAACGGAATGTAAATAAAACTTTGTCTTCTAGTTTCAAACCACTTGTTGAAAATGATATCTATCACACTCTGAAAGGACACACGCAAGAAGGAAGACAGCAGCAATGTGGTGACCATAGGACACCAATAAAATTCAGCAACTCGTAGCGATGACAGGTGAAATAACCTGAGTGACGCTTATCTGATCTGATCTCAGCCACTGGTAGCAAAGACTGAAATGAAACATTAAACAGTTGGAAGAGGAGTGATTAATTTTATACACTGAAGAAAGCAACAAAAAAAATTCTGTAAGAATACAATTTAATGAACCCTTTTAAAAACAAAGGATTTTTTCCCTCCACATCGAAAGGAGCCAGCTGAGGTGGTTCGGGCATCTGACAAGGATGCTTCCTGGGTGAGGTGCTCCGGACATGTCCCACCAGGAGGAGGCCCGGAGCAGATCCAGGACATGCTGGAGAGATTATATCTCTTGGCTGGCCTGGGAACACCTTGGTGTTCCCCCGGACAAGCTGGAGGAGGTGGCCGAGGAAAGGGAGGTCTGGGCTTCTCTGCTTAGGCTGCTGCCCCTGTGACCCGGCCCCGGATAAGCAGAAGAAGATGGCTGGATGGATGGATTATTTCCTTTTTTTCCCCTTTCAACTATGCATGTAATTTTACTGTTTACCAATGATAGAAATGCCCATACACGTCAATAAAAATCCATTAAATACTGGCAGAAAATTAACAGGATAATTAACAGACACCAGTGGTGGTGCATGCATTTCCCCTATTCCTGGACATTTACAGTGTAACCTCAAGATTTATTAAAACAGAGACTAGCAGCATCAAATGCTCCCTCACGAGAAGCTATAACTAGATTTTTCTTCTTCTTCTTCTTTTTTTTAGCAAATCAATTCAGTATTCTGCAGATGATTGTATTCAAAGACACTTTTTAAAACTACTATGTTATACACCAAGAGTCAGTTCAGCTATTAGTGTCGTGGATGTAACACACATGGACTAAAGCATCCAAATCAACGAGCAAAAACTAGTTAAAGGATGCTAAAAAAACAAACCTTGAAAACACAGAATTATAAACAACCTCCGCTGCTGCTCATTAAAAACAGACACAGGAGAAAAATCCCACTGAGAAAGGAGAAGACAATTACAACAGATTGGCTTCCATAACAATATTAACACCAAAGAGCATCTGCTTGCACTCGAACATGTGTTTGGTTACATGCGTGCTCGCAGAATCGAACACACTCAGCTGATCCAAACAGCTGAGTGGCGTTAGATAGCACTGGATGAACTGAGACTGACAGTTGTGTCTGTCAGTCTGTGTGCGTTCACTGTGCCGAGGTCCTGGGTGGGTTATGTGTTAGGCCATCGGGGCAATAATAGCACAGTATGATAAAATAAACTCCCATTAAGCCTCCTTACTTCCCCACATAGACAGCTGAGGCTGAGGTGAAAATTACAGGCTGTGGAGGTACATTCAGTTCCAGCAGATGCCTTTAGTCACTCTCACTGACCCTCAGCTGCCCTTCTGGCTTTATTTCGCCTACTTATAGAGAGGATTTACATGTACATGTGCATCCTACATAATCTTATATAACTAAAATTACTCAGTAACTCAGTTATTTGATTGAGCCAAGATGTGGTTTGCAGGGACCTAATCGCATAAGTCATTTGGTTGGCACACACTGCATGCAAGGTACGAATTCCCGCCGCTGCTGTGTGAACTCTGACACACAGCCGTGGGTGGGTCGGCCCCTGCTTTCCTCTCTTAGTTGCACAGCGGCATAGGCGCTGTGGTGGCGGTGCCAGCCTGCTTACAGCCCCTCAGGGATGAGGGCTGATGCCGCTTCTCGAGCGCTCAGTGAAATGAAGGAGATGACAAGAGCGGGGGAATTAGCCCACTGAGGGCCCAGGAAGGAATAATGAGAGAGATCTGACTATTCTGGTGGAGTTACGCAACCGACAGCAACACAGCCCACGTTGTTTGGGGCTGCTGCGGTAGTTCATTATTAATATATCCTTGTACATTCTCATCTACTACTGTGCGCTGAAAGCCAGAGGCTCAGTGACTGATGGGAACTCCTCCTTGTCCATCTACTTCTTTACGACAGTAAAGAAATTAATGTGAGATGTAATTAGGGACGTCTTTAGGCTCCACTTTAATACAGACAGGCTTAACTATTCAGTGACCCAAGAGTAGGAGGATCTTTTAGAGAATTAGGGCTCTTAAATGAAAGAAATTAAAAACTGGTTAAAATCAAAGCTGACTATTAAGTCTCTAATATGAGTCAAACTCCATCACACTTGATCTCCCAGAATGCAATCAACAGCCCCTTTTAGCATGGTAAATAACCGTGTCTTTCAAACTCCACATCCTCCTAAAGAAATCTCTGATATCAGACTTTAAAGGGCCCCGCGGAGATAACAAAGACATTATACGACAGTGCTTCCTGTGATGAGTAATGAAGTTTTTCAGTATTCAGTGTTATTCTCAAGTACAAAGTCATCGATGAAACAAGTAGGCACTGAAAAAAAGAGATTTTTTTAAGTATTGCTCATTAAAATGCTGCTTGTTATGAATGAATGGGAAACAAGTAGGTCATATACTTGTGTGCATGTGTTGGTGTGAGCATGTAGTAGACCTGGTTGTGTTTCGCTGTTACACTTTCTCGTGCGTCTGCTCTCTGAGGGGCATTCATCTCCACATTTCCACACAGAGAATGTCCTACTTAGAGTCCCCGGAGACTTACAGTTAAACAGTATTCACCTTTTACCTCTGGAGGATGACGGGGGTGGGGATGGGGGGAACTGCCTCTCTGTATCTCCCGCGGGCTCGGTGCATGTGCGTTTGCTTATTATCGGATCATCTGTTTAAAAATGTATGAACCTTTTATGCTCTTCTGTCAAATATCTCACAAACTGGGGCGCAGCATAATTCAGGGAGGGCGACAGAAAATCATTGTGGACAAAACATGATCTGCTGCTCAGATAGCCAATTACTGATGATAAATGCCAGCGAGAAGAGGGCAAAATATGCATAGAGGCCGTCCCCTTGTCAAGGGCCGGCCTGCAACCCAGATGCTTTCTCCTGCTCTCTCCCTCCTTGACACAAACACCTCTAGCTCTCTCGCTTTCTTGGTCTTTCTTGACCCTGAACTTTCTCTGAGTGTATTGATCTTTCTCGACAGCGTCCGTTTGGATGGATGGATGCTCAATTAAACGTTAGCTTGTTGCACGTCTGACTCCAGAACTCAACGGTTCCATCGTTTTAGGAGCGTCCCTGAGAGCAGAAAGCGTGCAGGCTGCTGTGGCCGCACGGCAAACGGTCCTTTTGCTCCAAAGGGACTGTGGCTTTTGGAGCATTGAATTGCTCTTCACAGTCACTGCATGCCTTATGTGTCAAGATATACAGGAAAGGCTGGTGATGTAACCCCACAACAATACTGTGCATTCAAACCAAAGTATGGCAGGCACGTACCAGAAGAACCAGAGTGTCAGTCATTTATCTTCTGTAGTTAATTAGAAGGAGTTTCAGTCTGACGTTTGACGGGTCGAATGTCCCTGACAGCTGCAGTCAATTAAATCAATAGTTGAAAACAGACCCAACACTATGCTGTTATCCGCTGAAGTTTGGTATGCTCGATGTTTTTCTTGAACTGCAGCGCATGCTTTCTCATGAAAATCAATATAACCCAGATCAAGATGGACGTCTGCTGGTTAGTGTATTGTTTTATAGCGAATTTCACTGAAATCCTACTGTAACAGTGGTTTTAAAGGCCATGCCGGACATTTTGAAACAGCATTTGCTCCAAAACAAGCAACCACAGCATACGAGCTGCACTTGAGGCCACATTCGAACATAAAACTTCCCCACAGTGCTGTCAAACACACAGTCCAAAGCACACAGACATAAAAAGAGGCCCAGAAAAACCCAAAGCTGGTTTGTGCTGAAGAACCAACAAACGGGACAACAAACTGCACGTCTAGTTTTTCATGTACACGTTCTGACACGTGTTCCCCTCGAGGCCAGCCGAGAGAAAACATGAATAATTTTGATATATGCTTAAATTCAAACAGTCTTTGCTGCTTGTAGAACATCCCAGAGTGCTTTTTCCAAAAGGAGTAAACTTAAAAAAAAAATGCATGCTCACTCACCACAGGCAAGTTTTAAAGTGAAATAATTACTGCACTTACATGACTGTCAGTCTAATTCAAATCCACCGGCCGACCATCATACTTGAAACACAGGAATGAAACTCTTGGTAAAGAGAAACAGGAACATAAACTCATGTCTTTCAGGTCTTCTAGTACTTGATTAAGCAAGAACATGTGGTGGTGCATGCATTTCCCCTATTCCTGGACACAAATGGTGTCTTTTTAAGTACTTCACTTTACCATTTTAAACTTTAGCTTTACACTTCAATTTATTCAGAATGAATCAAAAATAGTTACAAGTACAAAATGTAATTGGTCAAAATTAAAACATGATAGAATCCAAATGTAGAACAGCTTGGGACACATTTGATGCTAGCAAGCATTTATAGCAGCAGAGGGTTTTAGGAAGCATGGTGCTTATTTATCTGTTTTTAATAGATTTTAGAGAACAGTAATTCCCTTCTACTTGCAATATCGAGAGAATAGTGATAACTGACCTTAGGTTTAAGCAAAATTGTCTCTCTGATCTCTCCTCAGGTCAGGTCTGTGAGAAAGTTTCTATGGATCCTGTAGGGTTTTAGTGGCATACGGTATATCCATTTAAACAGGAAATATCCTAAAACTATTTTAAACTAGACGCTAGTCGGGGACTTCAGAGCAGGAATATGTTCTGTTACAGCTGCTTCAGAGTGAAAGTTTAAGTCATCACAGTCATCCAGGGTGGGAGTGAGGAGTCCACCCACACTATTTTCCCCTGTGGCCTCTCTGAGGATGGATTGCAGTGCTATTGCATCTTTCGTTGTGTCTCCTAATCCATAGATCTACTGGCTACCTAATCATTAAGGGCCACTTTGCTGATTTCTCACTCAAATCTTTATTGCAAGCAGAAGAAAATCCAACATAAATCTTTCTAATGCATTCTGTGTCATACGAAATAAGCCTAATTGGTGCTGGTAAAACTCTCCCAGCCATTATAGCACTTTTTTATGAATATTGGCTACTTTATAATATGCTATCAGGATCAAAGTCTACCAACTGAGGAAATGTAGTGAAAATATTATTTGGGTTCCTTCCCAGTTTGCTTTAGCATATGCAAGTAGTGATTCTGAAAAATCTGAAGGTGTTCCTTTATACACAAGGGCACCGTAATTGATTTTGCAAGCTTGTCTTTGCTGACACAACCACAAAAGCATGTGTGCCACCCCTCAGGGAATCAAATCGGAGAAGTCAGGTGAATGTGTAAACCATTAAACTATGGAACAAGTGCAAGTAGTCATTCTGAAGACGCTATTTGTGTAATATTAAAGATACACTTGCCATAATAAAATGTCAATTGATTTGAGCACCTTGGTATAGAAAGTTGTATATTTTTAAGGAGGAGCACAGTTTCTGCCATTTGAGTGGAATTTGTCAAGATGAAAATCAAGTAAGCATGGAAGTGAAAAACACTGCAGTTCTGTAAATGGTCACTAGAGGCCGCCTGCCAAAATGACTCCAAAAGGAAAAAATGTGATTAAAACTTCATTCAAATCATGCTACGGTGAATTTTTCCCTTAATGAAAACTATATTGGAGTGAATTTTAATGTGGTAGCATCATAAACCGAGGGATGGGACTGCCTGCACCGCAAGTGAATTAGCGCTGCACAATTTTTTCCTTCTGATTATTAAGGCTAATAAACACCACTACTCAACACATATACTCAAGAGTTGCATTTTTTGGGTAAAATTCATCCTAAAAAAACAAATTTTGAATTTTGAAACTAAATCAAAATGAAGTCACTACGAAGCAATGAGGAGCCGGTGCTGATGTTTCTAAACAAGAAAAAGGAAGAAACTGAGATTCTGGATTCATCCAATTCAAAAGAAGGCAGCAGCGGGGAGAATTTCATGGTTTGATCCAGGAGTTGCAGCTGTATCACGGCCACTTTAGTACATATTTCAGGATGTCAGTGAGGCAGTTTGGGCTGTCAGATGACCACATCTGAGGAGGCAGAATAATAATTTCAGAGAGCTGAGTGACTCAAAGCGGCGTCTAGCTATGTGTGTGAGGTAAAATGGGATTATTGAGCTACAGTGCACAATGCAGCAATCTGATTGGGTAGATCTGTTTGTTCACATCTGAAAAATTGGATAAATCAAGCTTGGTTTGGTTTGGCTCACAGCACATTCCTGCCCCTCCCTGAGCCTGGTTGTGTCAGAGGTTTCTTCCTGTTAAAAGGGAGTTCTTCCTTCCCACTTTTGCCAAGTACTGGCTCAACGTGGTGGTCTGATTGTAGATTTCAGATTGTTTTCTCTTTATATTGTAGGTCTTCATCCTATAATATTGAAGTGATGGTAGTTGTGATTTGGTGCTATTTAACCCTTTACAGCCGATCAGAGCGGGCACGCTCTGTTTTGCGTAACTATTTTTAAATCCCAGTAGCACTGCAACCACGTAAGCTAGCGCAAAAAATTTTTTTGCATATGAAACCAGAGGAGTTGTAGTTACATCTTATGCCATCAGCTTGTCCTAGGTCACGGTTTCCTTCCACATAAAGCTTTGCAAAAACTGCATAAAAAGCGCTTGGAGGAACAAAAACATAATATTCCAGAAACACGCTGTGCCGGTCCGATCAGCTGTTCATAACACTTCCTACGTTGGAATAGACGTCAGCGCGAACTTTTGCATTTCCGCCATTACCTGCCCGAAACCGGAAGTGACGTCATTTTCGCGGAAATGTAGTCTTTTTTACTATCAGGCCCTCAGAGCCTTTACTCGTCTTTTTAAAAGTTATCTTTGACTTTATGACTTTCTGTGTCGTTTCTGGGATGCTTAGGACTCATATTGCACTGCTGGAAATAAGTAATTTTGATGCATATGCTGCTTTTTTGCAAATTTGCAGTATAATATTTATTTTCGTTTTTCCTGCAGTGTATAAAAATTGGTGTATTTCAAAAATAAAACTATGAAGACACTCAAAATAAATTTCCTGTGGTGGGAAACTATTTTGTGCAACTTTTTTGTATTTACAGTTTTGAGGGATAAGCCTCTTAAATTTCTCTAACTAGAAATATATGTTAAAAAACAAAAACGATTTTCAATTTTTTTTGTAGTTTATTGCACTTTTTTGCAATTTATGTAATTACTATGCACTTAATGAATACATATTATTAAAATCTGGGCTATAATGGTTGTATTGATGTATAGCAACTTGAAATGCTCCCAAAAATGGCTCCACAGCAGGTAAAAATATAATATAAGCTCTGGCGGACTTGGTTCTATGGTAGGTCTTAAAGGGTTAAAAAGAAATGAATTAATCTGAACAGTATAACCAGCTGATGGTTGTGGTTTCATATATACAGAACAGTTATAATATAAGGTTGTGAGCTGCTTCACATCTTCTTAACTCTAAACTCTACATTACACAGAAAGGCCACACGACAATTCATTTGCTGCTTACAACTTTAAAAACATGCTCCACCACTTGCTGTAGCAGGACTAAAATGATATAAATTATTACAGTCCCCCTCCACCCGCCCCACTTCCGCTTTGGGCATGCTCATTTTAACACAGAGACATGGGCTGATCCCACACAAACAGTTAATAAGCTTTTCAGTCAAGGAGCTTATGGCTAGGCTAAAACATTCAATTCTTCCCAATGAGCTGTCCAGTATGCTATTGGTATTAATGAAGATGTGTTGGGAAACATCTAACACTCCAACACTTCCCTGGAGGTGCAGATAATCAGCTTTTCTGAGCAGCACTGGCTGAAATAGATTCATAAATCTGTAATAAGGACCTGCACTTTACAGCTCTGACTCCAGCTCTTCTCTCTATCTTCCTCTCCATCAAAATGCCGCTCTGAATATCGACTTCGCTGTACGCACACAGAAGTCCAATGTGATTCTCGAGAGAGGTGGAAGGCTATGCTCTGGTAAAAGATTGTCTGTCGAACACTTGAGCCCAGTCTGGATAGAAAATTGCTGTAAACAGCAGAGTGGCAGGTTGTGCAAGGGACTCTGAGCCAGCCAGAACTCACAGTAGCTCCTCTCGCTAGCCGAATGCTGCACACACCCTGCAGGTGTGGTCCACACATCATAAACACTTTATTAATGTACAGCAGCGTGTTCCAGGAATAACCTCAAAAACCAAGAGTGGATGAAACCACGGGCGTTTCTCCAGATTCATACATAATTGCAGCTTCAGTATTTTTTGTCCTTTTTCTCTGGCAACGAAAATAATCTCTGACCAAGAAGACTCGGAGGAAATCATACTTGGAGATGCCATCGGTTTGCAGAAATCCCAGTGACCGCTCTTCGTCTCCATGCATCTTCTCACATTATACATCTCCACTTGCATGTAAACAGACTGAGTACTTTAATGACTGAGTTTATTTTTTAATTATCGAAGGTTAATGGAGTCTGTGAAGGACAGTCTAGCATCTAGGATGGCGTAAGTGTGACAGGTTGGCCAATACTATTCCCTAATATTTGCCTGTCGCGAGATATGTTAATATCGTCCTATATTCCCAGCAAGCATTTCTTTTCTCCACATAACGTCAGGATGAAAAAGTAGTTCCAAAAAGAAAGATGAACTAAAGCCGTAGACGTTATTACAATGTCAGATCGAGTCACGTCTTCAATGTTACGTCACCTAGAAATCCTTGTTGTCTTTATTGATTAGAATAAAATGAACAAACATACAAAAAAAGTTTAAGGGTGGCTTCAACTCAGCTTCATCTAAAGCTTTTGAGTTCATTACTTATGCTACTGAGCTAACTGGTTTCATATGTGAATGTTAGCATTCCTGAGTTTATGAGGCTGGTATGTTGGACGGAAAGGGGATGATTATAAGAGTCTGACATGTAGAGTTCACTATACAACAAATGAAATTGAATTTAGGTGTAGAAAACCATAAATAGACTCTGGTAATACTGGTCTGTGTACGCTGGGAAGATGTTAGGTGGACGTATGCAACTGTGTACTAAACTTGTTAGCTGTTCAAAAAGACAAACACATTATATTCCATCTTAGAAATTAGATTTGTATTTTTCACTTTTGTAAGAACTAAGCACTATTCTATGTGGAAACAACGTAACGTCTGTCCAGCTAAAGTTCAGGTTTTGGTGTCCTACTGCGACCAGTTTTGACCAAGGCAATGATGTCAGGGTTTGCTGGGCTATGCTTCCTGCAGTACTTGGATATAAAAACGAACATAATGGTTAAATAACGATGATAGGGTGGAAATGGTGAACAGTTCTTTGTCCAGGAGAGCTCTTTTGATATCATTGTTTGCAATACTCTCAGGACCTGTCTGATTAGTTAAATTGCTGATTAATGTGTAAATATTAAATAAAAAAATTGCCGGGAAGTTATCGCAAATACCCCAGTCTTTGAAAATGATAAAAGTATTTTCATTAACTCTAAGATTTTTTGTTCTCCTGACTAAATCACAGCTGGCATTGGCCTGAAGTATTGTCCAGGCTCTAATCTTGCTGCTGGACCAGAGAATGGGCAGAATGACATTACGTCTGTTCAGGAGAATGCAAATAGCTCACCCTCAGAAAGGGACAAAAGCGTTATTTCTATTTGTTGGTTTTCCAAGAAGGTTTTCTTAGTTAGAGTTGTTCCAGTGACTCCAGGCTGAAATCAACAAATGCATTCATCAGTGTGTAAAAGAAGCAGCTTCATTGTGAGTAAGTAAGACACAATTTAAAGCCAATTCGGTAAGATTTTCAAGCAAAACAGACTCTTGCTTTGCCATTACTGCGAGCGCAAGATTGTAATTTCCCCGAAGTATCTGTCATCACTCACTCTGCGGGAGTGCAGAGCTAAACTCAGATGTGACCTAATCTGATTAAGGTAAACGGCTCGTCCACTGATACCTGCCTCGCTGTGAAGTTATCGGAGCAAAGCCTGAGTGATTTTGCTTAGCGAGACTGAGCCTGGCAGGCCTTGTGGCTCCCCTTCCCGCCTGCAAGTCCAGCCATTGCATTTCATTGCATCAGAAAAATAAATAAATAAAAATGATAATGGCTGCCAAATGAAAAGTGTAATTTGAGTTTGGAAAGATGACTCTGGTTGCTTCGAAACATCTAGACTTGAATCAGAACATTTTGCTTCTTTGTCAGATTAGAAAAAAGAAAAACGTGATGCAAAACAGCCCGAACGTGCTCCAAGCAATGTTTATTTTCCAAATGTATGATATGCATGACTTCATCCACCATCCCCATTATGATTAAATCCTTCATCTCATTCAACATCCTCCATTATGCATAGAGCTCTAATCAGCACCTGACCAAATGTTTTTAAAAAATGGCGCTAATGAGTTACTACGTCTTTACTTGGAATGAAACCGATAGGACTCTGAAAATAGCCTGCCTGTGCTCTGAAATATTCAGTGTGTGTGCGTGCGTGTGTGAGTGTAATGATTTGTGGCTTCAGTGGAGCCCAAGCAAGCCGCAGAGTAACTTTCCTGGACAACAAGTGCTGTTTGCTGTCTGCTTTGACAGGGACTGAAGTGAAGGGCCGGGGGCACTGTTCAAGAAGCTCCCTGCTGATACTTTTTTATGTACGACAGCAGCCATTTGAGGAGCCACAGTGCACGTTTGTGTGTGTAAGTGTGTGTGGGTGTGTGTTAGGCCTTCTTTGGTCAGTGACTGACCCTGGATTTTATCCTGCCAGATTAACTGTCAGATTCCACATGTCATCTGGGTTTTACTGTTCAAGAAGAGCAGGGCAGGACAGTGTGGGAAACAAGTGCAAAAAAGCGCTCTGAAGGAAAGAAGCAATATTTTAATTTTTCTTTCCAACTAATTTCCTGGATGATCTTACTCCTTCTCACTGGGTGATGAATGTGTACGTTTAGTGGTAGTTTTGATGGATTTGTTTATGGTGGGTTTTAATTATGAAGCTACAGTAAGCTGCTGGGGAGGGGGGTAAACATTGGGAAATAAATCACAATTGATGGAGTCAATTTCACATTAAAGCAAAGCCCATTTTAACAGTGCAGGCTGGGAAAGCAGTGACTCAGAGTGGCTCGTGTATGTCAGTGTTGCTCAGTGGTAGGTGATGCGGGAAGGTGACCTTTTCTCCAACAGAGCACTGGGTGTAGCAGGAAGCTGTGGTCCCTCTGGCCTCCAGGCACCCTGCGGCTCACTTGGATGGGTGCTGGTGGCTGGCGGGGGAAATGTCAGAGCCCTGAGCTCCGCGGACGCTCGTGTACCTCCCCAGTGTGTGCACACAGATTCCACACAGAGTCTCGTTACACAACAAGATGTCAGCTCAAATGAAAATGGAAATATGAATCAGTTTAAAGAGACTGGCAAAAACCTCTTTCAAAGTTAATGAAAACTCCTGACTGATGAGGGGGATTTGACACTCATGTCGTCGCCACATGGTGAAGCGCAGTCTTACGTAAAAAAAAACAACAACAACAACAACAACAAAAAAGAAAATGTGTTTTCGCACAGCCTGCATAATCTGCAGAGCAGCTGTTGAGCTGTTGTTTTCAGCCACTTTTTGTTTTTTAACTCAGCAGCAAGGGGACATTTCCCAGCAGCGTGAATAGCCAAGACACTTTCAGTTACATGAGGATACTTGTTTTATGGAGGATGTACAGAAGAGAGATAATAATGCAAACTTCTGTTTGTTGTTGTTGCTTCAGTGCTATTTTATTGCTCAGATGGATAAATGTGTGCAAACCTATCACTAGTGACTTTGATGTTGATAGGCACATAAAGATACCGTCTTCTGACCTTGCACAGACAATCACATGTTTAAATTCATGTGCATGCAGTTTGCAAATACCACAACCTCCTCTGATCACTTGTTATTGGTGGTGTGCTGTTTTCAATGCATTTTACAGTGTCTGTGGCAGATACAGGGATGTTGAGAGTGCAGAGGGGGGGAGAAGTAGTAGAGTACCCGCCCCCAGTAGTAAACCCTGCTCACTCAGACCTAAAGAAATGGCACATGTGTTAAGTAATAAAATGCTGGTGGGATATTTCTGGCTAAAATAAATAAAGCTATGAGTGACATAAAGTTAGAGCGGACTCCCAGCATCAGACTGTATAGATATTTGTAGGCTGAGCTGGGGGCTCTGGCTCTTAATGTTTCCCTGCTTCAAGCTGAACAATGGAGGTTTTCCGTCGATACTCTTGTCTTGCTGTTGCAGTCCGGAGCTCAGTATCCTCTCTGCACCGAGGGCTGCAGATCTGGCAGATGGGCACTGAGTCAATCTAAACAAGCAGCGCACTCTCCGGAATACATGGAAACCGAAAATTCACGCTTTTTTTTATTATTATTTTTGTGTGAAAAAAAAAGAGTCATGTGTGACATTTCTGTGCGCCTTACCTTTATCTTGACTTGAAGAAATGCTCTCCTCCTCTTTCGGATTTGCAACCTGTGTTATTATGGACGTGTTGTCCATGGAAACGAGATGTTACGCACCTTCGGCTACACCGTTTTATTCCTTGGCAAACATTACCAGGCGCACTACAGTCCCCCTGGCTGTGCGCAGGCTTTGGAGCGTCCGCTGTTTGCAACGTTAAAATCCCATTTTTGCACTTCCCATACCCCGGTGCTTACGAGCGAGACAAAATATCAGCGAGAAGAAGAAGAAACAGAGGAAGAAACGGTCACGACGGCTGGTCCAAAATGTGAGGTGACAGTCCGATGTGCAGGAGACAAACAAAGCGTCAGTCCCGCATCGAAGCCTTTCGTGTCCGATGTGGCTGTTGCAGGCAGCATAGCCCCCGCCTTCTGCTGTCGCTACTGTACGCTCCAGCTTCTATCCACACACTACAATATCAACTGCGTGATACGGTTACAGTGTTTACCCAGAGATGGCGACCGTCGTCCTACCGGCCCTGCAGGCTGACTACAACAGCAACACGCCTGCAACATTTCTATTATCCTCGTCAGTCCATGCTGAAAAACCCTCTCAGTCCGCCCACCACCCACCGATTGTTGCTATCTTTTCATATCCCTGCAGCTCAGGGAGGGGAAAGAAAAACTTCACACTGCATGCAGACTCGGGACACGTTTTACGACCTGCTTTGTAATTTTTTTTATTATTTATTTTTCATTACGTTTGCTAAATATATTATATAATTTATAATATATATAATAATTATATATATATTATATTTATATATATATATATATATAATATATATATATCATATATATATAATTATATAATATATATAATTATATTTATATATAATATATGAATTTATTATTATTATGAACTTCTCAATAAAATAACACCTGCACAACAAATATATATATATATATTTTTTACCCTTTACACTAATTTAAATAGATCATCTCACAGTTCAAGGAAATTAATTTAAGTGGAGTAATACTAAATAGCCCATACTAATTAAGTAAAACTTAAAATCTCACACTGTAAAAATGTGACTGTGTGTAATTTACCTTAAGTTGTTTAAAAAAAATTAACAACAACAAAAAAACGCATTAATTGTTTACATTTAAAGAAAGGAGGGGGCGGGGTGATGATATGGCTGTAAACATTTCCAGAAAAAAAGGGGAAAAAAGCTCTCTTTTTTTATAGCTTTGGCAACTCAAAGCCTGCCTAAAAAAAGATAAATATTAGCCCATTTGTTGTTTTTAAAACCATTTCTCATTACAAATAAACCTTTTACACAAAAATCGCCTTTTGCGAAGTGCTACAATCTTGAGCTACAGCATTAGATATGTTCAGCTCGCAGTATGATGATCCCAAACCTACACCCGAGGTCATCTGGAATCCTGCAACAGATGGTGTGGCCCCTGCAGAGCCATGATCTCCACATCATGCAGTCAGTCTGGGATTACATGAAAAGACAAAAGAAACCCAGACAGCTTAAATCCACAGAAGAAATATGTCAAGTACTGCTGTATGTTTGAAACAACCTTCCTGAAAGATAGTTTAAAAAATTAACTCATATATACTTCAAAAACATTCACTTTCCACTTTTTATGTTCAAGCCTTTTCAAAATAGCATTGCATATAACACAGAGTAGAGCAAAAGCTGAGATATCGCCATAGTTTGTCCCTAAATGGGGTTAAACTCCAAGTATCCCATAATAGCTTGACTCTGACATGCCCTGTCCCTTAAATGTATTTGTTTTTAAATGCATTCTCCAATCCCAAGAAGAGATGACCCTGATGGCTGAATGCTCATTGTTGTTTTGAAACCAAGAGATCAGCCTATAAATTACACGTAAAATCAATGAATTGCTTCTTGTTTACATCATGTAGCTCACAACCATCCCGCATACACCTGCGCGTGCACTGCAGATTCTCCACATGCTGTTTCAGCCTCAGTGGACCATAGAATGACAACAGGGGAGATAAAGTGGTTTTCTGGTCCGTTGCCAATGATGACGTCTCTTAGTGTTCGTCCCTCTTCACCTTAGCTGTCACTTTAATGGAGCCGAAGCCCACAAAGCCCTAAATGACCCCACCTGAGACATGTGTATGATTGCGCGCGGACAGCAGGAGAACCGATGCTTCTGATAATTAGTATGTAATCTCCCCGCTGAAACGGGGAGATGCTTTCACTGCAGGTCAGCGCCTCGGCTGTGATGTTTACAATAATGTATGTGTAACAGCAACACAACCACTTTGCACAATTGTCTGTCCCCACCTGGCAGTCTGTCTCAGGTTTCTGCATCTGTCAAGACTGCATGGCTTCTTGAAATCCGAGGGGATGGAGCATGTCTGTAACCATGCTGGGGCACTTTGCATAGATAACTCATCAAAGGCAAATACAAATGTTGCAGTAAATATATCTGTGTAAGAACCTGTTAGAAACAGTCTATCAAGAGGGTTTAGGATTGTTAGCATTAATAATAATCATAATCATAACCACACTGGATGGATTACAAGTTCATCATGCTAACAGACTGTAATACAAGGGTGCCAAACATAAGGCCCAGGGGCCAGAACCAGCTCAGCACAGACTGTCCCACTGGATAGCTTCTTTTATTTACTACAGCAGCATTTCTTTATCATGTAGGAAAACTACATGTGAGGCACTGTTTACAATAACAGAGAGGGGAATTTCACTGGTTTGGCCCACTTGAGATCAAAGTGGGCTGTATGTGGCCCACAAAGAAGAATGAAGAAAACCAAACCAATGTCTTCATTAAAAATGGTAAAAATGCTTTGATGTTGTCTAAAATCACTTTGCATCCTTTCTATTTGGAAAATAAATAGATACTCAACTGTTTTTAATCATGTTCATAACTATCCATTCTTCTATAAACTTTTTAGTGTGCAGTTATACCTGTTAATAAGCTGCCAGAAAACACATTTGCTCGATGGTCAATTAGGGGCTTTTTCTGATGAATGAAAAGCCTCTAGACTAGAATACTGTCTTTGAGTCACCCCTATTTTCTTTATATTGGAAAGTGGGAAATAAGGGCATTGATTTACATGTGCGAAAGCAAAAACAGAGTTTGTATAAGCTTGAAAGTGAATATTCTGTGCATCCACCTTTATTCTTCAACACAGCCAGAACTCTCTTTGGCAAACTTTCTTGTCATTTCTTTAAGCAGTCTTCAGGAATAGTTCTCCAGGCTTTTTGAAGGACAGTCAAAGCTCTTCTTTGGATGTCGGCTGCCTTTTCTTCTGTTTCCTTTCAGGATGATCCCACATTGTTTCAATAATGTTAAGGTCCGGGCTCTGTGGAGGCCAATCCATGACTGATAGTGTTGCATTTTGTATTTTTCTGTCCAGGTATGCTTTTACTGCATTGTCAGTCTGTTTGTGTCATTGTCGTGCTGAAAAATGAAGCCTAATCATAATCTAAAGGCATTTTTCTGTGTTCATAATTTCAGTTTTGAGAATGTCCACAACACCACTGTCTGAAATATAGTCATAAACCATGACAGAGCCTCCACTGTCTTACAGATGCCTGTAAACTGTAGCGTCTCACCTCGTTCCTGAATTCCTCTGTGCATGCTGACAATGATTTGAACCAAAAATTTCAAATTAGGATTCAAGACTCCATCAGACGTGTTGTCATTGATTTTCAGTCCAGTTTACACTGGTTCAGCTCTTGAATTAGGTGCCTTTTGTATGTTTGGATGATTAACAGTTCAGTACAACGTTTATGATTATCTGTTAAAATTCTGTAGAGTTGGTGGAGAACAAATTAGAGTGAAAAAAGTATATTTAGGACTTTGGTTTGGCCAAACAGAAACTTTACAGAAAATACAAGTCCCAGTTAAGCTTCAGTTAACTTATGCTTGAACTACTCAGATGTTACCATATTAAATTAAAAAGTAATAATATTGCAGTGTTTTGCTCATAGCTTGTAATCGCTGCCCCCAAGGTTCTCAGATGTAATTATTTCCAAATTCAGCAATGATACTATGAGGGAAACAACACTTGAGTGAAGTTACTCTAATTAATGGCGATCAACATCCCATGATATCAGTTCATAAACATAAAAATATACAGAAAATATTATAGGAACATGTATTTCCAAAGCAGATCAGTTCACGGGTGTAGCACTGCTTAGCATCTCATATCACATGAAACACTACAAATAAAACCACAACGATTAACTGTTACACTTGCTCGACTCATGCAATTATATACAGTTCTTCATCTGCAGGTAATCAGAGAGCTGTATCACATAAATATAATGTTCAGCACATAAATATTACACGTAAGTACCTCCTTGTTAATCTTCTGCATGTTCTATTAAAAAGAAAGTCAGTCCAGAATAAATAGTGCATAAAGAACTTTAAAGCTTATTCAGGGCCACAGATTAGGCTCTGCAATAACAGCTGCAAGACACAAGTACTTGGAGAGTGGAGCGTGCCAGCAGGATAAAGATACATGCATGACTGACCAATACTACGGTGAAATATGAGAACAAACACTGGTGGAGTCACTTTTTGATCATGGACATCAAACGCTGTTGGCCTCTGACATTTCTCTGTCTGAGGCGGGGGGAAAATGGCACCGCTATCCAGCACCAGATTTCTGTTGATGAATAATTAAAATAAATATCTTCTTGATATTAACTTTGATAGGACACAGATGATCTTTTTCAATGCCTTCAAATGCACTGTCAGACTGCGGGGTGCTTGAATGTTTTATGAGTGTGGGTGTAGTTCAGTAAGGAGCTGGTATCACTGAATAATCTCTCTCGCTCTGCATGAGTCTCTCTGTGTCTGCACGTTCTTGAGCCTTTCAGGTTGCTCTTAAACCTGTATATACCTTTCAGCATTGTATAAACAGTGGCACAGTGAAGCGTGTAAAGGGACACAGAGTAGCCTGAATCCTGCAATGTAAGGCAGCACATTTGTATTAAAGCTGCAACTGGACCAAAGACACTTTTGTATAAACTGGGACACTCAGAGTTGCAGGTGCTTTATTGCAGCAAATGTACAAGTCCAATTGCAAAAATATGGGACCCTATCTAAAATGTATGGCATAGACAAACAGAATTCAGTGATGTGCAAATCTCATAACATCAAATGTTTCAACTCAGACATTTTCCTGTTCCATGAAAAAAATATTAGATCATTTTGAATTCGATCATAGCACCATATCTTCTAAAAAAGTTTAGACAAGGCCCCAAATCAATACTGCATATATATATATATATATATGCTAAAGCTAAAGAAGCTGACTGCACTCCACGAGCGTCTGGCAGCACAAATGAACCAGCTGCTAGTTAACGAGAGACACCCGGAATGGCTAACCGAAGGTCGGACGGTCCTGATCCCCAAGGACCCCAAGAAGGGACCGGTCCCCTCCAACTACCGACCAATAACCTGCCTCAGTACTACATGGAAGCTCCTGTCAGGCATCATATCGGCTAAGATGAACAGGCACATGGGTCAATACATGAGCGGGACACAGAAAGGAATTGGCAAGAATACCAGAGGCGCAAAACACCAGCTACTGGTAGACAGAACAGTCAGCCGAGACTGCAAGACCAGACTGACCAACCTGTGCACTGCCTGGATTGATTACAAGAAGGCCTATGACTCAATGCCCCACAGCTGGATACTGGAATGCCTAGAATTGTACAAGATCAATGGGACCCTAAGAGCCTTCATCAGGAACTCAATGGGGATGTGGCGTACAACACTAGAGGCCAACTCCAAGCCCATAGCACAAGTCACCATCAAGTGCGGGATCTACCAAGGAGATGCTCTGTCCCCACTGCTGTTCTGCATAGGCCTGAACCCCCTCAGTGAGATCATTAACAAGACTGGCTACGGATACCGACTACGGAACGGAGCAGTTGTCAGCCACCTCCTGTACATGGATGACATCAAGCTGTATGCCAAGAGTGAACGAGACATCGATTCACTGATCCACACTACCAGGCTATACAGCAATGACATTGGAATGTCGTTCGGACTGGAGAAGTGTAGTCGGATGGTAACAAAGAGAGGGAAGGTAGTCAGAACTGAGGGGATTGAACTACCAGAAGGCAACATTGCAGACATAGAGGACAGTTACAAGTACCTGGGGATCCCGCAGGCGAATGGGAACAATGAAGAGGCCGCTAGAAAAGCTGCAACCACCAAGTACCTGCAGAGGGTCAGGCAAGTCCTGAGGAGTCAGCTGAATGGTAAGAACAAGATCCGGGCCATCAACACGTACGCCCTGCCCGTGATCAGGTACCCTGCTGGGGTAATAGGCTGGCCAAAGGAGGAGATAGAAGCCACTGACATAAAGACAAGAAAGCTCCTTACCATGCATGGAGGGTTTCACCCCAAGTCCAGCACCCTGAGGCTGTACGCTAAGCGGAAGGAAGGGGGCCGGGGACTGGTGAGTGTCAGCACCACAGTCCAGGATGAGACAACGAACATCCAAGAATACATTGGGAAGATGGCCCCAACTGACCGAGTGCTCAGTGAATACCTCAGGCAGCAGAAACCCAAGAAAGAGGAGGGAGACGAGGAACCATCATGGAAGGACAGGCCCCTGCACGGTATGTACCACCGGCAGATAGAGGAGGTGGCTGATATCCAGAAATCCTACCAGTGGCTGGACAAAGCTGGACTGAAAGACAGCACAGAGGCACTAATCATGGCAGCACAGGAACAAGCTCTGAGCACAAGATCCATAGAGGCTGGGGTCTATCACACCAGGCAAGACCCCAGGTGCAGGCTGTGTAAAGATGCCCATGAGACAATCCAGCACATAACAGCAGGGTGCAAGATGCTAGCAGGCAAGGCATACATGGACCATAACCAAGTGGCCGGCATAGTGTACAGGAACATCTGTGCCGAGATACTGGAAGTCCCGAGGTCAAAATGGGAGACCCCCAAGGGTGGTGGAGAATGACCGAGCTAAGATCCTGTGGGACTTCCAGATACAGACGGACAAAATGGTGGTGGCTAACCAACCGGACATAGTGGTGGTAGACAAACAGAAGAAGACGGCCGTAGTGATCGATGTAGCGGTTCCGAATGACAGCAATATCAGGAAGAAGGAACACGAGAAGCTGGAGAAATACCAAGGGCTCAGAGAAGAGCTCGAGAGGATGTGGAGGGTGAAGGTAACGGTGGTCCCCGTGGTAATCGGAGCACTAGGTGCGGTGACTCCCAAGCTAGGCGAGTGGCTCCAGCAGATCCCGGGAATAACATCGGAGATCTCTGTCCAGAAGAGCGCAGTCCTGGGAACAGCTAAGATACTGCGCAGAACCCTCAAGCTCCCAGGCCTCTGGTAGAGGACCCGAGCTTGAAGGATAAACCGCCCGCAGGGGCGTGCTGGTTTTTTTTTTTTATATATATATATATGAATCGATAGTTCACCATGCTATCCATACATGCAGGTTAAACCTCTATCATACAAGAAAAAGCCATGTGTGAACATGATCTTTCTCTCTCTCATTTAAAATGGTCTAAGGGAAAGAGGAGTGGGACTATTCAGCTTGTTATCGGCTCTCAGTTTAAAAGCCTTCATCTCTGATGGTATGTGGGTACATAAGTGCCTATGGAGCTGGCAGATTGCACATCTGGAACTGCACCATCAATGCTGAGGTTTTAGAGCAATATTTGCTCCCATCCAGGCAACATTTTTCAGGGAAAGCCTTACATGTTTCAGCAAGAAATGTTAAACCACATACATGTTAAACAGCTAACTTCATATAGAAGAGTCCAGGTGCTGGACCTTTTAACAACTGAAAACATCACGAAACAAAAAATACAACAAAAAAGACCCGGGATTCCCCAAAGTCCAGCAGCTGGTTTGTTCAGTTCCCAAACATTTAGGCTGCTACACAACAGTAAACATAACTTTGTTCCTTCCTGTGTTCTATGGTACCATTAATAATATATGTTTTTGTAAGATTTGTAAATCATTGCATTTTGTTTTTATTTACATTTTAAACAGCATCCCTGCTTTTTTGGTCATTGGTAATTGATATATAAATTATATATGCATATTCAGGTCTGGGCTCATATTAGATGAGAACTATAAGAAATTTCTTGTGTCCACATGTCAGGTGATGTTGCTTTATATCATCTGCAGAACGCACCGTAAAAATTTCAAAAATCAGCCAATATTTCCCACATATTTCATTTACATACAGTTTGTCTGTGAAGGTTCTCAGTCATCCAGGTCATCGTAGTCTATGGAGCTTGGAAAGAAAAACATTTGGACGTTTCACCTCTCATCCAAGAAGCTGAAGAAGAACTGAAGAAGTTTCTCAGATGAAAGTTGATGAGATGGATACTTCTCAGATGAGAGGTGAAACAAACTTAAAGAAGTCCACATGCTTTTCTTTCCAAGTTCCTTAGACTATATGTACAGTTAGGTCCATAATTTGTTGGACAAAGACACAAAGTTTGTAGTTTTGCCCCTGCACAGCACCACGGTGGATTTTAAATCAAACTATCAAGATGTGATCAAAGTGCAGACTTTCAGTTTTAATTAAAACAACAGCACTGCATTAACTGTTTAGAAATTGCATACATTTTTAGACAGCCCCCCCATTTTTAGACTAAAAAGTAATAAGCAGTTTCATGACCAGGTGTGGCCTGTTATTGTTATTTATGACAGATGAAGTGATACCTGAAGTTGTCTCATTATATTTATTGATTTCACTGTAATTTTAATTATTTCCATTTTCTCACACCGATGGCCGAAACCCGTTAATCACATAGTACATGAAACTTTTCATGGCTTTTTGTGAATTTCATTTATGCTAAATTTTATCGTTTTCAGCCTGTTCAGTCCCTCAAAGTGTATTTACAAAAGAGGAGAAGTCCTTAAGATATAAGAGACCTCAGTGTCCTGGAGATTTATTTTACCTGGGAGTAACCAGAGATTTTATGGGAAGACTTTGGTGTCACTGATCTGTAGTATGACTACTACAGAACTATAAAATGTTAGACTTCTACCCCAGTTTAGGGCCTTGGCTCTCTGAAGAAAAAGGAGGCATGAAGCTGACTTCCCTGGCTACTCTTGAATTTGGGTATTCTCACGTCTAGTTGGAAAGAAAAGGTCGCACAGATCACGCTTTGGACTGTATTGGCTCATTAGTTTACCTTTGCTGCCACCTAGTGGAATAGATATAAACTTGTAATAGACTGAACATAATATTGAGAGATTATGCAACAAAAAGAATATTCTGTATATCTTATTTTGTAACTAATCTAATGAAATATTCCTTTATGGATTAAGTGTTATCACGGTTTTTTGGCATTAGGACTATTTGTTATGTTATTTTCATTCTAATATGTAATCTTTGGCCACTTGATCCTATACTTTGAATGTAACTGCAATATCCAAGCAGTAGCCGACTGTTTTAATAGTTTTACATACTGAAGACCATTGTTATTCCAGGAACCGATTCTACCGGCTTTAAATGGCTTTGAATATTTATTTGTAAAAAGACTGAATATTTTGCATATCACAGAGGGGAAAACATGTAAATAGTTAAATTTACATAGCCACATAACCCAGCATGAAAACCTAAACTCCTATCTGTTTACAGTAAAGCAAGAAGCAGATGAAGCATGCAGGTTTTAAAAAAAAAAAAGAAGTAGGATCTGCACTGAAAAGACCTTGACAAGTCATCCAGTATCAATCAAATGCCAGTAACTTTTCTTATTGATGAGTGAGTGCTAAATGATGGAAACCCTGCAGGTCACATCTTGTCATTCCTCTGCAGAATAAGGGCACATTTTAGTGAGAATGAGATGATGAGATTTGAGCCCCAAGGGACACATGAAGTGTCTGGCATTTGTCTTATTGGAAGAGTGATCTACTCCTCACCCTTGCAAAAAAAAAAAAAAAAGCCAGTTGTGCAAAAGGCATCAAAAAAATCTTGTAAAAATATGGATTCACACAGATCTAAAAGAAGAAGAAGAAGAAGAAGAAGAAGAAGAAGAAGAAGAAGAAGAAGAAGAAGAAGAAGAAGAAGAAGAAGAAAGAGGGATCTGAGGTAAGTTTGTTTTTCCTTCTTTTCTTGTGAGAAGAGTGGAAGATAGAAAGAGGGCTTCATGGGCACAACTCCACAGTATCCACAGAGAGACACAGGGTTACCATTTCTGAATGACTGTAATGATTTAATCCTGGCCCATACCCTACAATAAACAGACTGAAATCGGCTAATAGCAGTTTTAGTTATTCTTTTCTCTCGGAAAATGTCATTATTTTTGTCAATAACTAAAATAAATGCTTGTAGATCTGTATGAGCTGATAATAGATTTGTTGATGAATGCCGGCCCATAGACAAATAAATTCACATTTACTGAATACAGTGGATATTTTTCTCCTTTTTTTGCTTCCTCGTAGGGGGCTTGTCTGATTGCTGGGGTCTGTAATGTTGTATGGTCTTTAGCTTGGAATAGAAAGTGTCTCGCGGGAACTGTTGTTGTGATTTGGCGCCAAATAAATAAAACTGGAGTGAATTGAATTGAATTTTGTGCACACATATTAATTAGCTAGATCAAAAGGGCAACGGATATAACTGGGTGATGGAGCAGTAATCCAGAATATATACTTTGGAATTAAGTTGTTATCTTAGCTGACAAAAAATATCGATCTAAACTAATTTTTATTTCAGTTTATTTTATTCATTTTTAAAATTTTATTTATAATGTTTTTTTTATTTTATTTATTTTTTTATTTCTATTTTACCCCTCAGCATGTGTGACGAATCTGCCGAGAGTGTACAATGGGCACACAGCGTGCGTGTGGCGTAGAGAAAGTGCTTCCCGGCGGCGGAAGCAGTGTTTACTTGCTCTCAGAGATTTCATCATTCTCTTTCTCGCATTACTCCGGTCCATGCTTCTTCGCGGCGCAGCATCAGCACTGCTGAGGACCACCACTGAGATTTTCCGCTCCTGCCCGGTGTCCACGGTCCGGTTTGTTCGGCAGTCGCTTCGCTACCCGCGTAAAAACCGGCCGTTTTCAACGTCGGTGTGCTTGTGTAAGAAGAAGAAAACAAGCCTGTGGCTGCAGCTGGCGGAAGGACAAACCATGGACGGCAACATTGAGGAGATTCTCGCCCCTTTGAGGCTTGCAGTGAAAGAACAGGTAATTGGGACTTATCGCCTTATCTTTATCGTTATAGATAAAGAGTGTTTGTTCTCAGTGTGATTAGATATATTTTAGTACCGCCCACTCTGTCACATTAGCCTTCTCGCTCGTAAGGCTAGCCGGCTAACACGACCCGGCTGCTCGCTGTCAATGAATCAGTTGCTTTCTAGCTAGCTGCTAACGTTAACTGTCAGTTATGTCTGCGCTCTCTGCCACGTTTCATTGAGCTGCTGCTGTTGCAGCTGCTTTTGCATACACTTGTGGAAAGGGCGTGGTTATGATTGGAAGCCAAATTTGCACTGCTAATAAAACAAAAAACAAAACAAAAAAACTACACAACACTGATCCTTCAGCATATTTTTTGTAAGCATGCCCATACTCGTGTAGTATGGTTTTGTTGGTTTATCTGTGTCTGAAGCCACCTCGCTCTCTGTTTAGGGAGACCTAGTTCGCCAAATGAAACAGGATGGAGCTCCAGATGTGGATATTACTAAAGCTGTAGCAGAACTAAAGGCGAGGAAGAGGACTCTGGAGGCCAAGGTAAGCAAATCAAGTCCACTTGAGCTCATGGTACTCTGGAGCAGTTGAACTTTAGATATATGATATGCTCTTCAAGTGCTTACACACCCCCAGACAGCCAGACCACTCTGAAAATACGATGCTTTTCATTAAAGCTGAGAAGTGTATCATCAGTCCACCTGGCTGGGATGCTGTGAAAACTATATCAAAATGACAAATCTGGGTTTTTGAGATCACTCTGAGTATTTTTAAGCCTTTTTCACTCTCTCCTGTATAAGACGATCAGATACTGAGCTATAAAAGATCTTAACATGTCTCACAAAATGATACCTGAGTCAGACCTGACAGGTAAACGAAAGCAAGTAAGAGGGTCCTGGAAGCAAAGCTATTATTATGGTTTTGTATTTTCTAATTATTTTTTTATTTTATTTTGACTTTTTGTTTTTAATTCAGTTTAGCGTCAGTTTGTTTCCAGAGTAGATTTGTGATTCAGTGTCGTTATTGTTTGGAAGTGTTTAATGTATTTTAGTGTAATATGTGGATGGCGTATGTCAATGCCAAAATTGAGGAAAATCATCACAGATTTCACAATAATAACACACAACCCTCTGAAAGCATTTTCATCTAGTTTTAGTTAACTCTAATAACCATGCCAGGAAGGCTCTGTGTTTTAAGGCCAAGAACAGACTTTAATGCTCAGATGTTGTTGTGATTTTAATCTTGGCACTTTGTATAAAAATTGCAGGAGTTGGCACTGCAACCCAAAGATGACATCGTCGACAGAACCAAGATGGAGGATACCCTCAAGAGGCGATTCTTTTACGACCAGGCCTTCGCTATCTATGGAGGTAAGACCTGGATAGCCAGCAGTGGAAATTAAGCTTTCGGTTAGTGCTTAAGCCAGCGTATGATGGCGTCTTTAAGCGTTCTGTTACCATGCAGTAATGCTCCTCAGGTGTGAGCGGCCTGTATGACTTCGGCCCTGTGGGCTGCGCCCTGAAGAACAACATCCTGCAGGCGTGGAGGCAGCACTTCATCCAGGAGGAGCAGATACTGGAGATCGACTGCACCATGCTGACCCCCGAGTCCGTCCTCAAGTAGGTGCACTGAACCTGTTGTAGTCGTGGTCTCAACATTTGTATTAGGCTTTAATAGGCTGTTTATTTATATTTAATAAAGGGTAATTCAGAAACTGCTAAAAAAAAAAAGGCGCCTAGTGGTTCCTAGAGTCAGCTCCAAAGTGCTGAACTGTGGGTTTTTGTTAACGGGCGCACATTGATTTCTGCGATTTTATGCATGGAAGCTGCCACTAATAGCAGCTTTCCATAGCCCGGTTGCAGATACACTGTTGAATGTACGAGTTTCTTTGGGATGCATTTTAAATCCTTGGCATTAATACACTTATTACGTTATTTCTTCCACCAGGACTTCAGGACATGTGGACAAATTTGCAGACTACATGGTGAAAGATGTCAAGAATGGCGAATGCTTCAGGGCTGACCACCTCCTCAAAGGTGAGCATGGTTTGCTTCTAGTTTTCCAGCACTGTGTAAACTAAAGGTGGATCTGTATTATTAATGGGACTCTGCAGACAGGAGGGGCAAACTGCTGCTCGTCACCTATTCTGAGTATTGCTGTTGTGCCTGAGGGGGGGGATGGAAGTGGCTGGACCAGCAGAAATCACGCAGGGCTTACAAAGTAATACAGCCGCTAGAATCCGAGACACTGGAACTGTACCAAGAGCTTGTGATGGACTGAGGACGTGTCCCAAAAGGCTTTTTATTTTCCCAGATAACACAAAAGTGTGTAATATTTATTAACAGAGGTACTTCAAATTACATGAGGAACAAAAACAAAACAAGCATGTTTTCGTGAAGCTTTTTAGTTTGCAGCACATTTTCACATATGGTCAGTTTTTTGTATTTCACGTACTGTTTGTTATCGTTATTGCAGCTTACAAAAACCTCGCAACTGTCATGAGTACACATCCCAGAGTTGTGACATTGTACAATGTAAATAAACATGAATGAATTTGCTGCCATTTTAACAGATTATACATTAGGAGATGACATAAATAGTGTGTGCAACCAATGTGGAGGACATATAAGGCCTCCTCTGGGTCTGTGGGGTGTGATTGGTTCAGGGGTTGTTGGGTGCCTTAGCCCCGCGGTCTCCTACCAGGTGGAATTAGACTTCACTTGTTGAGCTTCTTTTAATGCACAGTGTTAGCTGAGCACACACGCATTCACTCATACTTTTTATAATGACTATATTTACGTTGAGCACTGTTGTAGGACTCTCTGTAGGTGCTGGGGGCAGGCTGGGATGTTGGTGGGAAGTCACAAAAAAACAACAAAAACACCACTGTCTGGTTTTTCTGTGTGTTACAGCCCACCTTCAGAAGCTGATGTCTGATAAGAAGTGCACAGCAGAGAAGAAGGCTGAGATGGAGAGCGTCATCACCCAGGTCTGTGTTAATTGAGACAAAATGAGTCATGTTGAAAAACCTTTGTTTCTGACGTGGCTGTAAATCACTGATTTTGTATTTTTTGGGCTTACCGGTTTCCAGTTGGACAACTACACCCAAGAAGAGCTGTCTGACCTCTTCGTAAAATACAGCGTCAAGTCCCCTACCACAGGAAACGAGCTCACACCTCCCATCTCCTTCAACCTGATGTTTCAGACGTCCATTGGACCAGGGGGGAATATGGCAGGGTAAAATGACTCCTCAGCACTGTGCAGAAACGTTTTCTCACATTTGTGTCATTAATTTTGATTTTTAATCAATCTGCATTTGCAGCTATCTGAGGCCTGAAACAGCTCAGGGAATATTCCTCAACTTCAAGCGTCTTTTGGAATTCAACCAGGGAAAACTGCCATTCGCTGCTGCTCAGATAGGAAACTCCTTCAGGAACGAAATCTCTCCTCGCTCTGGACTCATTCGTGTCAGGTGAGGAGGGGGTGTGTCCTCTGGTTCAAATAATATTTTGTTTTTAAGCTGAGAGAGAAAACGGGAATGTGACTGTGTGATATATATATTTTTGTGCAGAGAGTTCACCATGGCTGAGATTGAGCACTTTGTGGACCCGAATGAAAAGGATCATCCCAAATTCCCCAACGTAGCTGACCTGGACATCATGTTATACTCCTCCAAGGCTCAGACCAGCGGCCAGTCTGCACAGATCATGAAGCTGGGAGACGCTGTAGAGCAGGTGGCCATAACACTGGAACAGCAATGATGATGTCAAATCCAAAATAGTCAGTTTAAGAGTTTAAGATGAAAAGCAACAAAAAATGTATCTTGTCTCACTTAGGGAGTGATCAACAACTCCGTCCTGGGATATTTCATCGGGAGGATCTACCTCTACCTTACTAAAGTTGGTATTGCCAAAGACAAGCTGCGTTTCCGACAGCACATGGACAACGAGATGGCTCACTACGCCTGTGACTGCTGGGATGCCGAAGCCAAAACCTCCTACGTACGTCCCACTGCAGCGTTTCCTCACAGCTTTATCAGCTTCTTTGTATGCTGATGCTCAAAGTAATGTTTGTCCCCTGCAGGGCTGGATCGAGATCGTAGGCTGCGCTGACCGGTCCTGTTACGATCTGCAGTGCCACGCACGGGCCACCAAGGTCCCTCTGGTTGCTGAAAAGCCTCTAAAAGAACCCATATCCTTAAATCAAAGTAGAAACACAACTTCAGAGAAAGTCCCAAAACACGAAAGAGCCTTTTGATGTTGGTGATCGGTGTTTCTCCTTAACTTCTCCACACAAAACTGTAAATGTCGTCCAGTTTGAGCCCAATAAAGGAGCCATTGGGAAGGCCTATAAAAAGGATGCAAAGATAGTCATGGAGTACCTCTCTGTGTGTGACGAGTGCTTCATTACAGACCAGGAAAAGCTGCTCAGTGAGAGTGGGTGAGTGCAGTGGCTAATCCTCATACTGATGGTTGTTTCAAGTACATTTTCAGGAAAGAGTTAGTTTTTCAAATTTGTGCTCCTCAGAGAGTTCACCATTGAGACAGAAGGCAAAGCGTTCAAACTCACAAAGGACATGGTCAGCGTGAAACGATTCCAGAAGACTCTGCACGGTGAGTTTCACTCAAGAGAAACGTGAGGGGAAATGATACCGGAGCAAGCGGTTTTATAATGTCTCTGTCATCCACAGTCGAGGAAGTTGTTCCCAACGTGATCGAGCCCTCGTTTGGCATCGGTAGGATCATGTACACCATCTTTGAGCACACATTCCAGGTCAGAGAAGGCGACGAACAAAGAACGGTAAGTCTGACAACATCGATGTTTCTGCCCTTACAAAATGACACCATGTTCAGTGCTGCTGCACTCATCCTCTTCATCTATTTCTTTATGATTCGATTTTGATCTGGAACGTTGAATCCTTGTGATTGATTAATGTGTATTTTACTAACAAGTTAAAGAGTAGCACTTAATTTCATTTGCCTGATTTTGTTATATTGTTGTAGCTCCTTACAGAGTTGAGTATTTTTGCATGCTTTGTTTTATTTTTGCTGGTTTCCTTTAATGATGTGTCTTCATTTTCACTGCAGTACTTTAGCTTCCCTGCTACTGTCGCTCCTTACAAGTGCTCCGTCCTGCCTCTGAGTCAAAACCAAGAGTTCATGCCTTTTGTGAGGGAATTATGTAAGTGATTCCAAAATCAAACATCCTATTTCAGTCAAAGAAGAAAAATGGCACTTTCTCCAACTGCTTTTTTTCTTTTCTCCTTAGCGGAGGCGCTGACCAGAAACGGCGTATCTCACAAGGTAGACGACTCTTCAGGATCCATCGGGAGGCGCTACGCCAGGACGGATGAGATCGGAGTGGCGTTTGGAATCACCATTGACTTTGACAGTGTGAACAAAACGCCTCACACAGCCACTCTGAGAGACCGTGACTCTATGAGGCAAATCAGGGCCGAGGTACTGCTTCACTTCACTCCATTTTTACATGCGTTAGGGCTGCGCAGGTAAACTCTAGGGCGGTGCTTTTGTCACAGCACAGAAAAACAGAAAAAACTGAGCAACCATGGTAGTGATTTTCATAACCTTTCACTTATTTTTCATAACCGTTCATTCATTTTGTGTGGTTTGGTATGAAAATGGTCTCCAAAACATAGGCTGTACAGTAGAATTGGTGTTTAATGTATTCCATTTATATAGCGCCTTGCTTGCCTGGCTGCAACGAGGCTGAGCTTCTTAGTGTGGCAGCAGATGATGTATTTCAGTCTGTTTCACTCACATTTCATGGAACAGAGATTCCTCTTTTACTCATCAGTACAGCTGCATGCATAAACTGTGCAACAACAACAAAATCAATTGTGTTTTTAGGCTTTAAGTCCATTTTCTCTGGTTTACACTTGTGTTGGGCTCAGAGTGATGCCAAGACACGAGCCATACATATCTTTGGACTTGATTGATAATTCTTTCGACAGTAAAATTACCTGCAACATGACTTAACCCTACTCCAAGTGCATTTCACCTCGAGTTCCACACACACCATATAACACCATTAAGTAAAAACGCTCCTCTTTTTCTCTCCTCACAGGTCGGCGAGCTGCCCGTGATCGTTCGGGATTTGGCCAGCGGCACATTGACCTGGGCGGAAGTGGAGAGCAAGTACCCCATCTTCGAAGGACAGGAGACCAGCAAGAAGGACACGAGCGAAGAGTAGAGTTCTCCCGTCTGCCAGCCACTTCATAATAAATCCACAGACTCGTTGCTTATGCACCGCCGCGACGATTGCCGCGACTGGATTGTGACGAGCTGTAGTGGCGCACAGAGCCCTCTTTGTGATGCACACCACTGCAATCACTAAATTGTCATGTATTTATCATATCTTAACAGTTGTGGTAAAGCTTGCACAGGACTGTTGTTTCATTGACGAGCAGCATTTCATCCATGCACGACCATGCCAATACGATGTTAAAAGGGAGAAATGTAATCAGGGTGTTTTCAGTGGAAGGAAGCGTCCACCATTCCAGTTTCAGGCAGATCTGATTGAGATATTTAACAGTTTCAATAAAAAGAGTCGGCACTTACAGGACACGGACAAACAGCTGTGATATTTTCTTCTTGTTTTTGAGCCACTGCTGCTCAGCGATCTCAAAAATGTCTTCTTAAGCTTACGGTAATTCAGGAGTTTTTAAGATGATCTCCAAAACTAAAATCTTAATGCTCGGAAATTTAAACCATGTTTTGAATGTTTGCTTTTTTCCCCTCCAGTGGAAAAAATGTGGACTAAAAATGTCCAACGCATCAGTTTTATTAGTTTGAACATAAACTGTGTATCAGAGCCAACATGAATGAAACAAGTAAATCCAGTGTGATTTAAAAACAGAAGAATAGTCAGCGAAATTGTTTTTAGCACGTGACAAGTTGATGTGTTTAACGCAGCGTATCGATTCATGTTTCATGTGTATGACAGATATTCTGCTTCATACCATGATTGTATTGTTTTTGTTAAAAGTGGGATTCTTTTATTTTTTTGCCTCATAGCTCAACATCATATCTGAGAATTCAAAGCAAAGCAGCAGCCGGCACAGTGTCGTTGTGATTAGCAGGCCTAACAGTAAGTAGGTCCTGGGTTCAAATCCACTGGTTCCCTGGGATCTTTCTGTATGAGTACTCCGGTTTACTTCCAAAGATGCACTTAGAGTTGATTTTTAACCTATTCTAAATTGTTTGGGCGTACCCTGCCTTCTGCCCTGTGATAGCTGGGATATGCTCCAGTGTTCCCTCCACCCCCATGATGCTTGGAGAATTGGAAGATGGGTGGAAAATAAAGGACTGATAGTATTATTTTTCACCATTAGCTGGCACCACTGATTCACTGTTACTTCCACTACTAGCTCATTTTTATTTAATTTTTTTCTATTAAGGGCCTGTTAAATTCTCAAAGGTGGGTAAAGGTAAACAGGTTTTTGCGATCCTACATGCACAATAAGGCACCACTGTTAAGGTGAAGTTACAAAGGCTTTAAAGTGTGGGCTCTTCCTTTATTTACTACATTTATTACTTAGAAAAAACAAGGCCTAATGCACAAACATCCTAAATGGATATTTGTTTAGCTGGTTAGTCAGATTACTTTGCCTCTTTATTCCAAAAACTAATAATTCTGCCACATGTACAGATCAAGAGTTTGGAGCCTTTTTCACCTCAGTTAACCATGAGACTGCCTTCTACCAAAGCTTCTTTCAGCTGCTTCCTCGTTCACAAAGGGGGTCATCACAGTGCACTGACTGTCAGACTTGATCTGACAGATGTTCACACCAGATGTTACTTTGCTACTAAATAATTGTTAAGGATAAAGCGTCTCAGAGACACCGAGTGAGCAGGATGAGATTTCTGACTTCCAGACATCACTGATGTTCCGTTATACTTGTTTAGGACAAATTTTCCAAAACACTTTCTTGCAGAGTTAAGCACACTGGCTTCAAGTTCACTGTGTACAATAATCAAATAGTTTCACGTTGTGCATTTATGCCCCATGCTATTTATTTATTAAATGTGTCATGTCAAATGAAAAAAATGAAAATGAAAAAATCTTTTAGTGTTGTAGTCAGAGCTCATACTTGGATGGAGGAACAAAAGAGCCACATCATGTTATTTCTATCCTGGGGCCATTGTTCTGCACAGTGTATGTATTACTAGGCTGTTAATGCTAATGACTAAACAATACTGTTGACAGAAAGTCAGGACCAGTGTGGTTTCGTTTTCAACCTGGAATGGAGAATTAATTTGAGCTTCCTGGATGATGCAACACAACAACCTCGTTGCCAGAGTCGGACTATAAAAGAGAAGAAAACATTTTCCTCTCTGTGTCTCAGACTGAAGGAAGCTTGAAGCTTTAACAAGAGCAACCTGTTGAGTGTCAGCATGGAAGAATTACTGGCTCCTTTTAGGCAGGCTGTGCGGGAACAGGTAGGTTTTTCATCTGAAGATCATGCTCGTTTTCCAGATTTCTTTTCTCAAACAAACAACAGCAGCTCTTCAACAAGCGTTATTCTTGTTACTTTTTAGTCATAGTTGGTTTCGCTAAATAGATCATGATCATTTCAAGTATCTGCCATTTCTGTTTTCACATGTATCAGAGCATTGCTTAGCCCAGGGGTCTGCAACCTTTAACACCCAAAGAGCCATTTGGACCTGGTTTCCACGCAAAAGAAAACACTGGGAGCCGCAAATACTTTTTGACATCTAAAATGAAGATAACGCTGTATATATTGTTTTTTTTTTTACCTTTGTGCTTTGTGTGAACAACTAAGGTGTGTTGCTTATGAAATCCTTTAAGTGCTACAGAGAAAATTACATTTTATTTATGTAATTAACACATTTTGAACTCTTAAAGAAATATAACAAAAGGAAAGACACCCAGCTGAACGAAAATGATCCATGTAGCAAACAAAAACCGTTGTGAGCCGCCGCCCTTATATCGCCTTTGGGCTTTTGGAGCGTTGACCTGGCTTTTAAAAAATAATTGGAAAAAAAGCACTATGCTGCTAAAAAATGAAAAATAGATATTTGCAATATTCTGCCTAAATATGTATTTTACCTGGTCAATGTGTGTGGCGGGGCGTGGTCTGCATCACCGCTGCAGGGGAGGCGGACGCACCTGAGCGGCACCCGCAGTCACGCCTCGCGGTCTGTGCTCTCTATGCTGTTGTGTTGGTGTGTGTTGGTCTGTGAGCTGAAAAGCTACAGCCGGCTGTATGCGTACAGCAACCGTGTGTGAAAAGTGGTCAATAAAGAGATGCTGAAAAGCGTGTTCATACAAACATCGTCGGGTGTTGGCCGTGATATGTTTACAATGGGACTTCCTGAACTTCTGCGCACAGCGTCTGCAAATCAGGGCTGTACGAAGTCACTTTCATCTTTATGCAGGACTGTAAGCTGTCATCTGTGAGGCGTGAGCAGTGTTTGTTTTTAACATAGTTCACGGTGGAGAATAGCTGCTGACATAATGTGGATCCGAAGATCCATAATTGGCCTACCTGGGGTTGAAAGTCTCGATAAATGCACCGCGTTTCCGCGGGTGTGACGCTTATTTTGAGCGATGAAAAAAAATAATAGAATATAATTGTATTTTTATATTTCAATATCACAATAATCTTCCAATTTAGAACTACAAGTTAAAAAAGATCTAACATAAATAAAATATACTTCAGCTAAATACTTCTAATTTATTTTCCCAAACCTCGCGGAGCCGCACTATAAGGACTAAAGAGCCGCAGGTTGCCGACCCCTGGCTCAGCCTTTGTTACTGAAACTGAAAAACCACATAATTCGAGTGTGGAGAGGAGGTAAAGTGTAGTTCTGTTCTGCAGGGTGACGTGGTCCGTAAGTTAAGGGAGAAAGGTGCTCCGGAGCAGGAGGTGAGCAAAGCTGCTGCAGAGCTGAAATCACGGAAAAAGACTCTTGAAGCAAAGGTGAGAGTCTCACAGCTCCTGATTGGCCTTTGCACTGATTCTGCTTTCAGTTTGACATGTTTTTCCTCGCGTGCCTCTCTGCTAACTTTTATGACCCCCACTCTGATTAAGAAATAGTGCCTCACACCATCATTTCCCATTACAGGAACTGGCTCTGCAGCCCAAAGAGGACACAGTGGATCGAGTGAAGATGGAAGATACATTGAAGAGGAGGTTCTTCTATGATCAGGCATTTGCCATATATGGAGGTAAGGTAGCAGAAAGGAAGGATAACAGAAGCTGATACAGGAAAAGCTGAAAAACCAAGAAAACACTTGTGGAAATGCTTCATTTTTTAATCAATATTTATTTTATTTAAAAAAATCTACTTGTCCCCTCAGGTGTGAGCGGCCTGTACGACTTCGGGCCTGTGGGCTGTGCTCTGAAGAACAACATCCTGCAGGTGTGGAGGCAGCACTTCATCCAGGAGGAGCAGATCCTGGAGATCGACTGCACCATGCTGACCCCCGAGCCTGTCCTCAAGTAGGTAAGCACAAATTCAAGTTTGGCTTCTAATAGATTTGTCCTATAACCAGCTCCCCATTTGTTTCAGGACTTCTGGGCATGTGGATAAATTTGCTGACTACATGGTGAAAGATGCCAAGACAGGCGAATGCTACCGGGCAGATCATCTTCTCAAAGGTGGCTTTAAACTTTCTGACAAGGTGTCAGATTTCATGACATGGACAGAAAATGACAGAAAACTAAAGGAACTATGAGAAATACAGAGTAGCATCATAATCTTGCTGATGTTAGACATATTTTGGTGATATTTATTTCCCTGCAGAGCGAGTTCTGAACAGGTTTTTACCTGCCTTGCTGTTTAGTATCTCCTCTGAGGAATTGATTTCGAGCTGCACAGATAACTGATAAGTTTTTTCTTCCACCTGACATCGGTCAAGCAGGTCAACAGACCTTTTAAAAAAGAAAGAAAATGAGAATAATTATTTAACATTTAAACAGAGTGTGTAATAAATACCTATTTTAACCTTGTACTCTTAGTTAAAGGGATATTTCGAGCGATTTTGCACATGAAGATAGTTTTGTGTTGTCTATGGGTTTCTTTGTATGACATTTAACCTTTTTATATTGTACATTTTATATAAAGGACTTATTGACTGGCTGGTTTTCTTAGATCTCATTATTGGCTAAAACCAAACAGACAAACACATCAATGAAACAATAATCTAAAAATGTGCGTGTTAATCCTTGCATCTATCTTCTTTTTCGTTTTATTCCTCACAGCTCACTTAAAGAAACTGATGTGTGAGGAGAAGTGCTCAGTGGGGCAGGTGAATGAATTGGAGGATGTCATCACACAGGTGTGTGCCTCGCAAACACACATGCACCGGTGTGTTGGTGAAGAAATAATCCTGTGATGCATTTGTGGTCCCTCTGTTTCAGATGGATAACTACGCTCAGCAGGAGCTGGCCGATCTGTTTGTGAAATACAACGTCAAGTCTCCTGCCACAGGAAATGACCTCACACCTCCTGTCTCCTTCAACCTCATGTTTCAGACGTCCATCGGGCCTGGAGGGAACATGCCTGGGTACTCATATCTGCACTTGCAACATTCCTTTCAAGGTTTATTATTTTGCTGTGTTGAAATTGTGCACGTTGGTATTTCTGCAGCTACCTGCGACCTGAAACAGCTCAGGGAATGTTCCTCAACTTCAAACGTCTGTTGGAGTTCAACCAGGGAAAGCTTCCCTTTGCTGCTGCTCAGATCGGAAACTCCTTCAGGAATGAAATATCTCCTCGCTCTGGACTCATTCGTGTTAGGTAATGCTTAGAATGAATTATTGCTGCCTTCCAAAAGGGATGTTGGGTGAAATATCAGCATTTCCTGTTTGCAGGGAGTTCACCATGGCTGAGATCGAGCACTTTGTGGATCCAAATGAGAAGGTCCACCCTAAATTCTCCAATGTGGCCGACCTGGAGATCATGCTGTTCTCCTCCCAGGCTCAGACAAGCGGACAGTCAGCACAAATGATGAGGCTGGGAGATGCTGTGGAGCAGGTAGGTGTCGTTTTACTGACATACCTTAGAGCACCAAAACTATAGCATAGATGAAAGATGAATGGTTAGAAGCAAGTTTGGTATTTAATTCAGTATTTGACGCACATCTTTACATTCACTGTTTCTCTGCTGCAGGGAGTCATCAACAACTCTGTGCTGGGCTACTTCATTGGAAGAATCTACCTGTATCTGATCAAAGTGGGACTATCCAAAGACAAAGTGCGCTTCCGTCAGCACATGGAAAACGAGATGGCTCATTACGCATGTGACTGCTGGGATGCTGAGTCCAAAACCTCCTATGTAAATATTCTTTCTTTCCACTAACAGACTTATAAAACCATTTAAAGCATTATAAAGACAGCGTCCAGTTTTATATTTTAGTTGCACCTTTGTGTTTTTTCTTCTTCAGGGTTGGATTGAAATTGTGGGCTGTGCGGATCGCTCCTGTTACGACCTTTCGTGTCACTCCAGAGCTACCAAAGTCCCTCTGGTGGCAGAAAAGATGCTAAAAGAGCCCATATCCTTCTGTGGTCCCAGTCCAACAACCTGACTATAATTACACTAAATGTGTCAGGTCAGACCTATAGCCTATTAATAAAATATTTTAAATATCCAACTTTATTGATTTACAATATAGGTTTTTGCCTTTGAACAATTTTCCTTCGTTTCAATTCAATTTTATTTAAAGAGCACCAATTCACACCAACAGCTTTATATTAAAAGGTAAAGACCCTACCGTTGGTAACCGTGGGAAGGAAAAACTCCCCTTTTATCAGCAGGAAACCTCCAGTAGAACCAGCTCAAGCAGGGGGAGTCATTACTGCGACTGCGTGGGGGTGAGGAGGAGTGTTAGATTTCATGCTAAAATCACTCAGGCTGTGGATACAGGTTTGAAAAATGAAGCCTCTGTCTTCAACCTGCATTCTTTGTATTGGCCAGCAGGGGGCTCATGGTTACAAAAAGAGGCAATATAGTTTGAGAAAAGAACCCTACTACACTTTTATGATCTCAGTAAACACTTTTTTTTATGAGTTTATGATCTGAGTAGCCAGTTTTAAGCCCTGTTTGATATAGATGTAGTGTTTATATTGTAAATTAAAGTCCTATTTAGAGTAAAATAGACCTAAACCATGTATAGGATGTGGAGTGTTTCTCAGCCGGGTCTTCTTTCAAACACACAAGATGGCGATGGCCAAAATGCTTAAGCCAAGGCTTCACCAACCAGTGGCTGATGTCTCAGTGGCTTTATCCATCCTTTCTTCATTGTTATGTTTTTTTTCCCAAGTTTTATGCCTTAATTAGTTCATACAAAACAGTAAATGTCATCCAGTTTGAGCCCAACAAAAGTGCCATTGGAATGGCCTACAAAAAGGATGCCAAGCTGGCTCTGGAGTACCTGGCTGTCTGTGATGATTGCTACATCAGCGATCAGGAAAAGCTTCTCAGTGAAACAGGGTAATTAATGACGTTCATGCTCTTAACAACCATAAAGTTCATTTATGAAGCATTTTGTGACTTGATGTTGTGTTTCTGTCTGTAGGGAGTTCAGCTTTGAGACAGACGGCAAAACCTTCAAACTCACTAAAGACATGGTCAGTGTGAAGAGGTTCCAGAAAACCCTGCATGGTAAGAGGTGACATCAATCCTGTTTTTTAATGCCAGAGTAGGCAAGTTATTGTGGAAGGGTGGCAAAAACAACAAAAAAAAACAACAACTCTCAAATGTCTCTGTTTTTTCCTGTCACAGTGGAGGAGATTATTCCCAATGTAATTGAACCTTCTTTTGGGATCGGCAGAATCATGTACTCGATCTACGAGCACTCTTTCCACATCCGGGAGGGGGATGAACAGAGGACGGTAAGAATACTCCACAACAAGAAAACAGATCTGAGTAACGGTTACGTGTTTGTTTTGTTTTGATTTAAGGTGCTTTATTCTGTGGTCAGTATTTCAGCTTTCCTACCATTGTGGCTCCATACAAATGCTCCATCCTGCCTTTGAGCCAGAACCAGAACTTTGTGCCATTCATCCACCAGTTAGGTGAGTATAGTCTTTCCATTTCAGTAGAGTGTTGGCTGTTACAGTTAAATACTCAAATGCTCTTTTCAATAGTATTTGGTGAATACTATTGAATACTAGAGCCACTAGAGCCAGGATATAGTTAGCTTAGCTTGGCTTAGCTTTAGTCTGACATTGTCTGCAGCCTGGCCAAATTCAATAGAGGATTTTCTTATTTCCCTTAGTTGATCACTGGGAACAGAGATACACCCCATCATGAATCATGGGGTGTATCTCTGTTCCCAGTGCTTTCTCCAGTAACTAGTTTAACTAATTGTTTTCTGTTTGGTTCTCATGCATTGTTTATGCACAGATCTCTGAATGTCCTGTCACACCAGTTCAATCAGGTTGAGGTGTGGACTTCGACTGGTCCATTGCAACACCTTTATTCTTTACTCTTTACTTTTTGAGTCATTCTGTTATAGATTTGCTGCTGGTTTGGGATCATCGTCCAGTTTCAGCAGAGCTTTAGTTGTCAGACAGATGTCCTCACATTTGATTTTCAGTGACTGCAAGGTGTCCGGGTTTGTTAGCTAAAAACAAGCCAAAATCATCACCCCTCTACCACCGTGCATGACAGTTGCTATGAGGTGCACATGCTGACATGCTGTGTTTTGTTTTCACCAAACACAGCATATGTTTGTCCTGGCAAATCTTCCAAACTAGTCATACTTGTTTAGTCTGTATTGTTATGAAGTTTAACATTTAACATGCTAAGGCTTGCAGAGTCTCAGCTATAGCTCCAGCGGCATTTGCAATTCCTGTGCATGTTGCACGGTCTGACCTTGGGCTAAATTTGCTGGGAATTGTGCTATTACACACCTGAGTGCTCCAGACCAACAAACTGCCAAAGCATCTGCTTTTACATTCTCTTTTTCAGATTACTGAGTGACTTTGCCAGGGTTATAAGTCATGGTAGGTCTTGGAATACTGAGTATACATGTAGTATTACTTAGCAAGTTTTAGAGGTTGGCAATAGTCTCTTCCTATTTATAGTCTTAATGTTACACCCAGCTAATAGCTATTTATTCATACTTAAGCAAATGTAATGGTTTTGTCATCATCTTCCTCCTTGTAGCTGAGGCTATGACCAGAAACGGTGTGTCTTACAAAGTAGACGACTCTTCAGGGTCCATCGGGAGGCGCTATGCGCGGTCAGATGAGATAGGAGTGGCTTTGGGAATCACCATCGACTTCGACACAGTGAACAAGACGCCTCACACGGCCACTCTGAGAGACCGTGACTCGATGAGGCAAATCAGGGCCGAGGTAAACCAGTTAACTGTTTTGATTTTTGAAAGTGCCATATCTGTTTTTTTCGTTGGTTTTTTGGATACTAATTTACTAAAATATATCACAGATCACAGAGTTGCCAGACATTATACAACATCTGGCTAGTGACACCTTGAAGTGGGCTGAAGTGGAGAGCAAGTACCCCGTCTTTGAAGGACAGGAGTCCAGCAAGAAGGAGTAACCATCCATCCACCCATTCATTTCACGAAGTGGGACACACTCTGTACAGGTCCCCAAAACCTCCTATCTCCAATTGGAGATAACATTTGGAGAACAGTTTTGCTCAAGCAAATCACCAACTGACACGTTGAACTGTTCCTATGAAGGAGGAGAACGGTTTATTAATCTATAATTTTCTACATTGTCACGTTTGATTGTCAAATAAACAACAAAATATTTGTCCTACAGTTCGTTTCATTTGCCGCTTAAATGACAAACTGTATTGTATTTTGAGATATTGTCACTAGTTGGCACTGCGTGTTATTTTATATCTCCCAGTGAGCTGTTGTTAGAATCTGAGACACGGAGCTTCAGGCTGCTCAAATTTGCAGGAGGCTTAGACCATCCCAAAACAGACCTGGCAACATGTAGAATGGAAAATTTTTTACAGATAAAATATCTGGGTCTTTTTTCTTTTGACAGTAAAAATAGTTCCTCAAATCTTCAAAGTATGTTATGTTAAGCAGTGTGACGCAATGCAGACATGAGTACATGTATCTATGTAAATATAATGAGGGCTTCAACTTCAGACTTTTCAGTATTAAATGTGAAAATATCGACATATGGCTTGAGTGAGTTTTGCTAACTATTTGCTGCTTATTAGCAAATATAGGAGACCTGAATAGATGTCCAATGTTGCGTGGCACATAGTCTATTATACTGTTTTAGCAGTCCTCCCGTTCCGCCCCCTCTGTGTCAGTGGACAAAGTACAAATACATCATGTCACCTTTAACTGGTGGCAGCTCCCTCTCAGGGAGTCGGAGGGACCTGCAGCTTGACCTGCACTCTGTGGAAGCACAGCAGATGCAAAACTTTACCTTTCCTTCCATGTTCTTTTTTTATGTGACATTTTAAAGTGCCTTTGAAACAATCTGAATTTTCTTTAACAACTACTTTGGGCTTACTGCGATCAAGGTCAGTATCACAACAGGTGGTGTGGAGGACAAACTGAAGTGCATGACCGTGTGGCATTTCAACAGCATGCATCTCATTCAGACACTGTGAAGAGAAAGCAGGAAGGGGTTTTACTGTAGTTCATTGTTGCTTCATTTAGCTGAGTTTGATTTTTCTCTTCTAGCAACACGGAGCTGTTTCATTGTGTGCAAGCCTAAGCTGCAATTCATCAGAGAGAAATCGTTTAGTTAAAAATAGCAGCAGCTGCACTTTAAATTCTAATCGGTCAGTTTACCCTCCACCTTTTTATGATAAATGTGTCAAACAAGTCAAAGAAACAATATTCTTAAATAATTGAATCTTAAAATCAGGCATTATACAGCAAGGTTTTTGGAACAGAATATATTAAATAAGGAGGAGAAAGCAGGTTCTTATTGTACCAAAGAAGATGCATCAGAATCCACAAAGCAAAAGATAAATAGTGAAAAGAACCACTCTTTGGCACAATAGGAGGGCATGCTTATAGTGAATTATGCAGATGCAAATCAAATCAAATATGATCTTGTAAGATACGTTTAACCGTCAAATATTAAACTATCCGACCAGGCCTACTAATACAGTTCATTTAGGTTTAACTGATTTTTTGCTATAGCTGACTGACTGTTCCTTAGTTGCTAGTTTCTAGTCTTACTAAAGCAAATTCTGGTACCTATTAGAGTCAAAATACTACTAATAATAATATTAACAATAATAAAAATAATAATGATACAATATGTTTTAGGGCAGGCCTCCCATATAACAGAAAAGTCATGACCCCTATGGTATTTCAGTGTCTCTCAGTTCCTCTGTCAGCTCCACCCCTCTCAACATGGCGACTATGAAAAGTGTGATTAATTTATGCCAGTAAAACCAGCATGTCATGTGACTTAATTCTTCCCATGTTATCACTGGACTATTAGAAACTCTGATACAACAGCATCGTGACCAATCATGTCATGAAGTCATTCGTAGATCTCAGGGTGCAATCAGCCACTGCTGCTATACACAGCTTACCTTATTAGCCAGCTGGCTAGCTTGTGAGCATAGAGAAATCCTTGAGTAAATCATCGGTTAAGTCAAAAACTGCAATCCTATAAGTGGTTCCTGGTCCCAAAAAGCTTAAGAATTGCTCAATTTAAACTACCTAAGTGTAAATAAACCAGAAAAAACAACATACCATTTTAAAAGTACTATTTAAAATCTGATGTGTTAGTAAGAGTGATCTAATAGCAACACTGATGGTTTTTTACTCTGAGGTGTTAAAAAATAAAATAAAAAATCCTACTGCTCTGCTTTCCTTTGAATAACAGATGTGGAAACTTCGTTGACAGCTGGACTAATAATCTTTAAAACTAGCAGTTATTAATCCATTTGATAAATGTGCAAAGATAAGTACAGTAAAAATGTGGAAAGTCCTCTGTGATAGTCACAGGTTAAGAGGAAGCAAATGGCTTTTGTTACTTTCCATCTCTGATAATGTGTCACAGAAAGTTCACGGATGACAGTTACCTAAATTTAGAATCAGCGATGGATTAGAGGTCTATTTTAGTTGGGTTATGCAAAATAATGTAATAAATGCCCTCATACAAATACTGCTCACTTTTTGTGAGGCTCAGTTTATTTTTAGGATTACAGCTGTTCATGAAGAATAATGTGCCACCCTTCCTGTAGTACAGCAGTGACTGGGATCCAAAGGATCCCCAAAATAAAAGATAACATCAGGGGAAAGGGGATGAACCTCTGGCATATGTGTCTTACTGTAGGCAGGATAACTCAGGAATGCTATTTGGCACCGCCTGTTTTAGGTGTGACAGACAGATTAAAGTACTCTGACTTCTCTGTGGTTTATATTCAGGAGCCTCCGGAGCTCCGTGCTGTCCTGACTGCATCGCCATGGGGCTCAAAGCTGCTCTTCCCAAGTATGAGATTTATTTCTACAACACTGTTTTGTGTCTGGCCATGTTCTGGGCCACTAGCTGGATCTTTGAGGTGTCCAGTTGTGAGTATGAGTTAACACACTGACACACATGCACACAGAAAAAGAGCATCCGAATATTAAGCCTACTGTATTTGGTCATTTATAATGAAAACTGTCCTAACTGGTGGTGCAGGTGGATTCCAACTTAGGACTCTGAGTTAAAAGTTCACAGGTTTATTTACAACAATGAAATACCAGGAATTGTATCTGAAAGCTTTAACACAACGAGGTCTGATGTCAGGTTAACAGGTAAGTCCACAGCTTAATTTTTCCCACAGGAATCTCTTTAAACAAATTTTGCAAATTTCTCTCAAGAGTTTCTGCACAGAAGCATCCAAAATGCTACTAACTGTGTAGGGAAGCTGTCCATCAATGACCCAGATGGTTGGAGGGGGGTTGGAAGGGGGTACAACAGACTGGACTAAGTGGGTTTCGACTGGAATATGTGCAACGTTCCACATGCTGTCGATTCTCATATTCTGGGGTAGCTTAAGACAGACACACACAGAGTTAATCAGAACCTCAACTTCAAAAGGACCAGTGTAGTGTTAGAGTTGGGTGAGTACTCTTCCCAGGTAAACTGGAAAGTCCAGGTGGACCTGTCGGTCGATGCCACACGCCAGAGACCTGCATCTAGCTCCTGGTTAGTTCCCTCTGCTTGCTTGTTGGTCACATGTATTTCTTGAATGATGTGATTTTTGAGCCAGAGGTGACCAACAACTAAACGTGTAGAGAATATGATGAACATGCACAGGACTAGGTGACAGAAAACTACTAAGAAGACCATTTTGTTTAAAGGATATCTATTTATATTTATAGCATAGAAATACCTATGAAGTACTAGTTAATCATATATTAATTCCGTGACTCTATCCTAGACTATCTATACTTTATAAACAAATTATCTTGCAATTTAAATCATAAAAAGGACTAAAACAAAGCTTGACTAAATTATTTTCCTCTTTTTCCTGATCTGCATACATTAGATTCCTCGAATGCAAAGTTCATCTGAGACTGTAGCACAGTCACGTACAGACAATACACTGTGAAGTATACATATGGGGGAAGTGTCACAGTGTAAGGTTGAGGAGTCTGAGCTATGTAGACCACGCTGAGGAGAACAGGTGTCGGTATTAATACCACCGAGCACAAGAAGAAAATAGTCCCTCTGTTTGGCCTACATTTGTTTCACTGTCAATCTAGCAAAGGTTTGTCATTTGCACTCAAGGGCAAGAAAAGAAAACACGGTGCACAGAAACACTTGGCTTCTGTACCAAACTATAAAATGTTGTATCCCCCCTTCCCCAATTGTCCCATTGTTAGCCAGTGCAAACAGAAAGACTTTCAAAACCAGCGTGAAGCCAGGATGGTACTACTTTGGGAGGAAAATGGTAAGAAAATGAATGCAGCTCATTTGTCATCATTTGTTTGCAGAAGTGTTCTCATATTTCTAATGTATTTGTCCTCGCTGGTCTACAGGAAACTGCAGATTTCGAGTGGCTGATGTGGTTTTCCACCTTTAGAGACCACATCATATTTGCGCTCTCTGGTCATGTGCTGTTTGCCAAGATCTGCTCCATGCTGGCTCCACAGGTGCTTCTCCTGACAGATTGATGGATTGTTTTCATTGAGCTTCTGTAGGCGGATTAATGTAGTATAGGACAGATCCAATATTTACTGCTAGTGTTAATAATCTGAGTGAAGCACTGAACTGCAATGAACCCAAGTTTATTTCTCACCATTATCTGGCAACCTCAAAATCTTCTTTGTCACAGCTGAGCTTTTATTTGTTTTTTTGTTTTTTTTAGCTGCTCTTTTCCCAGGGTGGTATGATCTAACACCATACATCTTTAATGACCTTAAAAACAAGAACTGGGTGCACAAGAGTTCATTTAAATCGTCTGATTTCCTTGCATGAACCTGCCTTTTAAGTGTGGTCTAAAACTTTTTCAGTAGGGTTGAGGTCAACCCCTTGGGAAGGCCAGTCCAGAAGCTTAATGTTAGCCTGCTTTAGCCATTATAAAACACAGTTGCTTCTAAGTTTTAACCGTTTGGTTGTTGAGGTGAAGGTTAAAAACTTGGAGGTTGTCCTCAGTCTTCATTGTTCCGTCCACTTTGTGCAATGTATCAGTACCAGTGGCACCACAACAGCCCCAGAGCATGATGTTGCCACCACCATGCTTGACACTTGGGACATTGTTCTTCGGTTTGAAAGCCTCAACTTTACTCGTCCTAACATACCTCTTGTATATGTGTTATAATTGCTCAATCTTTTTCTTATTTGAGCATAAAAAATATTCTCCATGAGATATTTGGCTTGTCCATGTGGGCTGCTGTAAATTTCAGTTGAGCTAGAGGATGTTGATTTTGGAGCAAGTTTATATCTCTTGGGTTCATCAAGTTAAAAAACACTGTAGAACCTTCAAAGATTTAAGTGACCCTGTATGTATCATTCACTCGTTAAAGATGATATTCATGCCCATGATGAATGTATGAAAACTTTTAAACCACAAGGGTGACACCATTTTTCTGTCCCACAGTATCGGTCCTTGGTATATATGGTGTACGGCCTGCTTGCTGTGTGGACCAGCATGGGCTGGACCTATGTCACCCTCATCCTCTCCCACTGTATCCTGCTCTACAGCATCTCTTTAGTGAAAATCCGCTGGCTTTGCTTCGTCACTGGTCTTTGTACGCTGGCTACATTCAAGTGTGAACCCTTCATTTCCTGGCAGGTAAGCTGCTGGCACCCAAACACCTCAGTGTATTGTCTATACATTTCTCATGGTCGATTCCCCATGTCTTCTCTAAACAGGCAGGTTTTGTGGAAGGGGACTTTGAGTTGCGTCCTGTTTTCTTCTATGGAGGATGTGGGTTTACAATCATGCGTTGTATGAGTTTTGCTCTGGAGAACTGTGAAAGAAAAGATGGCAACTACAACATCTTGGAGCTGCTCAAGTACAACTTCTACCTCCCTTTCTTCTATTTCGGGCCTATCATGACTTTTGATAAATTTTATGTTCAAGTAAGTTGAATTTGATTCTTTACAAGTTACAAAATTATTAAGTATAAGGATCGTGTGACCTAAAATTGATGGTTTCTTTTACTTTACTTTACTGTTCATGAAGATATTTAGAACACACAATCAGTAAAACCATCAGTAAAAAAAAATCTGACGTTTAAAATATCCCTAAATAACAGGGCCTGTTGTCTGCAGAGGCTGAAAGTTTCTGGCTTTCTCCGTAGTTGTGACGTGTGTTTGCTGCCCTCTGCAGGTCAACAGGTGTGACCTTACCAGGAAAGAGCGGGAGATGTGGAATATCAACCTGCACGGTGTGATCCACCTTATCGTCATCATTGTAGTGGACATCCTTTTCCACTTCATGTACATCCTCACCATCCCCACTGACTTGAAGCTGATGAAGCACCTGTCTGACTGGGCTCTAGGTCTGTGCCACTTCACGAAAATTCCCGTTTTAATATTTTTAAACCCAACGGCATGCAAAAAAAGCACAAATGAAGACTGAACATTAACATATAATTAAAAGCTTTGACTTTATGCAAACAAACATTAACATGAAAAATTTCCAGTTTTAATTTCAATTATTTGAGATGAAAGGAAACTTGCAGCAGAACTGATGTCACTGCATTGTTTCCAGTGGGGCTGGCTTACTTTAACCTGGTGTATGACTGGGTGAAAGCAGCTGTGATGTTTGGAGTCATCAACACGGTATCCAGACTGGATCACCTTGACCCTCCTAAACCACCAAAATGCATCACCATGCTCTATGTGTTTGCTGAAACGTGAGTGAGGCTTGAACACATGTGAGTGGTTCCAGGCGTACATGTGGTATAATTCTATAGTACTAAAGCTGATTTTGTTTTGTAGTCACTTCGACAGAGGGATCAACGATTGGCTGTGCAAGTGAGTGTCTCCAAAAGGCCACCAATATTAAAGTCATGTTAATCATTTGAAAAGCAAAGGTTCTGATGAAGCTCTAATCCACAGGTATGTGTATAATTACCTGGGTGGAAAGCACGAGAACGTGGTGGAGGAGCTTGTGGCTACACTGTGCACCTTCGGCATCACCATCCTCTGGTTGGGACCCTGTCAGGTGGTCCTGGTCTGGGCTTTCCTGAACTGTTTTGGTCTCAACTTTGAGCTGTGGACAGGCAAATTCTTCTCCGTGGAGCCATTTAGCTCTTTTGAGGTTGGTTAGATGAGTTTGTTTGTACACATCAATAAGCAGTTTATAAAGGATAAGGGATTTAATGTGCATGTTGTATATAAATATGATTTGCAGATGGCAATGTCAGAAGCGATGTCTCGGCGCATCAGAGCCATCTTCAACACTTTTAACTTCTGGAGCATTGTGTTGTACAACGTTCTGGCCTTGAACAGTTTGGACTTTGCAAAGTTGGTTGCCAAACGGCTGCTTCTAAAAGGTGATTTTGGTTGTTAATTATGAGGCAACTTTGCCATTTCTTACCAGCTTATTAACAAGGAATTACCTTCCCAGGCTTCCCCATAACCACCATCATCGTCATGTTTGTGACCTACTGTCTGATTCAAGTGATCAAGGAGCAAGAGAGGAGACAGGCACTCATAGACGATCCCGATCCACTCCCACCGGCACCGCCTCCAAACGCTGCCACCAGTCCTACCACCTCTGCAACTGCACCCACTGCTGCTCAGCCGGTCACAGATCCCAGCAAAGAAAAAGCAGAGTAGATATTTAATTTTTAACGAATGGTTACAATGATGAAAATTGTGAGTTCTGTCCAAATGCTAACAGTATTATGAGTTTGAATGGATGCAGACAAGCTCGCTGTAAATAAAATTTTAAGTATTTTTACCTAAGGGAGAATTTAAAACTTAATGAAAAAAAATTACAGTAAATGAATATTTACTGTAACATATTGTGAAGTTCACCTGTATACTAACCAGGACTAACAATAAAACTACATTGTCGGGACTGTGATTGGTCTAGAGCAAAAGTAAAGATTAGTGAAAACATTTGTACTTTGTGTGTTTATGCAGGTTTTTGTTCTCTCCGATGAAACTGCTTGTGCTTTTTACACTACATGAGTCAGTGTTGAGGCTTGTCATAGTACCGTGAGCCATTTCTGTTGCATTACATCAGCACTTTGTCACTGAATCCTGTTTGCTGCTTCCACATGGAAAACACTTTGAATACTGTTGGGAGGGAGTGCTACAGACACCTGTGGTGAATCACTGCTCTGACCAGAACAAGGCAATAAAATGGATTTAATAACATCAAACGGCGGAGGTTCCCTTTTTTTGTTAGGGTAAATTTACCAGGTAATTTTGGCAAATCACTAAGAAAAAAATATGTGTGACATTTAACTGTGTTTTCATGATTACCTGAAATGTTTTTAATATTTTTGTGTTAAACTGATGCAATAAAACATGAGTGTTTGAGCCTCTACAGCTTTTGAGACATTAGCTGTCCCATGTTTTTTGACACGAGCAGTGTTCAGGGTAAAATGGTTCAGCTGATCAGTGAAAATGTCCCACTGTACTCAGCCAAAGCCCCTCTCATCCTTTCCTCTACCCACTAGTTGTATTTTTAAAACACTTTTGATGTCTGTCACATTTATCACTTCTATATCAACATGTTTCTTTCATCCTTTTTTTCAGGTAGTGTAATGTGAAAATGGAATGTAAGACATAGAATAAGAAATATATCAAAATATTTTTAAAATGGGGAACTTTAAAAATATCTAAAAAACTCAACTCAGAGGGTGGCCCACTTTACCTGAAATGAATCACCCATTTTATCTAATACATGAGGGTAAATTGGGCTGGTAATTAAAAATGTTTTTTCATACAAATTTGCTTAATTTAGAAAATTATCTGCATTTTTCTGGCAGAGGACAGCACAACATGGATTATGAATCAAAATGTCTAGATGTTCATTTGGTTCTTATTCACCTTATTATTGAAGAGTAAGTTTTAACAAGTCAGGTCACTCACCATGGAGTTTTCTGTGGCAAAATGAACCATCATCCTTGCAATCTCAGACGAATCACATCAAATGCTAAATGTTAAGTACTGTTTACTTTTAAAGACAGCTTTTAGCTAAGACAGTCAAACCTTAAATGGCCCATTTTACCTGGGTTATTACATGCCTTTCTTTTTCAATGAAAGTGTTTTGGTTCTGTTCAAATAAAATAAATTGCTTCTTAACAACACTTAAACTAATTAAGCTCTTTAGAAAACAATAATTTTCATAGTGGTAGTGGCAGCCTATCAGATCACCAATAAACTGAGAACTGTTAGCTTAGCAAAAAGACTGGTCTAAAAGAGCAGCTGAACAAATATATTGCCAAATCCTTATTTATAACTGTCTCTTTGAAATGAACAAGAACACTATGTTAAACATTCTGTGTATTAAAATAAATCTATTAGTCATTTCAGAGTTTCCTCTGTTTTCCACAGAGTCATCGTCACATGTATGTAATGCTACAAAATGCTAAGATGACCCCCTCAGAGAAGCCTACTAAACCACGTACTCCAGGGTCTGCCATGACTCATGCTGGACACAGTTCCCATTAAGCAGTGTGTCAGCTGTCTGGGAGTGGGTCGGTGTGGACTTCGAGGTGGGACAAGGGGAAGCATGGATATTACATTTCAAGTTCCAGAATAAAGCCCATTGCTCTACACCAAGCACCCAGTCTATAAATAAACCTCCAGTTGGAGTTCAGTTGAAGGGTCAGGACAGCTGAGGAAGTGGGCTGTCTCTGGTGTGTCTGAATACTCTTTTAAATCCTCTTTCCAGGCTAGAAACTAGAACAGCTTAGTTATAGAGGAGATACATTTTGTTTGATTTCTTTAGCGCCTGAAAGGCTCTTCATACTCCTTCTGCCAGGAACGATGGCTCTGCCTATAAACCCAGCGGACGAGCCCAGATTGTACCAGCAGACTCTACTCCAGGATGGCCTCTATGACCTGCTGGAGAACGATAAGCTGGTCGACTGTGTGCTGAAGATCAAAGACAAAGAGTTTCCCTGCCACCGGCTCGTTCTGTGTGCCTGCAGCTCATACTTCCGCTCCATCTTTCTTTCCGACCTGGACGAGAGCAAAAAGAGGGAAATTATCCTGGAGGATGTGGAGCCAGGTGTCATGGGGCTCATCGTGAAGTATCTGTACACCTCCAAGATCAATGTGACCGAGCAGAATGTCCAGGATATCTTTGCTGTCGCTAATATGTACCAGATCCCTTCAATTTTCACTGTATGTGTGTCTTTCTTACAAAAGCGCCTAAGCCTCAGCAACTGTCTGGCTATCTTCAGGCTTGGCTTGATGCTGGACTGTCCCAGATTGGCCATCTCTGCTCGAAACTATGCCTGCGAGCGCTTTCAGCTCATCTCCAGAGATGAAGAATTCCTCCAGCTGCTTCCCAGTGAGCTGGCAGCCATTTTATCAAATGACAATCTAAACGTAGAGACAGAAGAGGAGGTATTTGAAGCTTTGATGAACTGGGTGTCCCGGAACAAAGAGACCAGAGAGAAAGAGCTGCCGAATTTGTTGGACTGCATTCGTTTGCGTCTTGTCAATGAGGACTATCTGAGAGAAAAAGTGGAGAAACACAAACTTATCTCCTCTAACCCCGAGTTGCAGCAGAAACTCCAGCTGGTTAAGGATGCCCACGCTGGGAAAATGCCAGAAGTTAAAAAAAGAAAAAGCAAGGAGGAGGAGGATGGTGGAGCAGGGAATGATGGAGAGAGTGACGATAAAGATGATGAAGAGGGCCTTCTCCCAAGCATTCTGAATGATAATCTTCGATTTGGGATGTTTGTCAGAGACTTGATCCTGATGGTTAATGATGCTGGCGCTGTGGCCTACGACCCAACGGGGAACGACTGCTTTCTGGCATCACTTTCCACACAGATTCCCAAAAACCACGCCAGCCTGGTGACCAAGGAGAACCAGATCTTTGTGGCCGGAGGATTATTCTTTGATGAACAGAACAAGGATGATCCACTGTGCTCATACTTCCTGCAGGTAGGAGAACGTCAAGACAAAGTTTGTAGAAAGAAAAGAGAAGATGAAAAACTTCCAATTACATGCGGTACACATACAAATATAGTTCAGTGCAAATATTTTTCTACACTGTAGTTCTGTACACTGTAAACATTTACAAATGTTTGACTCCTGTGACCACAGTACGACCCGGTCAGTGCCGACTGGCTCGGCATGCCTCCCCTGCCTTCTCCCCGTTTTCTGTTTGGAATGGGCGAGGCTGAGAACTCCATCTTTGTTTTGGGAGGAAAGGAGCTGAAGGAGCAGGAGCACATGCTGGATTCAGTCTTGGTATACGACAGACAGTGAGTACAGCCTTGAGTTCATGTATGAAATTTTAGGGGAAAAGCACTCAGTTTGTCATCCTTAATAATTAACTACATAATGTGTTTTGTCATTCACAGATCCTTTAAATGGGGCGAGTCAGAGCCGATTCCATACCCAGTTTACGGCCATACAACATTATCTCATAATGACACTGTATACGTGATTGGAGGAAAGGGAGACAACAAGTGAGTACATGCTTCAAGCAAAATATTAATGTTCATATTAAAAGTGTGACCCTAAAAGGCTTCAGGATTTAAAGGAGGGTTTTCTTTATCTCAGAGGTCACTATTGTGAGTCTTTGTCCCTTTTGTAAAAAGGAGCTGTCTAAAGAAGATGTGTGCCTACGACGCCAAGCGTTTTGAATGGAAGGAGCTCGCGCCCATGAAGCACGCACGCTCCTTATGTGGAGCCACCGTTCATGAAAACAAAATATACGTGGCAGGAGGCGTCACTGACAACGGCCTGACAGACACTATGGAGGTGTATGATATCGCTACCAACAAGTGAGTTTCCTATATTTATATTTCTTTTACTTTATTTTTTAGTTTAGTTTGTTTCTAATTATCTGTTGTAAAGCACACAGTCAGTGTAAAGTTACAACACATCATAATAAATGTAATAAAACTGTGGCTAAATGGTTTATCTAACTGAACATTTTTCTGTGTGTGTGTTAACGCGGTGCAGGTGGTCAGACTTTGTGCCGTTTCCTCAGGAACGTAGCTCCCTGAATCTCGTGTCGTTGGCTGGTTCCCTCTACGCCGTTGGAGGTTTTGCCATGATGCCTATAGAGGACAGCGAAGAGGTTCTTCCTAAAGAGATGAACGACATCTGGAGGTAGATCGTAACAGACTTCTTAAAAAAAGTTATTTCTACTGTTAAATTGTCTTTGCACAACTGTAATCTTAATTATATTTAGTATTTACTCAATTGTGTTAGTATTTAAAATGTTACTCAGTGAACCCAACATAAGATGCCACCGTCCTGCTTCAGTTCATAGTGGATATATAATTACTTAAGTTTAAACGCAAATGAGGGAGATAGGAGCCCTGGGAAAAACAATGACGACTGTCTCTTAACCTCCTCAGGTATAATGAGATGGAGAAGAAGTGGAATGGGATCCTGAAAGAAATCAAGTACGCCTCAGGGGCTTCAGTTTTGGGGGTGCGACTGAATACCTTGCGTCTCACCAAGATGTAAAACTCCCTCCAGTCCCCGTTTATGAACATGAACCTGTTTAGTTCACAGTTGTTGTACCAGAGTCCAAAGAACGGTTCAGGGCCACAGACATCAATGTTCAGCTCAATGTGTTCATTGTTCTCTTCCGTTTTATTTTACGCATTTGATTTTTTTGTTGTAGCTTTTCTAATTATAACAAATTAATACTGTGGATTTGGTTTTTTGTTTCTTTTTGATCTATAATAATTTTATATATGTCTTTCTACAAGTTTAAATCTGATTCAGACTAAAACTACAGAGTCAGTAACCTAAAGACACCTGTTGCACTGTGTGGAATAAATCAAAATATTAAAGTGTCTAAATCCGACTGGAAAATATAAGCATTTCCCAACAGATGGCAGCAAAGTTGCCAAAAAAAAGCACTACTGTAATATAAAAAACAAAACACAAAGACACATCTGAATTTGCAATAATATATCTATACTGTTTAATATTGAAATGATTTCATTACGCTCTGTTGTGTTACAGACAGTAAACACTAGTCAATAATACAATAAAAGACAGAAAATACAGTCTAATGTTATTAGCACCTCTAGACACTACTGTCCTTGTACTGTTTTTAGTATTTTATCATAGCTGAACGTGACGACTACTGCCTACACATGGGCTTTGTACACCAGAGTTAACTAAGTTGTAGTGTTAACATTATAGAGAGTCAGCAAATAACAGTACACATTATGGTTTCTTTAACACCGCTGCAGTATGAGTAAGGGAAATGCAATGTGATGCGAATGTGAATAATACAGCTTTGAATAGACTATGGCATTGATGCTTATGGTTACCATCACATGTAGCTTCACTCAAAAACAGGGGAAAGCCACCATAAAACATATATTAAAAAAAAAAAAACAACAACTAAACTTTCTCATGCAAAAATGACACTTGTTTCCCACTTTTAGTTCATATGGAGCCCTCAAACTGCCAAAAGGTAGCAAAAGATTCATTTTAACTTGAATTGAGGAATATCACACACACACACACACACACACACACACACACACACACACACACACACACACACACACACACACACACACATAAAACTTTCAGTAAAACAAACACAAAGTTATTTAATTCAGTCAGGTATTCTGTGGTTTTCTCATTTTACTATTGCAGTTACTATTCGCCAAATCACGTGCTCGTTTTTCTTCACTCAGGCTTTTTGACCTACTGATGTTTCATTTTCCTCACCATGTGTTAAATTCTCCTAATGCATATATAATAAATATGGATGAGTATTTGTTAATGGCAGTGACTAATTTGAAATTCATGTAATACTTGTGGAGTAACTTAGAGCGCTTTGTGGCTAGCTTAGCTGAAAACAGTGCCCACAAGGATTGTTGGCTAGCTAGGCAGCTATCATGAAACTATGCCAGCCAGCATTACATACAGTAGTGTTAATCAATCTATTCTTTTGCCAACAGGTATTCAAAAACAAAGTTTCTTAGTAATAGTCAATCTACAGTTTGCCATTTGACATCACAACAGACCGCAAAAGACTATTTTTGTGCTAGCATTTAGACTGTTATGTTAGCTTTTCAAAGTTTAACCAAGTAAATTGAAGTTTTATAAAAAGTTTTAGATCTTGTCATTTTTTTCCACAATAGATGAATCCTTTGTCTATAAATGTAAACAAATTTGAGACAATTTCTTGTTCACAATTAGTGGAAATGTGTGCGGCATTAGTGAAAACCAGGAGGTAATTAGCTTCATCTCAATCAAAAAATTTAAGAACCCAACCAAATATAGACTGTTGGGACAGAAGTACTGGGCAACCTACACATTACACCTTGTGTGTGGTCAATTACTTTTGTCCATATTCGAGTGGTTTCGAACAAGTGAAACCTCTTAAAATCTCATTTGTATTGCACTAACAATGCTACTTTTTGGTATCATTAGATTTGTCAGTTTTGGGGCTCCATGTGTTTACCCAAACACTAACAGATTTAACAGAAAAGAAAATCAACTCTTTACTCAAGAACAAAAAGAAACACAATACTTTCTCTCCAATATCCATCATGAGTTTCAGTTTCTAAAATAAGACAGCAATATTTCCAACACTTTTCTTGAAGGTGAAGGCCACAGAATAAAATTCTTTTGGATACACACTTCATCATTAGCAGCTTTCAAAAGAAAAAAAAAAGAGAGAGAGAGACCTAACTTAGTAATCCCATGAGCACTCTCCGAAGTGCCACTCTCACAGTTTGCTATGTGGCAACCTTGGGTGCACTGCAGAATGCACAGTCACCGTGGTGTCTAGGCACCCACTTAATCACTGACAAACCTTCATTTAAGGACAAGGACAGGTCCACCTTTGCCTAATCTAATACAAGCCTTTGGCTGCTAGCCTTAGTAAATTAGAATTTGGCTAATCAAAATACATAGAGTCAATCTGCCTGGAATACAGGACTCCTGCACACTGTGCAACATTTCCCTTTTCATGTCTAACAATCGTAGCTTTACTGCCGTTTCACTGTAAAACACTTAAAGATAATAATAAAACAGCCTGTTTAATTCATTTTTCACAATTTAGGTAATATCTGGGATAATAAATGTCCATATCTGATACATTTCCTCTTTACAACTCATTGAAGTCTTGTTCTGATGTCACAGATGGGCTTTATCTTTGCAGCTGGATTGAAGGAAGACTAGTTCACAAAAACAAACAAAGGAGGATTAACAAGTCAATTTAGAGTTTTATACCCAAATTCCTCTGGTTACTGTGTCCTCCACTTTATACTATATTTGATACAATGTGCAAGTGTTATAAAAGAAATATATTCTTAGCACAAATACACTATTTTGAGCTTTAAATATCATCAAATCATTTCAAATATGAGCAGTATGATGAATTTTGATTTCCTATCCTATGCATGCTTGGAAGCCTTTATTTACAGCCGGTTTCTTGATCTGATTCCACAACAGGTACACTTTTGATGTCCCTTTTCTCTTTAAATTTCACTTCAGAGGACTGAACATTGCCAAGGACACATTTAGTCAATAACTGCATTTTGATAATTTCCCATTTTAAGGCAAGGAAGTATTTTAAGGAAAGGAAGGATCAAGGAAACTGCTACTATATCTGTATCTCCACTAGATTGAAGGATAAAGTGCACTAAAAGTTTTTCTCGTAATTGAATTTGGCAACTCCGTCCTTCCCTTATGTTTTCTCATGCAATGAAAAAGAATAGTCACATATTAAGTCCCTTCAACAGAGGCAAAGTGGAAACACCTAAGAGTAATTTCTCTTGATAATGGAAGTGAGCAAACCAGTCAGAAACCGCCTGCACTGATTGCGCCCTCAAGGAAGAGTCACGGATACTTGTTAAACAGTGGGACAGTATTAAAGAGACTGCCCAGAATGCAGAAACACCAGCAGATTGACGCATAACACAGAGTCATCCTCGGTGTGCCACGTGCCACACCACAAGCAAGTAAAGTTATTCAGGGAAACAAAACTAAGGTCAGTCTCTGGGCTGACACCTGTGCAACTTACTAACCACAAACTCAGACCAACACTGAACAAAAAACCCTTAAAAAAAACCTAAAAGGAATTTAATGCTGGAATTTACTTCAATTTATACATGTCTGCTACCCATTTTCACCTTGTATCTGGAAACACAAAACAAAAGTGCATAAATCAGTAGTATAAACTACTATACTTCCTCCTTTACTGTCAGCTACTGTCACTATCCATAACGCAAAAACATTCAAATCCCTCCATATGTAAGGCAAACACACAACCTGTAACCACGGTATCTCAATGTTGTCTCTTGGGCTAGTGCTTCTTAAAACAGGGAAGTGGGAAAAATCTCAATTTTGAGCTTTTACATGCTTCTTCGATGATAACGAGACACATACTATGAACATTAATGTACATCTAAGGGTTGGAGTGCAGTTTACCGAGTTGCCACAAGAGAGCAACAGCACTAAACAATCAGCCAACCAGATTAAATCTTAACTGGCATGTTTCATATATGTCTATATGTCTTATTATGTCTTTAGATTCTTCTGCACATTAATCGAGGAGTTTTATTCACTATATGGTCACGAATGACAATAAAGTTTCATTTGACTTTGACAGTGTTGGCCATTACCTCCTCACAGTGCTCCAAATGTCTCATTTTTAGCTCACTTCCAATCCTGGAGTTCACTGTAATCACAGCCAGACTATTGTTCAGTTACATTAAATTCAAGAACTCTACACTTTTAAATCATTTAAAGGGCAGTCTCAAACAGGACTCTGTACAAAAGCAGCAAACCAAAATACAAAACAGGTATCGGACACATGAAGAAAAACACAAAGTGTACCATTATTAAATTACGTCTGACGTGGCCCTAACGGTTTAACCGTGGAAATTGAAGAAATACATAGGGGGTGAGCTTAGACATAAGACTACATGAAGGTGCTTAATTTTTTTTTTTTAAATATAAAACAGCTTATTACATTTACAAAAGCATGTCCACAAATTCCAACTTTCCGTAGTACCAGCCAGGACACATTTTGGGGCACATTCAACTGACTCTCTGAATGTAAACATGAGGAATAAATCACAAGGAAGAAGCACATCTTAACAATATTTACAGGTTAATGCCATGCTACAGTTAGGCTATAAGTAGATAAAGTGAGCGGGAGCAGAATGATAGTGCGTATTCAGAGACCGATACGAATGCAAAATCGACTGAAGTGTCAAACAAGAGTTCTTATTTTAATTTTCAAATAGGAGTTACATGAAGTGATTGGCACCACTCTTAAATTGATTTGATATAAAACCGAGGATAGTGACACTCTCCCAGTCAGGAAAACCAAAAACTAGCCTGCTAACTTAACCTTTGGGGAAAACTGACAGTATTTTGACGCTTCCAGCACATCTAGGCGACGGCTTCCTAAAGGTTGACTAAATGATAAAAGACAAAGGTTCCGAAACTGCATTTTGGCATATGCTTTCTTTCTTGGGAATTGGTGACTACTGGAAGAAAACCAGAATGATTCTGGTACCGAAAGCCTCGTCACTTGCCTACAGATTCTGCATTTTCTGTGCAAATACTTTAACGAGCCACTTCTTTAGTTACACCCTGCTAGTTGTTGTTGGACCCCATTTGCCTTCAGAACCGCCTTAATTCTTCATGGCACAGATTCAACGTTGACATGACAGCATCACACAGTTGCTGGAGATTTGTTCGCTCTACATCCATGATATGAGTCTCTTGTTGCACCACACCCCAAACGTGTTCTATTGGACCTCTGTTAAGATATGGTGACTGTGGATTTGACTACAGTAAACTCAATGTCACGTTAAAGAAACCAGTCTGAGATCATTCGAACCAGCATGTTATTCTGCTGGAAGCAATGGACATGCTTAGGAGCAATACTCAGGTAGGGTGTGGTGTTTAAATAATGCTCAGTTCCTACTAAGGAGCCTAAAGTGTGCCAAGAAAATATCCACCATCCCATTACATCACCAGCACCAAAGGTAGAATGGATCCATGCTTTCATGTTCCTTATCCCTAATTCTTCCCTGCTATCCAAATGGCAAAGGTGAGCCCGTGTATCCAGTTTCCTGTTCTTAGCTGACAGGAGTGCCGCCCAGTGTGGTCTTCTGCTGCTAATATGTTAAAGATGCTCTTCTGCACAACTTGTTAGCAGCAAGTGCTTATTTGAGTGCTATCTGCTCGAATTGCTGCTCACTTGATATTTTTATGTTATAGTCTTTTTCAGACTGAAATACTATGACCAGTCCGTCTGAATCCAACAACCATACCATGTTCAAAGTCACTCAAATCAGCTTTGTGATGCTCAGTTTGAACTTGAGCATGTTGTCTTGACCATGTCTACATGCCATGTGACGGGCTGATTAGCTCTTTGCATGAATGATCAATTTACGGGTGTAGCTAATGAAGTGGTCGGTGAAATTCGACGCAAAAATCACAAGTAAAATATCTTAAATTTGTACAAAAAAAATTACAATTTCTGGTCACTATGGTGTGCAGGTTAAGAAATAGTCAAGATATTTGAGTGGTACCAATTTTCTTGTTCAGCTCTCAACGAGAACGCAAATAAAGATAATTGCAACCTATTCCTTTAAGCAGTTTATACTCGGATCATGATTTTTTTTTTTCCAGATCTACTATGGTTATGACACACAATAGCCAAAAGTGTACACAGAGCCAAAGCCTTTTTTCAGGGGTATTACGCTGTGCTTCCCCAGTTTTAATTGGCTGCTACACGTTACTGTTTTAACAAAAATAAATCACTCTGTTATAATATAATTCAACACTAAGGGCTCCTTTTAGTGGCCACATCTGATGTGACAAAAATGTATCTCTGCCAGTACTCTTTAAGAATTTTAATTGTTAGATTATAATTTAGTATTTATCACTTCACAACACGGATTACATCAGATTGCAATGAAATGTGGCCATTTGATTCGGCTACGTAAGCACGTTTTTGTGAACATTGCTCTCCCTACACTCATCTAACACACAGACAGTGTTTAGTTGGGAAAATAAGCAGTAAATAACAATAGCAGTAACACTGAATTTCATCCTACACGTATATTGTAGGTCAGAGTACATCAGGTTTTACTAACAAGTCACAGAAAAGTGCCATAACATCTCATAGCCAGATCTCGCAGGAGACGATGCACGCCTGCTTAATGTAAGCCAAAAAAAAAGCAAAAAACAAAAAAAAGATTAGAGTCGACAAATTACTCCATCTCCTGACTCGGGAAAGCTCGCATGTTGATTAGCTAAACGTTGATCTGACGATTGTTATCTCAAGTCTCTGCCTCGCATCTCAAACACGCACACACACCATCACGAACGCCACACGCTGCATTGCACGGCCGACTTCTCCTTAAGTCCTTAGAAAAAAATTAAAAGAAATGACGTAACGCGCCACGAATTACACACTATTCACAATAATAAAAACGAAGACGGTTAGGAGTACACTTTAAATATCACTGGAGTTAAATGTAAGGTGCAGGATCGATTATAAATGCTGAATTACATTACTTAACTATAGCAGGTGAGCTAACAGGATTTGGTTATTGGCAACGCCATATACATGTATACGCTCAAAGACAAATCAGCATTTGGTTATTGCTGGGTCTGACCAGAACCGCTCGCTACATCTTGGCCGAGAACAAAAAATAAATCATTTCTTCTCGTTACCACGTGGTTCTCCCTCTACTCGTGATCCCAGTATGAGTGGAGATTTAGGAAGCGCTTCCTACCATTTCGTAAAAGATGCTACAATCAATACATTGTGCAAGGCTCAGGAGAGAGGCGAGTTGTCAGAAAAAAAATCCCAAATGAAAGCAGGACACATCTGTGAAATTTATGAGTCGAAAAGTAACGGTGAAACGTCCTACTGGACTCTGAGGTTATCTATTGTATTCAACAGAGTAAAAAATTATTATTTATTACTATGTGTGTGTGTTCTTTGTTCTTTTTTTTTCTCCTTTTTTTTTCTTTTTTTGACGAGGCCTCCATGTAGCATTTTTTTCTGTTCTTCTCCTCTGTGTAAATGTCACTGAGGCGCATCACTCTCCCTCTGCAGGAGTCCTCTTAAAAGCTCAAAGAAAAACAATAAAACAAAAAGTAACAAAGTGCTTTCAATGCTACAGAGATTTGTTAGTTGTTGGAGTTCATCCTACCAGCAGAAAACAGTGGAGGCGGCGGGGGTAAATGCGGGGTAGGAGGCAGCCCCCCCATGGAGTGCAGCAGGGGAAGGGACAGCTGGGTGCTGTGGAGGGGGTGGGGGCTAGAGGCAGCAGCGGGTGTAGTCACGGACGTGGCAGGGAGTGCCGTGCCCAGCTGGGCCTGACCGGAAGAGTCCGCAGCGGGTGGCGCCAAGGGCCGGTCGAGGCCCAGGGGGTCACCATTGCCGTCGGGAACCATGGGGTTGGTGACGCGGAAGCACTTCTCCCTGTGGGCCTTGAGCATGTTTGAGAAGCGGAAACGCTGGCCGCACACCTCACACGGGTATGGCTTTTCTCCGGTGTGGGTGCGGCGGTGGCGCTTCATGTTGGGCCGGCTCGTGAAGCTCTTCCCACAGATTTCACAGATGTACGGCTTTTCTCCTGCAAAACGGGAGACACAAAAGACGCCTGCTCGATACGTTTTCAACATGCACCGTTAAGTTTAATGCCACAGAATCAGTGTTTTCATATTCGCCATACATCAAATGATTCTGACGTGGAGGGCGGCTGGTTGCAGTAACTCTGCAGTTCTCCTCTGACCTTTTCAGTATCTTTCAGAACAGAGTTTTGATTTGTGGCCTGTGACTTGACTGTTTTAATTCACTCTGAATGCTCTCCACCAGAATCTCTTCCAGCTGTGGCAGGCAGCTGTTTCCAGTAAAAGAACTCTAACAGTCCAATTGGTGTTACCTGCACGGCAACAAACGGATAAAAGATAAAAACAATCAAGCAGCTAAAGAGTCACGTGTTTCTCTCAGCAGTTTTGTTAAAGAGCAAAGCTGAGTTAAATCAAAAGAATACACGGAGGCCACAAAAACTCCAACATGAACGATAATAGTGCTTCACATCTGCTGGGTGTGCAAATAAGCTTTGCAAAGACACAAAGGTGTCAGTGTTTGCAGCTCTGCAATATTTTCTTTTTTAAATGCTCCTTTAAAATAAATGTTGCTCTGCCCTGAAGCAACATGAACACAACCAAAAGAAAGGGACTCACCAGTGTGTGTTTTCATGTGTTCATCGAAGTACTGTTTCATGTTGAAGTCCTTTCCGCACCACTGGCACATGAACTGCTTGTGTCCGATGTGGATGCTCATATGGGAGCGGAGCTGGTATTTGTACTGGAAGCGCTCGCTGCAGTTCTGAAACGGCGCACAGGAAACAGTTTTACGCAAAGTCGTTTTACAGCTGGTTGTCAAAGATGGACTCGACAGGTTGTACTTCAGTCATTGTGGAGAAAAAGCAGAAGTCGTGTATGGTGTTTTCAACAAAGCACACTGGGACTGACTTGAGCAAGGCTGTAAAATGTACTACTAAATCAAAACTGCCCCTTTTTTGTTACCTTCCTGTGAACCTATTAGACATGGCGCTCAGTTTTCATTCATAAAAAAAGTGATATTTTTTAAAAATAGGCTTTCTTGCAAAGGGTTAAACAAGTAGATTTTAATCCCACTCTCACGCCTGTATGGTGAACCTTAGACATAATCAGCAGCCAGCTGGGACCTCTATCATCAAGGACTGATCTAATCGAGTAGCATTTTCCCCATTTTCTGTCTTTATCCTCAGCCAACCTAAACTAATTTATGATGTCACTATAAGCACCCAGCGAAACACTTCAGTATTGAATAACTACCTGCTGGTGGCCTTTTGTCACAGTCTTGTTTAAAAAAAACTCCCAAATTGAACTTGAACAGACATTCTTTCACTGAAATAATTTCATCTATACTTCTCACTTCTTAAGAGATGCTCTGACTAGATCTATGTGGGTTTTTTTTAAACGATCAGTGTTTTTTAATCGAGACCGGCACATCTGGACATCTGACTCTGGTTTACTTGATCTCAACCTGTGAATTTCTCAGATTTAAATGACACTCCCAGCGCCAATAATTTTAAATATCTTTAAATCTACCTCATCACTCAAGTAAAGTGGAGAGCTGCAGTGTATAAAAGGAGCTCAAACCTCACACTTGAAGGGTTTCTCTCCTGAGTGCTGTAGAGAGTGAACCTTCAGGGACATGCTGCGCTTGAATGATTTCCCACACGTTTCACAGGTGAATGGCATGTCCTTCGTATGGGCTACACAAAGGCACAAACACAGAGCATGCTTAGTTTGTGTGATTCAATACTGAGCCACTCATGACTGAAATTAAACTAAGCATTTAAGGAACAACATTCAGGTTATTTTTCACTAAATAAATGCTGAGGGCAAAGGGTCCATTTCATCTTTTTCTTCCATCTTAAGTCTGAATATGACTATCCAATTTCTCCCATACTAGAAAGTGGCTAATTAGGACCCTATTATTAATAGTCCTTCGATAATAGGAACTCCTTAAATTGCAGTAGCATAGAGTGAGGTAAGCCCATCTGGGAAGTAAGATGCTTATCTCTCCAGAAAATGGAAAAGGAAAGCAACACCCAAAACAAATCCTGCCAAACAATCAGTAGGATGTGGAAAAAGGAAGCCTAAAGAAACACACGGGAACAAAGTGATCAACCAGGATAGTTGATTTTACTGTCACTCACCGACCATGTGCTTCCTGACATGGGCCATCGTGTAAAACTTCTTCTCACAGATCTCGCAGGAGAACTTCTTCTCGGCGTAGCCATGGACGATCTTGTTGTGCTCGTGCAACGACCACAGCTTCTTGAAGGCTTTGCCACAGGTCACACACTTGAAGAAACAAGAGAGCGAGCATGGAATGATTACTGGAATTTACTTGGGGATGAGATATTAAACAGATTGTGATCTGGAACAGTCTTTACAAATACAATCCAGGTGTGTGTGTGTTTATACAGACACTTGAGCATGCACTGTAGCAAAAAAGCAATTAGAGTCACTAGATTAAAGAAGCAAATGATCTTCAAAACCACAGCAGGAGTCCAGCTGCTCGGTGCCGAGGGGTAATAGTGGAGGTAGTGAGACATATCAGCACTGATTATTACTGACTGCCATTTGACTGAGTTACTGACTCCAACTGGTTTTAGTGATTGCAATTATGCATATATTAATTAGAAACAAAATAACAATTATGCATTAAAAAAACATTTTCTTTTCTTTTCTATAAAACAACTTCCTAAAATAAAACTGATGTCAGAACAGGTAGCACTGCTAGGACTTAAAGGAACAGTTCTGGTGTGAAGTGAGGGCTGTCTTACAAAAAAGACTGACAAAAATCAGGTATAATAACCACAAACAAAATTCCTGTTTAGTTTAACTGATTCAAACAACACATAGGTTTGGCTTCACACCTTTAGCTAAACCTTAATTTATCAAAAATAGTGTTTTTTAGGTTTTTTTTTTACCCATGTAGTGTTTGCAAAACATATAACTTACTGTAGCTAGCACTGCAAGGAAGTAACAAGTTTTAAGGTTAGTTATTGGTGTTATATCCTGCTTTATTTACGTGTTTAGTTTTCCAAGCTCCAATCTGATGGGCAAGCACCTTTGCTAGCTTGTTGGCTGAGTTTATATAGGTAGATTCCTTGTTTATGTGTCCTTCCCTGCCTTTCTCTCTGTCCACTCTGCAGCACCTTTGAGGTCACTTGTACCACTTTTTCATCCTATTGACTTATCTTTTCAATTAACTTTAATGTATTTGAGCTAGACCTAGCATAATAATGGGGGCTTGTCCGGGATCGGACATCTGGACTGCCCTTAACAATTCTCATAGATCTATATTATGTTAGCTGAAAGACATAGTCCCCAAGCATATAAGTTATACAATGATTATGGTTTAATCGTACCTGGATGCTTTTCTCACAGTCAGTCTGTTGATGCAGCAGCAGCTCGCTCTCTAGCAGGAAGCGTTTTCCGCAGTTATTGCAGATTTGCATGCGGTTGTGAGTGACGTTCATGTGTTTTTCTAGATACCAGCGATTGTTGAAGATGCGAGGACACTTTTTACATGGGTAATGTTGCTTCTCCTCCAGCCTCACTTTTTGGCCCAGGCCCTCCAGGTCCAACGCCCTCTTCCCACCCTGCCGCTGGTTGGCCAGCGTGGCCTCTGCAAGCGTCTGCCGCAGAGAGGCAGTGGTACCAGCCATAGCCAAGGCTCTGGTGCCCCGACGAGGTCGATCCATCATAGCTGGCTGCTCCAAGCCTGGAATGTTGAGGGTGTTTTCCTCTTCTTCTTCATCCTCCTCCTCATCTTCCTCTTCACTACTTTGCCCCAATATGTCACCCCTCTTCAAATCTTCCACATCCTCTTCTCCATCTGTATCATCGTTCTCCACTTCATTATCCTCATCGCCCTCTGAATCTTGCTGGTTGTTACGGCAGCGGCCAAACATGGTGGAAGTCTCTGTAGAAGTGGCCGATTTGCCCTCTGATCCCTTTGAGACGTTAAGAGTCTGGTTATTAAGGTTGACTTCGACGATGATCTGATCTCTGTTGAAGGAGGCGTGGCCATCTGCTGTCTTTGACTCCTCTCCATTTCCTTCCACTTTACACAAACTAGCCACACCTGTGCCGGCCCCGCTTCCCGAGCCTTCTTCCTTCTGGTAGTACTGCTTTGCTTGAGAAGCCGTCTTGCCTGTCTCTTCTACTCTGACAGAAAAAGGGCTGTTTCCTTCTCTCGTGTACACCCTGCCGAGCTCTGACTCCTGTTTGATCTCACGGTACATCTGGCTGGGGGGCATCGCTACAGAAGCTGGCTCACTGCTGGCATGCCCTTCTTGATTGGCCATATCTGTGCAGGTGGTTCTCAGCGAGTGGCTGCTGATAAGGTCGTGACAGGAGGCTGCGATGTCGCTCATCTGAAGCAGGGTAGCGGCGTTGAGCACGTCGCGGACAGTGCGGCTGCTCACCAGCAGTTTGGAGGTGTAAATGAAGTTGAGGATTTGCTGAAGGCCCTGAGAGGTCAGGGCATCCAGCGACAGGTCCACCCGCTGCAGCTGTTTGCTTTGGGCAAAAAGCGAGTGGAAGAAAGGGCTGTAAGCTGCCAGCACACCCTTGTGGGCCGGAAAGGTGCTGTGCTGACGCACAAGAACAATGTCAACGTCACACAGGTCAGGCTGGAAGAGGCGCTGCTCATTCAGCCTGTCCATCAAACAGGTAAAGTGCAGAGCCACATCCTCCACTAGAGAGAACTCAGCAGAGGGGAAGTCTGTTGTTTTCTCCACTATGAGCTGTAAGAGAAAGTGAAAGGAAGAAGTGAGACAGAAAAATGTGTCATAATCATTCAAAAGTCAATAAATATTATAGTAAAGAAGCTCTTTAAACTTCACCATTAAAACTACCACGACAGTGTCCCCTTCAGTTACTGTTCTGGAGCTTTTCATCATAATACATTACCTTAATCTGAGTGAGTCTGCTCAGTTAACATACAATTGTGGATTTAAGCCAAGAAGGACAAGTCCTTTAAGTGCCCAGGTTTCCTTATGCAAATATGCTGAGTTGTGTTCGCTAAGGTAACTTTAGAAAGGCTGCTGGATTGCTCAGTGGTGTGGAGAAACCCCGTGAGGCCTCTGTAACTTAGGCTGGCTCAATAGGGATTTGTGTTTTCATAAAACCTCCTTTGACAGACGGTTTCTCCTTTTAGAGGATCAATACGAGCATCTCCTCACCCGCAGAACTCAAAGTCAATCATTAATGGGATCGTTTAAAACTCAAGGTTGAGACAGTTTTTGAAATGTAGCTATAGGTCACTTCATCAGTTCATTGGGTGTATTTTCTTATTGAGTTGTAAAAACATATACAAACACAGAGGGCAAATGATCTGAGCAGATAAATGCTCTTGTATTTGGTACTGGTAGATGTTTTAAATGTAGATAAACCATAATAAATGGACGTTTTTGGCCAAATGATCTCTCTCAAAATAAGAAGAAATGTAACAAGAGCTGCAATTATGCTGAAATAAACTTTTATGTTTTTACTGTGACGTATGGCACAAATTCACCCGCCGCATCTAAGAAGCAAGACACAAGTCAGTGAAAAATCAAAAGGTGTAACACTCAGCGCTCTGTGCAAGGTCCTCAACTTCCCAAGGTGGGTTTATTTTAGCACAGGAAGGGCAGGGTTTCGATCCAGACGGGATGTGAGTGGGGACAGAACAGCAAACACCGCGCACACACTCTAACACACACGGATATGTGATGTGCATCCATGCAAAGACAGCAGAAATGCGCGCGCACACACAGCCGAACACAACAAACACAAACAGAGTGTCTGGTCTCTTCTGCAAGGACTGACTGCTCTGTGCATTGGTATTCAATGCCATTTCCCCCCTATTAGCCGGCTCTCTCAGCACACCCACTCACAACACTGTCCCAGAGGAATGACGAATTATGCACACGACAAAACACGTCCGGAGAAATAATTAGGGAAACCATGCTGAATAAATACTAACTAACCCTCCAAACAATTAATGGAAATTATAATTCAGGGCACCTTTTGAAGGTAGAATAGGATAAGTATTGATACAAGCCTTGTTTTGGTTAACACACTGCCAGAGACGATACAGCAGCAAGCCCTAATTACACTTCTACACCTCTCATTTTTGAGTATTTTCAGCTGCATGTGCAGAGCGAAACATGTAACAAAGAAAAGAAGGAAATACATTTTATTCATAATGCATTTCATTGTCAGACAATAACAACTATGGTATTTAAGTAACAGACAGACTTTTAATGGGCATGAATCACACTTGTTTGTGCGTCTCCTTTATTGTAAAAGTACTTTGTTTTCCTTGCTTCACGACATATTTTATTCCTAAGATCATTGAAAATGACTTTTCATTGTGCAGCCTGAAAAATGGATTTGCATTGGGGCCTAACCTTGAAAATCTGCTCTGTTTGAAGAATTCAATTATGGAGTGTTAGATTTATTCATAGTTTTGAGCTGCTAAATTGGACTCTGAGCTAGAGGAGAGGAGATCGGGTTATCTCTCTCCATGCAAGGCTACAGACATCGCCCAAGGGCAAAACGCAGCAGCCTTAATCAGATCAAGTATAAGTTGCAGACTGGAAGTTATGTTCCTATGGTGATAACGATCGGCTTCTTCTTCTGGGATTCAAACAGGACAATGTGGTCAAAGATTAAATTCTAGAAGAGGAGCACCAATACATTCAAATACATCCACGACTGAAAATAAAAGAACCAACAGCATCTTTTAATTTAAAGATTGCGTTTATTCTCTATAACTATATTTTGAATTATAAGGCAGAATATACCGTTTTCCACATTGACTCACAAAAAGTGAGCGTACAACCGCTTAGGTTTGTTACCTAGGATGTGAACTTGCTTTAAAATGTTGAATGAGATATTATGGACTAATGTGTGGATTTTATTTATACTTACACTCATCTGGCTAAAAATGTGGCCGTCAGTATAGCAGAAGACCAAGCTACTCTTTTAAGGTCTGTGGTCCATCTTTAAGTAGCCTCCAAATGTACATTTAAGGTTTGATTGTACTGCCAGTGCAATAAAAAACACACAATGCAACATGATCAGGCATGGATTGACCTCCCCAGAGCTCTGATCTCAACATTATTGAAGCAGTGTAGGATCATTTTGACAGGAATCAGGAGAAAAGGCAGCCAACAGAAGAAGAAGAGCTTAGAAAGCTGTCAGTAAAAATCTGAGTTCATTCCTGGAACTCCTTAAAGAAATGACAACAAAGATTCCCTAACAGAGTTCAGGCTGTGTTGAAGAATAAAGGTGGTCTGACCAAATGTTGATTCACCATCTCTGTTTTCTTTAAGCACTGAGCCGCTCTACGTTTACAACACCTCCTTAACTTCCTATCATACTTCTATTAGTAATAAAAGGAAACCTTAACAGCAGTAATTATGGCAGCAGGTCAGCCCAGGTGGGAGGTAACAAGGCACCATGGAGATTTGTTTCACCGCTTTCATAACCGTTAATCCCAAAACAAAACACTAGAAAGTCAAAAAGAGATCCTAGCCAACTCAAGGAGTTGGTATAATTTACCTAGCTAGCTACTAGTGATAAAGTCTTTCATCTGTAGTAACTGGTTGTGCATAACTTCATCATTCTGCAGGTGGATGTCTACATGTTTTATTAAAAGTTCCTAGATGACAGAGAGGTTTAAATCAGTGAACAAATCCATTATTTTCATCTTGACAGATGCTTTTAAATTGTTTAATCTATCTGCCAATAGCTGTAGTTATGACACGGCTGCCGTGGATGTCACACCGTGTGTCAAAGACAAAGTTATCTGTCACATTTCAACACACTGTATCCAAACAAATTCACTGAGTGCTTTGAATTGAAAGACTCATCTGACTCCCCTGATCCCTGTCTGCCATTAGCTCCCTCGCTCACCCCCCTTTTCTCTCCGTCTCACTCCTTTCCTTGGAAATGTCAGCGAGAGAGCTTGTTTGCTGTCATTAGAGAGAGAGCCACCTTTAACCAGCCTCTCAGTCAGATGTCTCCCAATACATTATTCATATGTGGCCTGACCTGCGAAAAACACACCGCCAGGGGGATTTACTGACGCGCCCAACACGAGGCGTCATTTAAACCGGCTTCAATCAAAGCTCTGCGCACCCTTTACACGCAGCTTATTTCATCTTCTGCCAAACACAACAATCTGAGAGGATCCTTTTGCACTGTAGAGGTCTTTGCACAGGGGTGGACTTTTCATGTTCCCCGGGGGCCACATGAGAAACCGGCACTGTTGTGGAGGGCCGCATCAATAAGCTTATAAAGATAGTATTAATAATGTGTTTAGCTCATTGATGCACACCTCCACAACATTCCTAGTTTCTCATGTGGCCCCTTGGAAAAATTATTATCCCACCCATGGCTTAGCAGGTCTGTCTTTTGCAAGGTTGCTCTCAAGGCTGATGCATTTTAGCCCCATAGAAGCAATAAAGCATGTTTTTTGTTGTTGGCATAGGTTAATAAGGTAACACTCCATCCACTGAAGACTTACTTGGGATATTTAACTCAACCACAGCTGTACTGTTATTGTACACCTATTATTTCACAGTACTTCCCATTTAAACATTACACTAATTGACCTGATGGAGGATTTAGAATGACTGTAAATGTCAAACTCTGAAAGGCAACAGATTATACAAATCCACAGCCAGCTACTGTTTAATGGTCATAATGGGATGCTGTATTAAAGAAAACATAATTCACCCAAGTATGTGTGCATGTGTCAAACTGCCAGTAGCAATGCTTTAATAGAAACTGGTGGTTTTAAACGTCTTTATTATTAATTTTATTTTGATAAAGAGGTGATGGAATAGGAACTGGGTCAAGTTGGACCAAAAGGTGCCTGCATCTTTCATGAGAGCATTGTTTTAAAAACCAAATATTGTTGTCAAATTAGTGTTGCTTTAATTATCCTCATACAGAAGCCAGACTCTAAGGTGCAAGTCAAGCCCACAGTTAATGTCAGTCAAAGTGATTAAAAAAAAAATCAGAAGTGTTGAATCCTCACCCGGCTCAGCCACGTCAGAGCCGATGGTCTGCTCTTGGCAGCGCCTCGGCAGCTGGACCTGAGCCAGACAGAGCTGAGCGTGAGGATGAAACCCTTCTTTCTAATCTGACTTTCTCTGGTGAGAATGCTCCTTCTCTCCCACACCTTTTCACGGATAGTCTGGGTGGATTTACTGCTCTATAAAGTCTCGATCACTGCGCGGTCTGACTACAGGCTGCGACTGCTCCGTGACCTCTGCAGAGCTGCCATTTTAAAGGTTCCCCAGTCCGATTCGGGCAGCGCAGATGATGTTTATCTGTTAAAAACGATCGCGAGGCCACTAGCAGGGGGAGCGCATGCATGTCTTAATCCGTATCCACAGTAAAACTCAGTGTTGTTCACCCCTTTTAACATTTTTGGTTGTGTTAAAACAAAGCAGAGACGTGTGCTTTCCTCCAGAAATCTACATAATTCAGTCAGTGTTTTGCACACACACCTTGAATTACGAGGAGAGAGGCAAACAACATCAACCCTGGCTGTCTTGTTTGCTTGCTGACCGGTGAGCCATTAGCAGGGGCCAATGTCAGAGCATAGCACCGAGTCACGGATGCATCAATAGTGCGAGGGAGGGCAGGTTGTATTCAGGCAGGAGGGAGTCCCAGGGGGAAAACACTGCAGGGGGTTAAAGCTTTCTCTCAGTCTGCCCACAGACTGCTTCGACTGAACTCAGTGTCCTCTTACATCAGCTTCTTCATCGTTTCAAAAGGGACTAGTCTGGCTAGAGCAAAAATGACCACTACTGTGTATCTGTTATTGTACTATCTCACTGAATACCTGCTTCACCAGTTAAATCACAACCATGTCTGAGCGCTGTGGCTCACATTAGTAATAAGCATGTAAAGCTAGCTTTGCAAAATTACATACAATTCAATACATGTAGTCTCTGGACTCTTTATTAGGTACACCTTACTGGTACTGGTTTGGGCCGCTCAATCACCAATTTTAGTGAAACCCTTGCAAATTCTAGTTTCCTGTTCTCAGCTGACAGGAGTGCTCCAGTGTGCTGCAGCTTCAAGGTTGTGTGTTCAGAGATGCTCTTCTGTGTACCTTGTTTGTAACAAGCGGTTATTTGAGTTACTGTTGCCTCCCTATCAGCTCGAAGGAGTCTCCTCTGACCTCTGTCTCAACAAGGCGTTTTCTCCAAGAGAGCCGCCGCTCCCAGAATGTTTCCTAATTTTTGGAATTTTTCTGTCCAAACTTCTTAGTTTAAAGCTCATGTTGTCCATGTCTGCATGCCTAAATATGCTGGGCTGCTGCCATGTGATTGGCTGATTAGATATTAGCAGTTAACTGTGCCTCACTGGATATTTTGTCTTTTTTAGGCAATTCTCTGCAAACAATAGAGATGGCCGTGTGGGAAAATCCCAGCCAATCAGCAGTTTCTGAAATACTCAGACCAACAACAGCTGTGTCACATTCAGAGTCACTTTAATCACCTTTCCTCCTCATTCTCATGCTCAGTTTGAACGTCAGCAGGTCGTCCTGACCATGTCTGCACGCCTAAAGACACAAGGATGCTGCCATGTCCCTGGCAGATTAGATATTTGTGTTTACAAGGAGCTGAAGTGGCTGGTGACTGTATTAGCAAAGGATATTATTGAGCATTTATTTTCAATGGGAACATTACTGTTGCCTTAGACCATCTATTTGTAGATGGTCATTACTTTTTGTCAGTGTTTCAGACACGAATTGGAAGAAAAGAGATCAACAGAAAATTGATCAACAGCAAAGAAATAATAACTGACTGTTTGAGAATTTTCACAGCATAAAAAAGGGAAAAACTTGATGTTCCAGCATTTTAAATGTGATGATACTACATCATCTCATGTGCAGCTGGATGCTGGATCGCAATTTTTTGTGCAATTTGTCTCTTTTTAAGAACCATAATTGACACAATGCATGATTACTTGCGGTTTTTGTCCCAGTACAACATTAAAATCATATTCATATTAAAATGCTAAATAACTTTAATCTGCAGACTTGGAGAAAGTGCCAGAGGACGTTTTTCCAGACCTTCTTTGTAGAAATAAAATCCAAAATCAAAGTTAACTGCACTCTCACTTTGTCTCACTCTGCAGTAACGCCTCGACAAAGCTATCTGGCATCTCTTTGACACTGTATTGCATGATTCATGTACTTCAAATAACAGTGACTGAGACAAACAGATCAAGTGTGAGCCGGGCCACAAACAACTGTTGAACAACAGAAATTACTGCTACAAAAACACAAGTGTCCATACGCAAAATGTGATCCTGGCCACCTGAATATATCAGTTTTGGATTTTATCTTGACCTAAAAGAACAAAAAACAAACAAATCAAAAAAACAATCTGAAATGTGATTGTGTTTTTGATGTTTTTGACATTTTAACGTGGCCCTAATTCAAATAACAGAGATATAATTCATCAGATCACAAAGCTGCTGCCAATGACAATGATTTAGAGTGTTTCTGCTAATCTCAGCAGGATTTCACAACAAATCTCACAAAAAGCTCATTGAAGGGATCTACAAATAAGTGCATGCTAAACTCTCCATATGCACGGTGAAGTCTCTCCATTTGTACATGAGCATCAGGGATGCAGGAGATCTGCCAGCCATCCGCGTGCATGACGACAGCAATCCCATGAGCTCATTCCCGGCTCCTTTGTCGCCCACTAGGACGATAGACGGCTGTGGGGTCTGACATGCCACTTCCACCTGCAGAGCACATCAACCTGCACTAAAAAGCACACTCAGCAGCCCTCTTCACAGCCAGGCTTCCTGCTGAGGGGTCCGGCGCACGACTCGACGTGACTGACACCCAGAGGAAGGAGAGTGGGCACAGTGTCAGGGCAGATCTCACTCACTGGCACGGAGATGGCAGGAGAGCAGTGCCCACCCCCTACACTCTTATCCCTGAGTCATCGTCAGTTGGGAGCATAGCATGACAGGCCTGATTATAAACTCCCCACAGACGGATCACCCACTTTTTAGCAGCAAGTTCAGTCTCCCAGTAACGTCAGAGCGCTTGTACGTGGCGGGAAAATAATCAGCTCACGAGTAAACAAAACCAAACAGAACGGGACAAGGGCATGTCATTTCTGGCAGAGTCCAATCAGACAGCCATTAAAAAGTCATCAGGGTAATGACTGACACTGTGTCCTCTGTGTGCTCACCAGACCGGTCCCTGCTGTTGACGCCAAACAACAGGTTTAGTCCCAGAGATGCTGATCAGGAGAGGTGAATTCTGACTCTCTGGGCGAATATCCTGGCAGGGCTTAATCCTCTGGTGAAATCTGCTCGTGATACGTGGAAAGTACGGACAGAAAGTTGCCGCAAAACTGTCAGCTTGTGGATAGATTATTGAATAGGTCTACCAACACAAACTGTATAAAAAAGATGGAAGTAGCCACTGTATCACCCATTCATTTATGAGTTCCTGTTTCTGCACAAGCGTGGAGTCGATAAAACGAGAGAAACCGCTCGCTCGTACAGTTGCTTTTTATTTATAAGTTGCCCCACCCTATAGCAAACCCTGCTTTATTGTCTTATGACTGCCACCAAGAACCACGATTTAACAAAAAAAATATCGCATTGTAATCAATAAGACTTAAAACAAGCAAGTGAGCCAATTTACTGGGAGACTTTTTAGTGTGGATGTGTACCAACTTAGGTGAGAGTAATTTTCCCAGAGATTTCAATACGACGCTTATGTTTGTGATCAGATTTTTGCAATCAAGTTAGCTCCTTTAACTCTATCAATCAGGAAACTGTGAAGTTACACATTTTGTTGTTACTCTGAAGCAGAAGGCAGAAGACTTTAGCAGTCCAACAGTTCGACATGAACACAATGATTTCACATCTTTTGTGAAGTTATCCTTTGCTAGAAGGCATTCAAAGCTGAAGAATCTGGCGCCAATTTGTTCATGTTTGCACTACACTGGTAGCTCACTGGTGCTGCCACTACCTGATTTTGAGTGTGCCTGCATCTGCGCCTTCTGCTTCCAGCCAACAAGGAAATCCTAGTTGGCTGGAAGCTTTCCTGGAAGCTTTACTTGTTAGCAAGGATAATAAGCTCTGCCAATCAGGAAGCTCTGATTGGCAGAGCTTATTAACTCAAAAGTTTGAGATACCCAACTTGAAACTTCGAGTTATTGATTGCGCTTTCCTTATTTTGTCTCAGTGGCAGAAAACAAGCTTCAACAGAGAATGCCCCCTACTGACCACGAGAAAGAATTCAGGTTTACGGCATTTTAGTATTGGCTTTTTTTTCAGACCCCAAGGCGCAGTCCACTGTTAGGCCCCCTAAGACCTGAAGTTGTGGACCTTATCTGAAGCCAAAAACTTTAAAGCTGTGTCTTTTTGTTAATAAATACACTTCAAACAACAACAAAGGGGCACAGAACAACTACTGATGCAAAATAACCATATGGGAAGCCAAATGATTAAAATGATCACCCAACAAAATAGCTGCAAACCACCAATGAATCACAAAGACGCACAAAAATGAATGTTATTCTCTGGTGTACGGCTCTTTGAGAGTGGTTTGGGCCTTTTACATGTCTGTGCCGTGGGCCTGCTGTCTTGTAATTCATCCTTGTGTCGAGTAGAAGATATCACGTCTGTCTGCAGTCTGCACTCCCTCCTCTGCTCTCTAAATCCAATCAGCACAGCGACCTGCCGCTGACCTTGAGACAGAAGAATATACAGTAGCGGATGCATGAGCACATCCAACCATGAGCCCGCAACTCTATGCATGCATTCCTTCATTGTAAACATGCATTTGCTCCTACCTCAGTAAACAGGAAGTAAAGAAATTTGGCATAGGTGACGACACTGCAGAAATAAAGGTGAGGCTCGACTATAACCGGACTCCCGCTATCCCTTCATCAGACGTGTTGCTCTTGCACAAATGAGCCAGACTGATAATAGCACAAGTGACAAGGTCTTGCGTTTAACAAGCCCTGTGGTGATCGTTACAGTACTATGATAAAAAATGCAAATAAAAATCAGTGTTCAATGACTAAAGGGGAAGCCACAGCAGCGGGTAGCTCATTGCTAAGGTCACATGTACAGCCACATTAAAGTGGAGTTTAATACTCTCCAGGCAGGCGCTGTTTATCGGATAATAATGGTATTAAGGCTGACAGTTACACCTTGTGATAGTAGACTAAGGGATTATGTATATAATGCAGAAAACTAGTTGTGAGTGTAGGCAGATTGGGAAAAAGTCAAAATCAGCCATCATAAACAATCAAACAGCTGTGTGGTCAGAAATATCAGAATATTAAAAACTACTCTCGGTACGCAATATATAAAACAAAAAAAACAATCTTTAGACAACATACTAATTAAGATGCAATGCAAACTTTTTTTAAAGCTTTTTATGATACCTGCGCATGGAAACTACAGAAAATGTCAAATCTAAGGAAAGACTGGTAGTGTTAGTAATCCACCTATAAGCTATTTTCCAACCACATTTAAAGAACAATAGAAAATGATGGTGTTAAATTGCGATTTTACAAACTCAAAGCCAAAAACGATTCCAACCATTCTACCAAACTGCAGGGCAATCCTTAAAAAATACAAATATAATTGTCCTCCAATGAAAACTCTGACAGTTAATGGTAACACTACAACTATGAACCACAGGCTGCTTATGAAACCTGGTTATGGAAGGGCCTTAAGAGAACTTACTGGAAACTAAAAAATAGCTACAACTTTTCTAACTTAAGTAAAGCTTTCAAAAGAAGAAGAACAAACCACTATGACTTTGTCTCCAAAACACTAAGGTACCGAAGCTGGGCACTGAGATATCAGTGGAAGTTAAAATGGGGCCCAGCCATACTTTTGCGCACCGTCTTGTGTTGCACAAAGTCAAAGTAGCATCGAGCTGGCCCCAAGTCCAACATGACAGGAAGATAAAAACATCAGCATTAACTCGTAGAAAAGAAAGCAAGAGAAAGCATTGGAGTAGCGCTCCACTGCTGAAGACAACTCTTGGAGATTTAAGGAATGAAGGGTGAGCATGATGTTTAACTTGCAAAGTTTCTTCTGGTAGGACCAAAGCTCCAAATGTAGCAACAGCTTACAAAGACATCCAAATGTGTAAGATTACTCACAGTGCAGGGTGTCCACCAGAAGAAAGGTTAAGCCCAGAGGCTTCAACATAGAAGATGAGGGCCATAATGTCGGAATTTATCAATGGAGAGCTACTGACTCACTGTGCAGCTAAAACAGAATAAGTGCAAAAGTATCTGCCCACATCTGTCCAGACTAGACGGGCAATAACACAAGAGTTTTATATATATAGTCCAGCAGGGGTGTAGGGTCTGGACAGAAGACTTGCTTGCCAGTGAATATCTGATTATATATGATTTGTTGGTATGGAGAAATTAAACAGTGTATTTGGTAATTAGACTCTGATGACCTGTCATGGCAGAACCAAATTTCCAGAGTAATAACAAGAGTAATGATGTCAGCATTGAGGTATTGATGTAAAGAACAGAAGCTTAAAACCCAGGAAAGCAGGAAGATGAGTGATTACAGATCTCCTTATTGAACCTATGCATAAGCTTATTTTTTTCTATGGTTTATAAGGATCATAAATTAAGACATGCTTATTTTTTTGGAAGTGTTGCTTCTTGCTTTGATATGCAAGGCTGTACTGGCACTGATGGTTGGTGTTTCAAGGTAATTGCATGGTGCAAAATTGTTCAGTACGCATGTAATTTCTGGAACACTTTCCTCAGTCAGCATATTATGACTTCTGGATGATGCCATTAGTTACCGCACTAGGCAATGGCAGGAAAAGGTGAGTACATCAGTTGTAAACAACACCAGTGACATATAATTTGGGGCTTTTTTCAAAACATGTTCAGATTTTTATAAAGTTACAGTACTTAAAAAAAACAAAAGCAAACCCTAGTATGTTTCAACTTTCTCGCCCACACCGAAAAAGACACACAGCGCGGGTTTGAAAAACATGCGATCATTGAGGTTAACGACATCAACTCAAGCTAATTGGAGTCAGGAGTGAGCAACCTGGAGTACAATCAAGACGATAGCGGAGGTGTGAGGTAAAGCTCTCATAAGAAGCATCTGTGAACGTTGAACGAGAAGAGCTCCAATCAAAAACTCCTCATTTGCATACAGCTGGTAAAGGTCACACATGAACAGTTTAACTATTGACAGAACCACAGCCAAAGTGTCTAGAAATCCTATCAGTTTAGTTCTAGGGTGAGCTTCCCAAAGAGCAGGCACTCCGCTGAGATGACTGACACATACTGCAGATTGCTCATTGAGGTGAATTAGAAGACCAGAGAAGCAGCTAACGACTTAAATGAACCACTGGAGGTAGTTAACACTGTTTGTAAATATGTCATGAGAAAATCACCGAACAGGCACGCTGTCCGTGGCAGGACACCACAGAGAAAGCTGCAGCTCTTTCCTAAACTCTGCTGAGAAAATGTTTTGAGGGCTAATGAAACGAGCTGTTCGTGAAGAACATCCAGCGCCGGATACAGCTTAATTACAAACATGAACACAGTCCCAGAGTGAACTACGATGGAGGGAGCATAGAGGTTTTCAGGGCTGCCAAGTCTATCAAGGTATCTTGCATAATAATATCAGGGTGGCTGCCTGCCCACTGAAGCTCAACAGAAGATGGATGAGGCGCACAAGTTAATATACCAAATTAAAAATCTACCTTTTGGAGAGGCCCAGTCAGAGCCAAGACTTTAACCTAATAGAGATGCTGTGGAATGACCCCAGGAGAGTTATTCACACCAGACATCCAAATAACACGTCTGAGCTGAGGCAGATGAATGGCTCAACATTCACCTGAACTGTGTGGTAGGTCTCATCAGCAGATCCTGCAGTGATTTGAGGTTATTAGAATATTCATCCATGGGTGGAGGAGTCAAACTAAATAGCCGGGGATTGGACCGGCAGGGCCTACGCCGTTGGCTCGCCCACTTTTGTTTCCTTCACTTAAGAAATATTGCAAAAAAACAAACCTTTTCTGTCATTCAGTCATCTGGAAGTTACACATACTCCTGCATCCCTTCACTGACTTCCAGTGAAATTCAAAATCCACTTTAAAATCCTGTTACTAAAGATAAAGCTCTACACAGACAGGCCTTTAAGACCTTATCATTACAGACAGTCTCTCCGATCTAACCAGGGTCTCCTGACTTCCCCTCGCTCTGATTTTAAAACCACATGATCGTTCTCCTGAGGTTGTTGCGACCAACCTGTGGAACAGCCTTCCTCAGCCAGCTCCTCGGCTTACCTTTTATTAAATATTTGCTTGCATCTGTGCATGTCGTAATTCAGTTTAGTTTTTAGTTTAGTCTTTATTAGTCTCAGCGTTAGTTTTAGTCTTTTAATTGTTTTTGCATGTGTCTCAGCCACAGGTATTACAAGAAAAACTTGTTGAAAGCAGATGAATCACAGTCTTGGAGACTTCCAGTCTCAATAAACATGTTCATCAATGCCTCAACAGGCAAGCTGTAACAAAACTAAATCTATTTTTCTCTATATTTTTAATAATTAGTTTAGATAGTTTTACAAGTTCACAAAATCATTTCAGTTTTTATTCAAAAACCTGGTTTTAATTTTAGTTTATTTTAGGTTTTTCACATCTAGTTGTAGTTTTTCGTTTAGTTAGTTCACTTTAATAACCGTGGGTCTGACAAGGATGCCTTCTTGGTGAGGTGTGCTGGGCATGTTTTAGTATGAGAAAGGCGCCCAGGGGTAGGCCGGAGGGATTAAATTTTTCGGCAGGCCAAGGAACGCTTTGGTATTCCCCGGATGAGCTGGAGGAGGGAGAGGACTGGGCTTCTCTGCTTAGGCTGTTGCCCCCGTGACATGGCCCTGCATAAGCAACAGAAAGTGGATGGATGGATTATCCAGTGGTTCACTTACTTGTCATTAAAGACACAAATGATTGTATTTTTACATTTCTGGCTTTAGGATAATGTCTTCTGTCAAACTGATGCAGGAACAGCAGATCTTCTGTTGGAAAAGTCCAAGTGCAAAGCTCAGTAATTAGAATCACTGTTAGTTGCAGGCACGAAGCCTCAAATCCAAAGAGGAAAAAGTCAAATGAACTCAATACAACTTTCATCAACAACCTGAAAGCTAAATGAGATTTCAGGTAAAATGTACAGCGAGACGATTTCAGATATAGGATGAGGTAAATTCCAAATTACTTTACAGTTTGCTGCTGGTTATTCAGTTTCTCTTTCCACCACTTTAGCTAATTATTTTATTCCCTTTAGCCTATTAAAACATTTAACTTTCTTAACCACAGCATTCACTGCTGGCTGCAATTAATAAAGACAATATTATCAGCATTAACGCTGCTCTAATCCTAGACATCCAATCTCCCCTTCACACTGTTGCCCCCCCAACCCTCCCTCCCTCATCCTAATCTAGCAGTTTGGACTTGCCCCAGCTTTGCCCTGGTGGATCTCCACCAGCTTCCTTGATTGGATTTAAATACATTTCCATCTATATGTTAATGCAACCACAGGTGACAAGCCAATCTACAACTGATATGCGTTTACCCGAGCATGAAATTGGGGAGCACAAACAAAAATAAGGATGAGAACACGGCATGAGCAGCATCTTGGCGACGTACAGTACATTAAAATTTGACAGCGTGAGCGGGATTGCCTCGGCCGCACGATTTGCAAAGTCCTTTTAGCGTCCAGTCCTTTGAGAACTGGTCGATGACGGGTTTTATCAGTTTGGGGGAGGCTGGAGACAGTGCTTGCATCGCCCAATCAGAAGCGACGCTGAAAGAAGACATCAACCGCCGGTGGCTTGGAACTGAGATGACGAGCGGTTGGGATAATCAAAGGAGCTGGGTGAAAGGGGGGGGAGGTGGGGTGATGAGGTTAGAGTGTCCGCACTGAAGCTCTGCCAGGAAGTTTGTGTCTGGGCCAATGAGCTGGGAGAGGAAGCGCTGAGTCAGGAACCCCGGCCAAGAGAGGGGCCTGTGGTGCTGGCATCTCCTCCTCGCACACACGTTACAATGGTTCGCACACCACCGCCCCACTGGAGTCATAACACGCTGTTCCCAAGCCAGCACCGCGCACGCATGTGCACGACACGGGTGCACATGCGTGTATACACGCAGGGATGTGACGCCAAATACCTGTGGCACCAAATAACCCCAAAAAACTGCAGAGATATTTTAATTTCTAAAAAAGAAAAAAAGAAAATCAGGTCCGAAGAGACTAAATTTAAATTTGTCCATGTGAATGATACACTGGCTGAAAGATGCACCTTTGAAGTGATCTATTAGAGACAACAGATAACTCTGATGTGCAGCAGAGAGCAGGTGCAGACATACCCGAGGGTTATTACACAGGCTGAGACTCTGATATCTTCATTATCCCTTTCATAGCATGACACAAAAAGAGAGGAGGCAAACACAAGCCTCTAAAGAGCTCCTTATCACAGGAATCTCTCTGCTGTGGCAAAATGCGCGTGCGCGTGCGTGTGCGTGTGTGTTCGCATTGGGCGTTGATGTGTTTGATGAGAAGGTCAGAGAGGACAGAGAAGGAGGGGGGGGAAAGGTAGAGTAGGAGCATCAGCTTTCTATAGCTGCAACCAATAAGTGGACAGCAGGGAAATAATGAATGCAATCTTAAAGGAACACCAGCAGCAGTACAGTTAACGCATTTTGCAAATGTACACATTTGCTTTGTGAGATAAGAAAACATACGCTTGTTTTTATATAAAGCTACATCTAGCATGAAGTTAGTTCAGGGTCTCAAACATGGATTTGTGAGGCCACCGGTGAGAACAATGGTGCAATTCCCTGATGATGCCGGTAAAAGTTCATACTTTTGGCCCAGCTTCAGCTCACCATCTCATGGCTCATACTTTAATCAAGTTCTATCTTTTTCTAGATGCATTTATACATCAAATTGTTCCTTTAAGACTTAATCCTGAATAAATAAATATTAGATTAAGGCGGCACAAGGTTTTTAATTTAACTTGACCTTTTTTGTTTCAAATCAGTTCTGTGCATTATTATTTTCATTATTTATACTACTCTTAATACAGATAAGCAGCTAAAACGGATAATGATGTCATTCCCATTCAAAATCCAAACATTAATCTATGTCTATGACACATTTTTATGACTGCTAGATCAAGGATCCCTTCTTCTCTGCTTGGCAAGTGTCTGAAAACAGCACAAAAACTCATCTGCACTAAAGCTTCTCCTAAGTCTCTCTCGCTGACCTGAATTTTGCTAAAAGCTATAAGAACACTTTAGAAGCCCGCTCCGTTTTAAACTCTCTTAATATCTTTAAATGCCTGACAATGAAAGGCTAATAGAAATCCTCATATCGAGCATTAGGAAAATAAAAAGCTGTCTGGCTTCTTTGATAATGGAGTTCAATGTCTTTTTCTTTTTTTTTTAATGCCATAGTGTTAAATTAGAGTAACTTTCCCCCCTTGGATACAAAGACAACAATACTGGGTGGCACTGCTGAGAATGAATAAATCCACATCTTTATTTGAAAACGTAAAAAAATAAAACAACAACCTGAGTGTACTTCAAGCAAGCTGGTGCCACTTGAACCAACGAGAACAAAGGAAACCTTACATAAGCCCAGTGAGTTTGACCTTGCTGTCTGTGCAGCCTTGTCCACTGTTCTTAATCTCAGGGGCATAAATTAGCAGCACCTACAGCATGCTCCGAGTTTCCAAGAGAGCGGAGAAGTCCGCGGGAGTTTGTTGCCGGGTCTCGGGGAATGACTGCACTTGTCACAAAGACTAAAGACAGCTCTCTCACTCAGCACCCAGAGACAGTGAAGCCTCAAAGTCAAGGGTGGGCAAGAATGCCCTGAATAGGCAGTTACGTAAAAACTCACAGCACCCTGGGAGGATAGAGAAGGAGCTGCTTAGGACCTCACAATGCTGACTGAGGCCAAACTGTATCACAGGGCCAGAAACGTACAGTATAAGTGTCTTTAGTGTGTGCGAAACTAAGGCAGATTTACATTTTCACAATAAATGAAGACAAAAAAGCCAAATAAAGTCTTTTCATTTGAATAGGAGGATCTCCGTGCAAACGCCCTCTTCAGTGCAAAGTATATGGGGAAAAAAAAGACTCCAGCCATTCATTTTCAACAGTAAACCTGTCGGGGTGGAGCTGAAGTCTAACTAGGCTGAGATGGGAAGAGAGCAAGAGTGCACGCTGGACACGCAAATTAACAATCAGCAGCTAGTCTGACATGCACGCCTTTGAACTGTGGGAGAAAAAGAAGCAGAACCAAACAAAACTCAGCGCAGGCACAAGGAGAGCACGCAAGCTGCACTCAGAAGCATCGCAGCCAAGCCAAACGAGCAGGATAGTACCCAGAAGCCTCTTGCTGTGAGGTGACAGCACTAACCACTGCACCTCAACAGGTTAAAGATCACTTTGCGGTAGCTTTGCACCTCTTGCGCCCATTCATATTTGTATTTTGCATCTTTTTTTTTAGGATGTTTTATGTCCCTCTGTGGTCGATTTCTGTCTCTTTTTTTCCCCTTTCAACTAATCTTTGTGGTCACTTTCAATCTTTTTATTTATTACTGTGTCTCTGTACTAATTTTGAAAGTCCCTGTTGATTGTTTCCATCTGTCGTGTGTCACCTTACACATTTTGTCCCATAGGTGTAGCTTTTGTTATTTTTCACTTTTTGCCCCGTCCACTGGGTTATTTTTCTATTTCTGGTCATCTGAGCGACTTTATAATAATGTTAAGAGACACTTGCATAGTGAGGATCTGGTCCATGGGCCCCATGATACCGTGGGCACCTGTTGTCTTTGCTGCTAAACCCTTTGTGTAATCCAGCCATTTGGTATTGATTAAAATCAACATAAGCCCAGATTAACCCACCTTGGATATATCAACAATCTAATTTATGAAATAATCACCAAAACAATTAAAAGATTCACTCTGTCTGATCTCTGGTGCATTGCATTCGCCATGCACACTGTGCACTTGACCTCAGTTTATTCTTCTGCACTTGCAAAGAAAAAAACGAGAAAAAAATAAAATAAATAAGTAGAACATAAATACAACATCAATCAGACCTCCCTCACCCTCTTTGCTCCCACCAGAAGCCACCCAGCGAGCACCAGGGCTAACCCCGCTGACCTGACCCAGATATTAACCCAAGCCTCCAGATGTGAACGCGTACTGGGATTACTCCACCGCTGCATCAAGCTCCACATGCTTTCCTAATGAGGCATCCTAAAATGACCCTGGAGACAGAGCGGACTGTCTGCCTCTGTACTGTCGGCCTCTATTCCCACAACTCAGCCTCTCCGTCACAATCACCCTCCGATCTGCTAACGCGTGGAGGAAAACACAACTTATCCACGCTGACAAGAGGACGAGGAGAGCATTAGTCAGTACAAATACGAATCAGTCGTCTCCCTAAAGCGACTGACCTCATGCAGCAGCCTAGAAAACTCGTCACAAGCCAATAAAATATTGCACATTTTCTGCTTCAGCTGCACTTTGTTTGCGTTATTTATTTATTTATTTATTTATTTATAACCAGGCAGCTTCTTCTATCAGGTCTCACTGGTGATGTTTTCCATCTCCACCTCTTTTCACCTCTACTTGAGTGTCAGCCGCAATCAAAATAAAGTTATGGAGACGAGAAGAGCGGCATCTCTCATGAAAGCCTCGCTAACTTGTCCTGCACCGGCTGTCTGGCTCGCTTGGAGAAGGAAGGGAAAGGTGGCACTTTCACTCGCACCAGTCACGACCTGAGTGCTTTGCAGAAGCGTCCGATATGAAGGAATTTAACTCCTTCTCCGCATCAATGTGGCTATTGTAGCCATCGCATTCTTTCAGAGGGGGTCTGCTTCGATCCACCCCCCACACCGCCACCACCAGCCCCCTCAACTTGTGCCATGTCGGCAAGTTACAAACTTCACCGCAAACGATACAAAGCACGAAACACGCGTGTGACAGCCAGCTGTAGGGGATCGCGACGACGCGCAAGTGTGGCAAGTTTGATCGGCCTGCTAAGTAGCTCAAATTTGCAAGAGATCAAGAAGGGACAGAGAGAGAGGGAGAGAGGGAAAAAAATAAACAAAAATGCAGCTCTGCTCTGTAGCCTACCATTTTGATCCAGCGTTTCGAGGCTCAAAGGAGTCCCAGAATAACTCCTTTCGCACCAGTTTCCCCCTCGCCATGAAAATGACCGTTGGATTGTCACATTTCTCCAGTTTTTTTTTTTTCTTTTGCCTTATCCTGAATCTTTTTTCCCCCCCGTGCTGCTGTAGCATTCAGACAGACAAAAATGCAGAGGCTGCTTTTGCAGAAGGAATTGGTGATTGGAGCTCAGGGATCATATGGGCTTTTTTGTCAGACGTTTTTAAAGGGACACGGTACTGTTTAACGCTGGAGTTGCGAGACAGGCGCTTCTCTCTCTCTCTCTCTCCTCCTTTTGTACTGCACGTGAGCGTTTTAAAGCTAGGAGGAGGAATACAGACGCAGGCGTAGATGGCGCAAAGCCCCGGGTGCGCTTTCTCTCACTGTGCGCTCCTGTAACGGTGTGACGTCAGGGCGGGCAGACAGATGCGGAGGTCAGCGAGTTCACCGGTTTCCCATATTACAGAAGTCATCCTAACTTCATTTGGCGCCACACATGTGCGCTATCGTAACTTTCTTTTTTTTGAGTGCGTGCTAAGAGCGCAGAAATATGGTTATGTTATGCACATTGTGCAAAATGGTAACTAAGAGATAATCCACAAAATGTGCAAAATTTCAAATAAAAATCCGCACTGCAATTCCCCCTTTACATAAGGGCCCCATTACCTGCTACTGGGGGCCAAGAATGGCTTTGAAACACTTAACGGAACCACATCGCCCATCTTTTATATACAAGAAGAACCCAGTGGTCTGCTCCCTTCAAAGGAAATAAACAGTCTCTCATTTTCATGCTAGTTTCAATTCCATCCAGGCATGACTGTGGACCTGCACAAGGCTGGAATGGGCTCCAAACCCTCACTCTGGAGTTCCATGCAAGATCTTTCATGAGAAAGGTGGCGGATCGGACCAAAATGGACCAGACTGATTCTTATATAGCACTTTTCTAATCTCCCAGAGTACTCAAAGCGCTGTATACAACATGGATAAACTCAAGTGCAAACTAACCAACATTCACACTCCGATGAACACATCAGAGGCTAACTTGGGATTAGTATCCTTGCCCAAGGATATTTGACTAGAGAAGCCAAGGATCAAACCACCAACCTTCCAAGCAGTAGCTGATCTGCTTTACCACCTGAGCCACAGCCACCCACAAGCTCCTCCTGTGGTCCCAAGAACACCATTAGTAACAGACTATATATTGAAATCCTGCAGCTCCCCTTGCTCAAGAAGCCCCATCTGAAGTTTGCCAGTAAACATCTAAATGAATAAGAGAAGGTTTAGGAGAAAACGTTATGGTCAGATGAAACCAAAATTGAGCTCTTTGGCACAAACTCAACCTGATGTTTGGAGGAAGAGAAATGTTGAGTATGATCCAAAGAACACTATCCACACAGTCCAGCACGGAGGTGGAAACATGCTTTGGGCTGTGTTTTTGCTAAGGGTACAGGGCGACTTTACCACACTGAGTGGTCAGAAAGGAGTGACTAAACACATTTTCTTATACAAGACAAGATTTCACCTTTCATGTTTTGTCCAACAAAAGTTGTATTTTCTCATGTTCGACTCACTGGAACTTCCTGACATCCCTGGAGTCCTGGGCTGAGGCTAGGTTTCCTCTGGTAAATCATGCTTGTCTCGAGGCCCCCTGTGAGATTCCTGCACCACAGCACCTCCTTTGAATATCCTGTCTGTAGAATCATAGCAAGGTGGGAAGAATTACAACCTGGAGAAAGTCCCATACCTGTATTAATTCATGTTCAGGAGGCATAAACAAACACATTATGCTGTTTAGGTTGCTCAGGTAAACCAGGAATTCAACATTTTAGACAAAACAAGAGAAAAGAACAAGCGATATAGCTTAATATATTATTTTCCTTTTGTTCTTTAATGCCTTTTAATCTGGGAGATGTCTTAGCTTTTCTATAACATTGAAAAATGACCTTTTTTATGTAAAGGCAAAGGCAACAGTGACTCAAATAACCCCTCATCGCAACCAAAGTATGCAGAAGAGCATCTCTGAAAACACACTGAACCTTGAAGCAGCAGAGGACCACACCCAGCACCACTCAAAGAACAAGAAACTGAAGCTACAGTTGACACAGACTCACCAAAATTGGACAAGATTGATTTTTTTTAAATGATTGAGTCAGAATTTGTCATAAACAGCATGGATCCATCCTGCATCATAACAACAGTTCAAGCCACTGTTGGTGGTGCTGTGATGGATATTTTTTTGGCACACTTTGGGCTCATTAGTACCAACCGACTGTACATAGTTTAAACACCACATCCTTCCCTTTATGACCACAGTGTAGCTACAGTCTCCTGGCTGTTTTGAGCACAATCTTGAACATGACAGTGGATTCACTGTACTCAAATGACCTCCACAGTCACCAGATCTCAATCCAATAGAGCACCTTTGGGATGTGGTGAAACGGGAGATTCATCCCGGATGTGCAGCCGACAACTGCGTGATGATGTCATGTCAATATGGACAAATCTCTGAGGAATGTTTACAGGAATTTAGCAGTCCTAAAGGCAAACTGGAGCACTACCTAATACAGTGGTTATTGAGCATAACATGTAGCTCATGTTCTTAGAACAAGTAACATGATTGGAATCATTGCTCTATTTGTAATGAAAGAAAACTGGAATCCACATCATCCGTTTGACTGAATATGGCAGTTAGAACTTCACGGTGGGGCTTACCGTTTTGTTCTCTTAAGCACACATAGTTAAACACACTACAGATATAAACTGAAGGTAGATGGCACCATTGCTGAGGTACAAATAATTCAGAGATCCTGAGAAAGCAAAGAAAAACAGAAAATACCAGACCAGAGTTCAAGATGTGTTGGTATTTATTAAATGTAAACATTTAGAACTGAATAAACCTACATCTGTGGTACCATACTTTGAGTTTAGTTTGAACATTCATGATACAATAAAATAAAAGCACTGAAAAAAAAAATAGTTATAAAAACAAATTTATTCCATTCAATGATGACTTTAGGAAAACTTTCAAAGCTTAATGCAAAACCTCAAAAACACATCAAGACTGAGACGATTAGACTCTTAAACTGTAACAACTTCAGTGTATAAAAGAAGTAGAAAACACAATCCATGAATATAAAATTATTTAATTATTTAGAGCATATTTGTCATAATATTAGTATTAAGTATAGAGTATATTTCACTTTCAAACTTTCTGTTTGATGGACTGTGTTGGCAGATTTTCAGCCACTTGTTGTGACAGCCCCAAAAAGGAGGCCTTTGTATCAGCTTGTAAAGTGGTTTATAAATTTACATTCATTTCCTCAGTAATTATAATGCCAGCTTGTGCCAGGTGGACATACACAACCATGTTAAACTGACCATAAGACTGGATTTAATTCTTCCTCTTCGAGCTTTAGGAGCTGATCTTTGAATATATGACATTGTCCAGACTTTGTGGTTCTGATCCTTTTCATCGGGTGTAAACCAGCAGGCTGCCTTAAGGCGCAGCTCAGCTGTACCGACTGCTGCGACTGTGGCTCCTGCGCCTAGAAGAACTGCGACTGGACGAGCCATACGACCTGCAGACAAAAGAAAACGTTTCACCTTTGAGGCACTGCAGAGGTGTTTACAATGCACAGACGTGTGGAGAACATTTAGTGGGGTGTTTTGGCTTCTTTTATCTTAAAGACACCAAAACACGTGAAAAAACAATGATTTTCAACAGGAAAGAAAGATTTGAGAGGGCGAAAAGGTTGAAGTGAGACCGGCCACATCGTTAGTGTCTGTCAGAGTTCACCTGGGAACTCAGTCTTACCGCGATCGGCGGTCTGAGCTCCTGTAGCTGTCACTTCGCCTGCGCCCTCGTCTCCTGCTCACACTCCGACTCCGACTGGAATAGCTGTCATAGGAGTCTGACCTGCATTAACATCCAGCCAGGTGACAACACAGATATTATTTTGGGAATAGCAACAGAATGACACCGAATTCAGTGATGACACGTAGAGCTTTAAGACCCATTTCTGACATGGTTACAAATACAGCTCAAAAGTAATTATCAGGGCTTCATAAGCTTAACTTTAACTATTTTTAAGCAGCAAAAAGTGGGTTACTTATCATTTTAAAAGGACATGCAGTCTAACAATAATCGATATGAGCAAACAAGAACAACATCACTGAGAATTTAAATATTTTAATAGTTGTAATCGGTGAAAAACAAGCTCAACAATGGTAAACAGATCACGGTATAAGGGAACACAATGCGTCAGGGAATCGGCTGTTAGAAAGAGCGGATTGGTGAGTTTCATGTGGTTTCTGATACGTAACAACAGCAGTGGCTCCAGATGTGATCGCAAAAGTACTGGACTAGTTTGACTATCGTATGGATGCCGTGTGTTAACATTGAGCACTTGTGGATATTTTCAATTTTGTGTGTAAAATTTTATATTAAGCCATTTACTTCAAGATTTTATGTCCATTACTATAAAATATAATATATTTTTTAATTCTGATGATTCTCTTTGACACACTGTATTTTAAAAGGTGACATTTAGTGCCAACAGCAGACTTTTCAGTATTAATTTTACTACCCTGTAAAATAGGGCTGTTCGATGTAACGATATATATCGGATGACGATATAAAAACGTCTTTCGTTACATTTTACGCTATCGTTTGTTTCGTGGTGTCGCAAAATAAACTGTTTACAGCAATATTTTTTCATCGTTTTGATGGTCACTGTAGTGGCTATATTAACTTCTTAAAGTTCTCTCTTTCTCTTATATTTAATATAACCACACGACGAACTGACAAGCGCCTGTTTTTATGCGTTGTCGTTAGCAACAACGATGGCGAAACCATCGCGTGTCCGAATTGTTTATTTTCCACATAAACCTTTCACAATAAAGCTCAAGATCCTGTTGAGACTTTTCAAAATAAACTGAATCACGTGAAAGAGTATGCAGAGTGTTTACGGATGAGAAGCAAAAAAGAGCCGCCAGGTGCTAAAAAATAAACCTTAGACTCAAACGTTAGAACAGGCTTTTCCCCGCAGCACGCTGTGTAATAAATACTCACAAAGAAACGGCGGCCGTTACAACTTATGTCTAAAAATGTGTAGTTTCACGCGTCAGTTAAAACACTCGACTCCAGGTACACGACGCCCAGCTGGAAACACTTTATGCAAGTCGAGCTGCCTGAGATTCACAGAATTTACAGAAGATTTTGTGATTTTTATCATTATTGGGACGATAGATGTCTTATATCGGGATATGAGCTTTTGGTCATATCGCACAGCCCTACTGTAAAACCTTTCAAGCTCTGTTTAAAGACCTTCAGCTCAAAGTTTTGTGTCCATCTTAAGACATATGGATCCTGTTTTTGGTCTAAAGTCTGATCATTACAACAATCCCGTCAATCTGACTGTACCGAGTTTTGTTTTTCCAGTTTCAAGCAATCATCTTCTCTGGTGCCACATTAAATGTTATTGAAAATACTGATGGATCTGCACATGCTTTTAGGTTTTGAAATATCTATACTATTTATCAAAAGTCTAAACGTTTCTTTGTCTGACCAACAGTCCTGCTGGTAAACCTGCTGCTTGATAAGACGAAGCAGAAAATATTCACAACCTCAGCGATATTTGGCCAAAATTATGAGGGCTGTAAAAAAAAAAAAAAAATCAACTGATCTCTTACAAACGTATACGCATCGTTTCTATGTGTGTTCTCAGTTACAATTATATTGCCATTTTTTAAGCTCAACATACTTCATTGCGTTTCTATGAACAATTCCACATTTCTAAATGTGACTTAAGTGTCCTTACACACCTGGATCTTCTCCGGCGAATATATGAGCGGCTTCTGGAATGACTTCTATTGTACGTCCGGCTGACGGGAACAACGGAAAACACCAAAAATCAGAGGTTTAACTTCAACATCATAGATTAGTAACTGTTAAAACATTGTGGGCACATTTATAAAGACATTTTTGAGTTTTCTTCTTAGGAATCAACACAGAAATCTAAAATGCCAACTACAGAATATTCCCTATCAGATCTTGCACTTGTCCCATGAGTGTTTCATAGTGTACCTGTGACTCCTGTAACTGCGGTACGTGGTGCTGCGAGAGCGAGATCGTCCTCTCCCACGTCTCCTCCAACTCCGGCTACGGCTCCTAAAACAGCAACGATGCTGTAACTTACATCTCACTCACATTCAGGGATGGAAATTGAAAAGAATTTAGCGATTCCATTATCAGCATCACTTATCCATTCGATTCTCTTATCAATTGTTATTGGGTTCTCACTGGCTCAGTTTTGAGAGTTAAACACTGCTGTTAAACAGCAGTAAAGAAATTACATTCATCTAAATGAAATGCATGCTGTGGGTCAAATGTTTGTGCGTGTTGAGATTTCCCCTCTTTGTTGTGATCAGTGTTAGAGTCGTTACTCAAAAAGTCATTGTTACACACAACACTTTTCTTAAAAGTCATGCAGCACGTTACTTAATTACTACTGGGACAAGTAATTTGTTATACTATGCTGTTTGCAAAGAACTGAAGTTGTGTTAGCAGCATAATGCGGTTGTTTCTGTCCTGGATGCAGTTTTCCACTTTACCATTGATCTCGTACATAACCACGCTCTAGACTAAGTTGGTATTTTCCTCTGTCACGTGAATTAAAGTCAGCTGATTGTAGCGTGAGTGCAAGATTGATCGATAAGCAGCCAGACTAATAGTCCCAAGGAATTGGACTACTGGGAATCGGTTTTCTACAAAAAAAACGGTCCTTGATTACCATTCCTACTCACATCAAACTATTTATTAAGATTCAAAGGTGGCGTCTGTAAATCATCGCAGTGCTTTATTCTCACTTACCTGGAGGAGGAGCTGGAGCTGCGGGATCTGCTCCTGGACCTGCTGTAGGAGTGGGACCACCCCCGGGAGCGTGACCGGTGACTGGAAACAGAGCGGGATTTTCTAGACAAGGACCTGGACGTCTTTGGAGACCGTGTTCCCTTTGCATTTCCCACAGAGGGGGATCTCTCTTCACTGGAGCTCTCCTGGTTTCTCGGCCTCTGGTTGAGCCGCGCGGTCTTACGGACCTCATCAAACAGAGATCCCGGTCGGACCCGGCTTTTGCTTTTTATCTCCATTCTCACTCCCTGCATGTTGCCGGTCTGGTTCTCTTGAGCCTGGACATTTTTCACAGTGACAGGGGGAGCATTCACAGTCTGTACAGCTGACGTTCCTTTCAGTGGCCTCCATTTTAAATTGATTACAGTGGCAGCAGGCTTGCCAGCGGTTCCTTTGTCTTGCGATCCGCCAGCTGTTGTTGTGGAACTAACGGCAAACTGTTCTTTGCTATGAGATAAAGCAGTGTCATTGTTTTCCACCTCAGAAGAGTTTGAGGTAGATTTTAGGGTTATTTTAGGAACGCTGTTGTGAGGATGACATGAGACTGAAGATTCAACAATTTCAGCATCATGCTCCGGAGTACAAATGTCCATGTCATCTAATGTCTCCAGCTCCTGGACACTTGGCCAGTGAGAATCGCTGGCGCTATTCCTGTTGGATGACTCTAAATGAGGTTCAGCGTGTTTTGCATTTTTGTTGCTACCTTCTTTTGTCCTCTGTTGCCCCCTTTCTTCTTCTTTAGTAGGATTACAGCTTGCAGTTTGGTCCTTTGCATTGAGGTTATTAACATCAGCACTTTTTTTAACAACTCTTCCAGGACTATGTCTTTCCCTTTTGGATTCGTCTTCTTCTTCCTCCTCTTCAAACTCTAAAGGTGGTTGCCAGTGAAAAGTCTCTTTCAGCTTCTGATGTTTTCGCTTAGTCTTCTTGGTCTTGTCCTTACTGTGGTGGGAACTGCCTTTATTCTCACTTCTCCTCTTATGTTTATGCTTACGTTTAGCTTTCTTCTTGCTCTTGTGCTTCTCTGGCTCTGCCGCTTTCTCTGGGCTTTCCTCTGACTGACCAGAAGCTGCCGGAGCATTCCCTCCATCAGATGTTTTTCTGGAAATCTCATAATCCGATTCTGAACTAGCTTCCCCTTCCTCTTTTTCAGAAATAGCTAATGTCCTGGCTGTTAAATTTTCAGAGTCACTTTCTGAATTCCATCCAGAGATAGAAGATAACTTCTTTTCCAGAGACTCGGCATACTGAGCCACCCTTATCTGCATTTTCAATGGGATAGCGCTGTTGCTCTGGCTCACCTTATCACTGTCACTGTCCCATTCCGACCTGTTATTAAAAGTCTCTGCTGGCACTGAACTGCAATGCTTCGTCTCCAGATCCTCTGAGCTTCCCTTGTCTTTTATTTGCTCCACAGAGCCAATGACACCAGGGCTGCGCTCACTGTCTGTCCTGTTCTCCGATCCTGAGTGACCATCTTGACTAAGGCTTACTGAAATTAACTTATCCAAATTCTTTACTCTGCTCAGAGAACTGTAGTACTCCTTCCACTCCTTGTCTAGTGACTCCTTCTTTGCGTTACTTGTTTTTGGGGACTTTTCAGACTCTGATCTGCTGTAGGACAATGACCTGCTCTTGTGCCGGTGAGCGGACCTGGACCTACTGTAACTCCGACTCCGTGAGCGACTATAAGAACGGCTGTAAGATCTACTCTTGGATGACCTGCTGCGTGAGCGCCGTGAAGGTTTTTGTGCTGTGTTGTCTTCAGAGTCACCTGGCAGAGACTTTGGCGTAGCTGAAGTCTGAGCTTTATCTGCTGCGCTATCGACTGCTTGCCCAGTGGAGGAAATGTTGCTGGGAGCTACTTTAGCTTTAATTTCCTGAATATGGATGTAGGAGGGTTTCCATGGTTTCTGACCCGGTTTCCAGCGAGAGGGAGGTGGACTGTCGCTCAGTGGGATCACAGGGACACTTTCAGGAGCCGGGACAGCTGGCAGTCTGGGGACAGGTGCGACTTTGCTCTCTTGAAGCTTCTCACTCACAGGGATCATGGTGTCTGGTTTGCTTGTTTTTTTCTTTCTCGGAGATCTGGAAAAACTCCTTTTTCTGGGTGGCGTCAAAGATCTGGATCTGTACCTTGATTTAGACCGGGAGTGAGAATGGGACCAAGACCTAGATCTAGAGAAAGATCGCCCTCTAGATCCAGACCGGCTTCTAGATCTTGAGTAAGACAGGGACCTTCCTTGAGATCTGGATCGACTGGATGTGTATGACTTAGAGTAGGATCGGGAATCTCCGTATGACCCCGAGGATCGGCGTCTCCTTCTGTTTGAAGAGTGGTGTTGACTCGAAGAAGAACGAGTTAGCGAACGAGATTTTCTGCACCCTTTCTCTGAAGACACAGACCTTTCTCCATCTGACTGGTTTTGATGTTTGCTCTTGGAACTCTTCTTCTTGTTATGTTTCCTCTTTTTGGCCTTTTTCTTGTGTTTAGATTTCTTCTTCGCCTTCTTCTGTTGGCAGCGCTGGCTGGACCTCTCTGAGCTGTGGTCTGAGGAGTGCTCTGCAGACTGGGACCACGCAGAGTCGCTTCTGTTGTCCCATCTGCTTGAGGAATGGTCATTCAATCTATTAAGCCAAAAAGACGCATGAAAGCAAATAGAAGGAAAACTAGTGTTTAAAGTTAGGAACGAAAACACTTGGTCATACTTGTCTCCTTTGCTCCACCGCTCGATGCTTGGGGGTTGATAAATTTTGGTTCTCTTCATTTCTTCTTTCCAGTGCGGTGGAGTTTCACTGCTTCCACGCTCCTCTACAGATGCAGAACGTGATTTAGACCTCGTAGGAGTGTGATACCGCTGCGAAAGACAAAAAAGTAAAAACTGTGCATTTGCAAACAATTCATTAAAACTAATTCTGCATAAGAGTTAGACTAGATAAACAGGTTTTACAAAATTCACTCCTGTGACTCAAAAAGAAATCCAAAAATTTGAATATTTGCATATACATTATGTTAGCAATCTCTGATCTTAGTTGAGGTGAGCTTACTATCGTTCCTCTGCCTCTGATCTTCCGTCCAGACTTGGACACAGCTGGTTTCGGGTCAGCTGGAAGAGTTGCTTCTTCTTTTTCAACTCTGAAAATTAATTTGAAATTGAAATCAAATTGCAGCACTTGCTGTGTTTACTTAGATTAGTGTTTTGGTTGCTCATTAAAGAAAAAAAAAAAGTATATACATGAAGCACAACTTTGAACTGACATTTCTGCTTTATCTTCCTGAGATGGCATGTCCCGTCGCAGCAGGAAGCGGTTTTCTGGCACAGGTGGTATTTCCTCTGGCCGAACAACGGGCTTCTCTCTCTTCCCACCCAGCTCCTTCTCTTCTTCCACCTCGTTCTCTCCCTCTCGTAGCTCTCTTCCCACAGGGCTGTGACAGCAGTTATATTTTTATTAAGAAAACAACAAAAAGCTCCTACAGATGTCAGCACTGAAGTCTATACAGTCAATTGGTGAAAACTGACAACACACAAGATATGTGTAAGTATTTATTAAAAAAACGTTATAATGTGATCATGAACAAGAACTTACATAATAAAATAAATAAAAATCACCTTTGCTTGGAAGGCAGATTATCTGCATCTTTGTCCTTCCTTGACAGTCTCCTTTTCTTTTTAGGCCGTTTACTTTTCGAATGTCTCTTTTGCTTGTAACGCCTGTGCTTTTCATCAAGTTCACTTTCAGACTCCACTGAGGAGAACTGGGAGAACGAGTCATGGGAGCTCAGGGACGAGTCAGCAGAATGGGAAGTTCTTTTCCGCTTGCCTTCTAGCACTGCAGGAAGAAATACAACAGAACGTGTGGAAATAAATTAAAATGTGCTAATTCTGAAGAATACTTGACTCGTATAGTTAGTAAAAGAAGAGGGAAAGCTCAGACGCCAGGAGTCATTTTCATGATGGTACAAGTACAAGAAAAGCTTTGTCTGTTCTTTCCTGGTATGTTCAAGGCAATGAAAGCAGCCCTGGCAGAGTCAGGTGGGCTGAAGCCAACTGAACTCCACAGAGATCACCTCGCTGATCCTCATTAAACAGAAGATCCAGTTACACGCCCCGTGTTAATGCCAGTGGCGGGGGGAGACGCTGGCATCCAAACGCCAACAAAATGAACATGAGCATAAAATACGAGCCAGTTATAATCACAGGCAACACACGTTATCCCTCACTGGAAACAAAAACAAATGAGCATAAAATGTGTAACTTTCACTACAGATATTCTATTAAAGCTTTTGTATTATAACAAAACTTACAGTCACACTACACTGGCTGAGTGGCAACACATCTAATCTAAACAAACCCAAAGATTTCATACAGTGGGTCTAAGGGTATTGTCTAATAGTATCTTCTCAAAGATCAAAGAAAAAATTTGGATACAATTCTCCAAAAACTACAGTACCCAGGATGCATGGGACCTTTTCATCAGATTTACTTATCAAAAATAAATGAATAAATACAACAAAGCTAATCCTTCCAATTAAGAAGGTTACTGAACGTACCATCGTTTGCAGACTTGGTGATCAGCTGACCACAGTCGATCACTCTCACATCAGCGTACGGTCTGCTGGCAGAATCAGTCTTCAGCCCCTCAATCTTCTTTATCACTTCAAATCCGGAGATGACCAGACCAAAGACGACGTGGACTCTGCATAGACGCAAGACAGACTTGAAACTAAAAGCAACATTAAATGTACTATTATGTTAGTTTTAAGCCCTGGAGAGCATTTAGGTTTTGCCTCAATCAACTTCCTATGACAGAATATCCTACATTAGCACAGTACATTGAGCTAAAGTTTGAAAACTACCAAAAGGGTTCTAATCTATTAAAATCCCACTCACACAGGCCTGCGTAACAGCTAGCAACTGCGAGTGGTTGCTGGAGGTTGCTTCCTGATGCTCGGTAAAATTGTCCGTTTACGTTGTTTGCACAGCGTCTTCCATGCAAACTACGAGTGACCGAGGCAATCTGCTAAAGACCAAAGGAACCACCAGGAGGGTTTTTGGTGAACCCATCTATTTGCAACCCATTTCACTTAGTGACAGCCAGCAAATATTCAGCAACCGGTCAAGGAATACACATCTTTCCTAAGCAACAGGTGCTTGCTGAGTGATTGCCAGCCTGTGTGACTAACGCCAAACATGCTATAATCAGTTTAGTAACATAGAAACCTAACAATAGTTGTTGGGATGTTGGGATTTTTTCCCCCCAAAAAGTTTCATATCAATACACTGAAAGTGTCATTTTCATATTTCTATATAGAATTACAATGTGAAATAATAATATCAGATGTACCTACCCATCAAGATGAGGCGCCATCTTAGTTGTGCTGATTATGGATAATCCAGCAGTAAGTAAGGTGGGGAGTCAACCAAAGGTGGAAGCCGGGCCATGAAAGTGGGAAAAAAGAGAAAAGAATGACAATAAACAAATACCTCGATCAAAGCGGGGATGCTACTGTACCACAGGGAAAATCTCAAAAGGAATTGTGCAACAAACCTTTCTTTAATGACACCTGATTGCAACTCAATTAGGAAAACACTCAACAGCAGAGTGTGGTAAATTACATTATCATTTTTCCTGTTATAAAAATCAATTTGCACAAAGACTACATATCTACATTTCCTCCTTCGAGAATTTGTAATCATGGAGGAAAATGTCAATCGTATGTTCAGAACCTGCTTTTGTGACAACGGAAGCCAAAATAACATTTTGAGTCACCTCAAGCCATTTGTGAAATATTTAAGCAAGTCCAACAATTGCAAAGACAAACTACTCAATGATAAATACAGTCAGGAGAGAGAGAAACACAGCCTTTGAGACACATTACCTTGGAAGAGCAGGATGCTAGAGTTTCTGTAAATTTTACACAAAAACGGCAAGAGAAAAAATGTAACAATTGTAGGTGAAAAAGAATGAATCCAATGTTTCTCTGCACTTTGAAACTAACTGCACACAGAAGAAGGGACTGCTGATGGTCACACTTAATGACAAATTCTACTCTAAAATCTCAAAATAGGAAAAAAAAAAGGGATAGAAAGCAAAAACTATTAAGAAACTTTCTTAAGAATGACAGTAAAATAGTGGTGGTTGGGGGGTAAGTTTTTAAAAGCAATGTTTTAATTTAAAAGTTACTCACATAAAAAACTGTGAGCCGTTGGTGTCCTTCCCACGATTGGCCATCGACAGCAGGAAGGCTCTGTCGTGTTTGAGAGTGAAGTTCTCATCTGTCGGGGGCAGATGCAGAGGATTCAAGTGTTAACAAAAATAATCATTTAAAAAAACAAAACAAAAGGTTTATTAATTCATTAAAGCTTTTCGCTGTCTCACCAACCTATCCTTCCATAAAGTCAGCTCTAACAAAAGGTTTCTGTCGGGCCAAATATTACTGCAGTCTGTTTATAAAGTACCAAACCAGTAATGACTTTCAACAACTTGCACTTTTCAGATGAAAAGGTACCACACTGGTTTCTGTTCACATCATAGCTACAAGCAGATCTGCTTGCTGATGTGTGCAATATATTACGTGCATTTCTCAAAGTCAACCTTACATCACAGTCTTCAAGTCAGAGCTGCATTCTGATATATTCGAGGGTTAATCCGCTGTAGGAGCTCCAGAAAACACACTCAGTCGAATTTATAAAAGGAACCATTATCTTTTGCTTGCACAGCTACCAGGAATGAACTTTGCAAGTTGTGTTTAGAAGTCTGGTTTACATATTGCTCTGGAGTTCACCCTTGGGTTTAGCAGGGTGACATAAGCTTTGTTTCTAAAAGCTTTAAAAAGTTAGAGAAAAATGTCCAAACCACTGATTTAGGAGATTCTCAACGAGGGTCTGGTCCATCTCAAAAGTAAGCACCATCACTGACAGTGCTTACTTTGAGGGCCCTGCTTAGAAAAAGCAGTTACGGCTGTAACAGTAACATAAGGTGGTGCGACGCTGTTGGATCACTTCAAGTTTCAAGGGGTTTTTCAAAGCTGGAGATTAATGAGTGCTTTGCAAAAACAAAATAGTCCCCGTAATGTACAGTTTTAACAAAGAGATGATATACAATATAAAAGTTAAAAGTGGAATATCTTCTTACTAATGAGCAAAACCACCCGTCTGGTTCTGGCTCCATGTCCTGCTAGTTCCACCTATTTAACATAAAAACCCTAATCTGAGCGGGGGGGGGGGCCTTTCAGTACAATTGTGAATCTGTGACGCTGCGAGCATTTGCACTGCTTTCACTGACTGAGGAAGGTGGTGGGGACGATGTTGGCATGGTGTTACGGAGCTGTGTACATCTCTTACCTTTTCATTTTGCAAAAGACCACTCTATAAATAAGAGAATATGTTGAAAATTTTAGGCAGGAAGATTGTAGCTTTCAGTAAAGAGAATGCCTACTCTCCATCTTGATTTGATAAAGCCTACTGCTGTTACTACATAGAAGAACTACACAATGGAAAAGTGAAGGTCAGCGCAGTCAAACATAGAACAATTCGCACACAAAACCCATTAACCATCTATGCAACTTTATATGCATGCTTTGTTTTTTTAGTATAGATATGCATCACTATTATTAGATTATTAGATAACTTGATATTCCAAATACCTTCAAAGTAGCCTCCATATATGGATTCCCCTCCTCTTCCATTTCCTGCAAAGATTAATAAAGTCAAATAAATTCACAGCAGCTTCTTTATATTGCAGCAGTGTAATTGTGTGTAGCCGCTGAAAAAGATGCTGCCTCATCAGCAAAGGCAGCAGTGATTCATGTTTATTGGGCTCATTTTTGAAGTGGCTGCCATGTTCAGGAAACTGTAGTCTCCTGGATTCCTGCCATGAACACCCACAACAAAGCCGCAGAGCATGTTTACGGTATGTTGGCACTTTGATGAGATTAACAGCTTTGATCAGTTTTTACCCATTTTAATTTGGCCTCTAATTAATGTTATTATTGAAAAACATTTCCCACCTGGAGAGCATTTAATCCATCTTTAAAACAACCCAAATGAGAGGTTTTTTCGCCCCGCTCACATAAGCTGTGTTACGCTCTGTTGGCTTTCATTAGATTTTGGACTGAAACGAACAAACTAGCAAATTAGAAAAAGGTGGAGCACTGTGAACACGTTCTTAGGTAAACGGGGGATTATAACATTACCTTCAGTAAAGTCGCCTCCCTGAATCATAAAGTTTTTTACAACTCTGTGAAACGTGGAGCCTTTGTAGCACAGCTTTTTCCTTGTGACTTTCCCAGTTCCTCTTTCACCTGCAATGACATTCATGTTAACTGAGCTCTCGCCAAAAAACAAAAACACTCAACCTGCTAATACACAAAGTGCTTCTGTGTTTACTAGATGGTTTTAAGAAACAAAGGCTTTTAATATTGCCACAAAGGAATGAAAACCACATTTGGGTGGTGGCTTTCAGTAAGCTATATGCCTTTAGTCTGGCATCCTGCTGGTACTCCCTTGGAGGACTGCCAAATTCATTAATAAATCTTCCACTGGACCAATACTAACCGGGGACACAATACTGGCCCAAAGCTATTACCCTCCAGAGTCCCCTTACTCCTGGGGTGAAATGACGTGAAGGCAGGATTTAATTAGATGTGGTGATGTGTTGAAGGTGGCTTTCAGCAGAAAGAGGCTGTGTGTCCTATTGAAAAGCTAAGCTAAGGGTTTAGTATTTTACTTCTTTGGCTTCGGCACTGTTCCAGGGGTTTGGTTTCCTTTGGAGTGAGCTGATCCAATTCTAAAAGGACACATTAGAAACTTTGAGAAAGTCAGCAAACTGCACCAGCTGAATGCGGGTGTGTATTACTGCTTCACTGGTGTGCTGTCTGTGCATGTGTTGGTTCAGGAACAGACTAACGAGCTTTTTCCCATGTCTGCCTTTGCTGCCATCGCATTCCCGTTGGCCAGGTAGGGTGAAAAATGAGACTGGGGGATTGCTCGGCTATGTGTCTGCAGATTTATGACTTTCTCTAGGCAAACCACTGCCTCTACAGTACACTACACTGCTCTGTGGGATGAAATATCTAGAAAACAGAGCAGCCACAACATAAGTCATAAAATGGTATATGTTTTTTATTACGTTATTGTCATTTTATTTCACTTATTTAATAACGTTCTCTTTGCTATTGTATTGCAGTGCTGGGATAAACCTTGTTAAGTTGCACTTCTGTAAGGCCAAACAGATGAGGTTGACAACATCTGTGATGCAGCACATCACAGGACGTTATCTCTCAAAATTATGTCAGAAATTTTTATTTTATTGAACAGTTTCTGACGCTTAAACTTCAGCAAACTTCTCGACTATGAGAGAAAACCTCTTCTCTAAAGCTGTGACTCGATCAGTCAGCGAGTGAAATTTGCCCCTTTAACACTTTATTTATGGTCATTTGTACAAGCAGACGAGCCTTTGGAAAGAGGTTTAAACCACTGCAAATATGTTTCTGTAAATTCCTTCAAAGTTCAACAGGAAGTTAAGCACCCCCCAAAAAATCCATCACAGATGAAAAGATACAGCGTGAAAACTACGGACTGGTGTGGTGCAGTAAATGAATTTTGTTGTTTTTAACTTTGTTTTCCCCTCACTTCAGCTTTTAGTTAGTCGCTTTGCACGCTGATGTTATCACTGTCACAGAACCACTTCTGTTTACGCTCACTGTTAAAGCGCAGGTAGCGTGTGCAGTATTCTCCTGAAGGTTAGGTGTCGCCACGTCATTGCTGATAAAGGAAAGAAGTCAAAACTGGAAGCAAAGACATTGCCGTGTGTGTTTATTCAAGAAAGTCTAATCTTTTCAAACTGCTGTAGCTTCCCTCCATGTGTAGTGTGTCAATCTATGAGCTTGTGTATGGATATATCATTAAAACTGCAAATCATACACTTCATACGTGTCTTCAACTCAGTGCTGCAGAAACTAAACTAAATGAAACTAAAACACTGTGCAATCTGCCATGAATGGCAATGGCAATAGTGCCATCACTCTTCTCTGCAGCTTCGGAGTACTCCAGAGATTTTTGACACTGCCCCTATCTGACAACGGACAATCTGTGCAGGTAGATCAATGGACTACCAACGAGTGCTGACGCACTACTACCGCTGGACAATAATTCCCACATCAGCGATCCTGCCGACTCTTCAGTCTTTAGCCTGTGGTGATAATGCTGTGCAGACTTTGATCAATAAACAGCCTTTTGTCAACAAAGTGGATTATTTATCTGGTGGATTATTTATTTGGCGATTTAAAAACCTGCTACAATTCACTATTTACCTGCATCGTTATGAAACCACTGGGGACAATTTGACATTTGATAAAAATGAATTTAAACAAATACACAGAAAAGAAAGCTACAAAAATGAAATCTGTTTTTCCATGTTAATCAAGTAGTTTTGAAATTTTAGAGTTAAAGTAGTGAAAATCTTTCACTTTAGTCTGGTTTTTGCCATGTTGAATCACATTTTTAAGCAGAATTATTCAAATATGCGATTAACGAAATGCTGTAAGGTCATGACATTTGACTGGAAGATATCTCTGAATGAGGATTACTCACCAGTGCACAAACAGAGGAAGTTTTTGCTGGTCTTGGGACAAATATCCGAAAAAAGCTGAAAGACTATACGCCCAACTACAAGACACACAAGGGGGAAAGAAGAGTCACTAAAAGTATCATCTTTAAACAAAGTCAAAATAAATCACATATAAACAACAACATGTAAACAACTGAAAACAATCTTTAATAGTTCACAGCTACATTTTCTATTACAAGCTACAAGTTTCTATTACAGAAACCTCTCTGTAGCTAATGGCAAGTCTGATACTACAGTGGGGCAAAAAAGTATTTAGTCAGCCACCGATTGTGCAAGTTCCCCCACCTAAAATGATGACAGAGGTCAGTAATTTGCACCAGAGGTACACTTCAACTGTGAGAGACAGAATGTGAAAAAAAAAATCCATGAATCCACATGGTAGGATTTGTAAAGAATTTATTCGTAAATCAGGTGGAAAATAAGTATTTGGTCAATAACAAAAATACAACTCAATACTTTGTAACATAACCTTTGTTGGCAATAACAGAGGTCAAACGTTTACTATAGGTCTTTACCAGGTTTGCACACACAGTAGCTGGTATTTTGGCCCATTCCTCCATGCAGATCTTCTCGAGAGCAGTGATGTTTTGGGGCTGTCGCCGAGCAACACGGACTTTCAAATGCTTCTTACGGAGCCACTCCTTTGTTGCCCGGGCGGTGTGTTTTGGATCATTGTCATGTTGGAAGACCCAGCCTCGTTTCATCTTCAAAGTTCTCACTGATGGAAGGAGGTTTTGGCTCAAAATCTCACGATACATGGCCCCATTCATTCTGTCCTTAACACGGATCAGTCGTCCTGTCCCCTTGGCAGAAAAACAGCCCCATAGCATGATGTTTCCACCCCCATGCTTCACAGTAGGTATGGTGTTCTTGGGATGCAACTCAGTATTCTTCTTCCTCCAAACACGACGAGTTGAGTTTATACCAAAAAGTTCTACTTTGGTTTCATCTGACCACATGACATTCTCCCAATCCTCTGCTGTATCATCCATGTGCTCTCTGGCAAACTTCAGACGGGCCTGGACATGCACTGGCTTCAGCAGCGGAACACGTCTGGCACTGCGGGATTTGATTCCCTGCCGTTGTAGTGTGTTACTGATGGTGACCTTTGTTACTTTGGTCCCAGCTCTCTGCAGGTCATTCACCAGGTCCCCCCGTGTGGTTCTGGGATCTTTGCTCACCGTTCTCATGATCATTTTGACCCCACGGGATGAGATCTTGCGTGGAGCCCCAGATGGAGGGAGATTATCAGTGGTCTTGTATGTCTTCCATTTTCTGATGATTGCTCCCACAGTTGATTTTTTCACACCAAGCTGCTTGCCTATTGTAGATTCACTCTTCCCAGTCTGGTGCAGGTCTACAATACTTTTCCTGGTGTCCTTCGAAAGCTCTTTGGTCTTGGCCATGGCGGAGTTTGGAGTCTGACTGTTTGAGGCTGTGGACAGGTGTCTTTTATACAGATGATGAGTTCAAACAGGTGCCATTCATACAGGTAACGAGTGGGGGACAGAAAAGCTTCTTACAGAAGACGTTACAGGTCTGTGAGAGCCAGAGATTTTCCTTGTTTGAGGTGACCAAATACTTATTTTCCACCCTGATTTACGAATAAATTCTTTACAAATCCTACCATGTGGATTCATGGATTTTTTTTTCACATTCTGTCTCTCACAGTTGAAGTGTACCTCTGGTGCAAATTACTGACCTCTGTCATCATTTTAAGTGGGGGAACTTGCACAATCGGTGGCTGACTAAATACTTTTTTGCCCCACTGTATGTGAGGGACAGCTGTGGAAGAAGAGCATCAGCTACATCTTCCAGGATAAAGTCACTAAAACAGTCTGGTCAATATTTCCATTCTCAGCAGCTATCAGGGGTTATATAGAAATATAACCTCTCAGCACAGATACAGCTGATGCTAAACCAGTCTATCAAGTTTATTCATCACTGAGTGAGCCACTTTCATTTTGTAAATGAATATCAATGAAAAGCTTGAACACCAAAAACAAAATCTATACATAACATTAATTTAAAAATCCTTTTTTTACATATCAGTTCAACGTATGGAAGTTAAGGTAAGCTCTAACTAACTATTCCCTCCACCTGTAAACTGATAAGGATTTCCCTTACTTGGCTCCCGGTTGAGCTCCACATCAAAGTAACACTGAGGGCGGTCTTTCACCCCCATTGCGATCAAAGTCCAGATGACCTAAAATGCAAAAACAAAAGAAGCTAAGCATAAAAAAAAACAAAAAAAACAATGCTTCCCCCCCCCCTTTTTTTATACGTATGTTTAAGCCAACAGAGACACAGCACATTGGAAAGAGGCTGTATACAACGGAGAGACTAAATGACAGCAAAGGAGGAAGAAACAGAAAGGGGAGGAGAGAGCAATGGTAGGGGAGAGACAGAGAGAAAAGTCTGTGGGGACATACAGAGGCTATGCAAATCCGAGCAGAGCGCACCACAGACTCCTTACTGTATATTTATTGCTCTGTGACAAACACTGAAATGTCACCACTCTGGCTGAGCCTGCTTTGTAACATTAACAATAACCTGGAAGTGTATCTACAGCTTTTAGTTTGAGCATGTTTGATTTATATATGGACAAGCACCCAGCAGACAATTAAAGCGAGCACCATCAATAGATCCCAATGTTTACCTTCATCATGTGACAATATATATATATATACATTAAAAAGAAATCTCCTCAAAACCATGCACCAACTTGTTGAAGAGCTTTACTGCTGAGCCATGAGTTGGAAAACCACAATGTTTTTAGTCTGAGCAATGCAGTTTTAATCACAGCTACAGTACAAGGAAATGTTTGGTCTATCTGGAATTTGTGTGGGTGAGCAGACTGAACTGCCAAAGAGCTTTACGAGTAATGAAAGTGCAACACAGTACGGAAGAGGGGGAAAAAAAGAAAAAGAAATCACAACAACTTCTCAGCAATGTGCATTCATCAAATTCTCTTCTTTTCATGTCCATGGTATGTGCTCAATATTTCTTTTCTTTTTTTTAACTGTGCAGAGATGTGAGTGAACATGAGCTGCAGTGTTTTGTGTTATTAGCTATAGTTTAACTTTAGCTTTCCCCCAGAACACAAGAAGAGAAGTGAGCTTGGTGTTAAGTTGGAGTGTTTTCTGGCATTACTGCACAGGAGGAAGTATATCAAGGTGTCAAGATGATAATACTGAATCTATACATAGCCGCCTAAGAGGCCTGTCTTTTCAGATAAGCAGAGCTGCATTGCATTTACAGCAGAACTCGTGTCATATTACTAGCCTTGACTATGTTTGGTTAACGAGGAATGGCATCTGCATGAACAGTTAGATCGTGGCTGCTACGAATAGAAAACAATAACCAACTTCTGGAGAAGTCCCTCCTCCACTGAGCTCTTTAGATATTTACCTTGCATGTCATGCAGACTACAGTAACCACTAAAGCGGACTCTCCCCCCCCAAAAAAAACAAAACAAAACAAAACAAAAAACACAAAACCTTAAAACAATGCTGTAAACCCAGAAACCGAGAATGTCCTTTTGCATTTCTTGTACAACGTTAGCAGCCAGCACGGCACACCTTGTAGCTCGGGTTTATCTGAAAACGACCTAAGGTTACTGAGGGTTTAAGCCATGCTGCGAGTATTAAAACGGTGTGAAATCTCCCCAGGCTACAACGAGAACACTGTTCACACAAATGTTAGGCGCTTTTCCAAAGCGGCGGAGCTAACAGCTAGGAGCTGGCTAAAGTTAGCTAAGCAGCTTACGTAAAAAAAAAATCACTCGTTTGCAGAGACTGTTAGCATTTATTTCAACGCTGAAAATCCTACCAATGGTTATTAAAAGCTTTGATTTATGTAACTTACCTCTGTACAGTAGCTAGCCAAGAATCAGCTAGTCACTGACGGTCGCCACTTAGCATTTGAGTTCCCTTTTTTGAGTGACGAGTGCTGGTTAGAAAGCCGACTGGTGGGTGGGCAGTTTAGTAGTTTTGTCCCTTTCGGCTTGCCGTAGAAGATTTGTTGTGGTTTTGTTGTATCAGGAAGCACATTTGAAGTTAGCTCGCTGGACTAATTTTGATTTAAGGTCTTACTTCGCTATTATAAGTCGTTATTAAGGACGGCTCTCTTTATCGATCATTGATTGCTTTTGCATCGCGAAGCTGGGGCGGGTTTCCTGCCTGCTTATGGCGTGTTTTTGTTTGTGATAAGATGCATTAGTCAGCTAAACTACAATAGCTTAGGGACAAGGTGCAGCATGAAACCCATGATAATGAGGTAAGCTGCAACGAGATGTTGTCACGAGTGTTTAAATTGTCTTAGCTCAAAGATTTCTAAGTGGTGTTTAACTACAGAGACTACAGAGATTTTAAACCTACGCAGTTTCCCTGTTCAGTTACCATCTATTCACACCAACTGAACCTAATGCAGTCTGAAATGCAGTGTTTAGTTTTTTTCGGAAAGTTATTTATTTAGTTAGTTAATGTAAGGAGAATTAATGAAAACAATATCACATTTCACGTAGACAAATATCGTTACCAATGGTGATGGACAAATTGACAGGTGAGGTCAGACAGGAGTTTCTCTGGTATATGATGTTTGCAGACAACGTTGGGATTTGTACTTAGAGGAAAGAGCAAGTGGGAGAGAACCTGAAAAGGTGCAGGTATTGTCCGGAGAAAAGAGGAATGAAAGTTAGTAAACTAAGAGGGAGAGGAAAGGCAATGAATGTCGATGGGCTACATACCTGGATTCAACCATCCAAAACAAGGCAGGTGGGGTGGTGTTACGAATGTCAGGGGCGATTAGTGCAGAAGGATACCAGCAAGAGTGAAAGGGAAGTTTTACTAGATGGTTTGCAAGTTAGACCTCCTTTCATTTATGGTTTGGAGAAGGCGGCACTGACAAAAAAAACAAACAAAAAAACAGGAGGCACAGCTGGAGGTGCCAGAGGTGAGAATGTTAAGATTTTATTTAGGTTTAGAGGTTTATTTAGGTTTAGGTTTATTTTGTTTAGGTTTAGAGCTAGAGAGTTAGAGAGGCAAGGCTGAAATGCTTTGGATATGTGGAAAGCAGGAGTAGTGGATGGATACAGAGCTGCCAGGCAGTAGGAAAAGAGGAAGACCATAGAGGAGCTTTGTTGATGTATAGTGAAAGAGGACATGCGGAGAGTTGGTGTGCCAGAGGACAATTCTGAGGGTAGGGTCCGATGGGGGCAGAAGCAGCTGAAAGAAGAAGAAGAAATAATGTGACCAAAATATTCTACATGAAGTATTTTATTATAATAGAATAATAACACACAATTTGATAAGAAAGGAAAATGTAGTGTAAAAAATATAGAATACTAAATTTGAGTGTAAGACTAACGGCTCAGTTTATTTTATTTGTGTTATTAGCATGATACCAGCTGTATTTATTTATACTACTGACAGTTTATATAACAGCTATCATCAGCACTATATCCCCAACTTAAATGTGCTATTCCAATCAATATGATAACAGTAATCTGATCTTGCTTTGTGCTCCGCGTAGGCAGTGTGTGCTTCATGGACCGAGTGGATAATGTCTGTGATCCTGTTTGCCTTTGTGGTTCGGGTCAGGGATGGACTCCCCCTGTCAGCCTCCACAGACTTTGAACACAACCGAGAGCTCCAGCAGAGGAAGCAGCAGATTAAGACCATCAGCAAGGCGCTGGCCCGCTTCCCCGACAGAGGGACCATTAAGGGCCAGGAGCTCAATATATAGTAAGCACGCAACAAACGAAAAGCAGCAGCAGCAGAAGCACACAGATTCATAAGAACCTGTCTAACTGCAAAAATGCACAACACACAGCCTTAAAGCAAATCGGCACGTATTTGATTTTGTGGTACGGTCGACATACGCAGTGTCGTCCATGTGAACAGAGGGGCATCCACGTCACGCTGCTTCAGGCTGTTTGTTTACTAAACACCTTTTCTCCTCTCACCTGTTCAGCTTCGTCTCTTCAGAGGGTGTATCCTACATGACTGTGTGTCACTGCAGCCTCCCTGTTGCTAAAGCCTTCTGCTTCCTGGAAGATCTGCGCTGGGAGTTCACAGCATGCTTCAAAAGCACTGTTGTTGCCTTGGCAGCCAGGCCATATCCATTTTTGGAATTTGGTGAGGGGAGCGAAATTGCCTCATATAGATTTGATAGTGTCTTTTGGGATTGCAAAAGTTTTTTCTTTCTTTTGCTTTAAATTTAAGATGTGTTAACACACAATTAAATAAATTAAATCTTTGAATTTACCTCTGAATCTTGCTGCCAACTGGCAGACAGCATTATTCAGAAGCTGAAGCAGCAGTACAACCACAGTGGTGGCCCGGCCCTAGAGGTGACTTTGGCAGAAGTCCAGGAGGAGCTGAGGATCCATCCACCTCAAGTAATAAACCTGGATGAGGTGGAGCTAACCAATGGCACTGCAAATGGGCACATGGAGCAGGGTCCTGGATCTGGTAAGGCTAAAAGCACTTGAAACAGAGCACTCTGCTTCCTGCCTTTGACAGCCAGTAGAAATTCTTTGTAATGCAGGAATGAGGATATTTTCTTGCTTCTCATTGTGTTTTCTTGTTTTGAAGTGTTTATATTGTTGCTTTCTTGTGTTTAACAGGTCAAAATCAAAGACTGGAACCAGTGACGGCCCCGGGCATCCTCTCTCTCATCCTCAATATCATGTGTGCGTCTTTGAATGTTATCCGTGGGGTTCACCTCATGGAGTACACGTTCCAGGTACAATTAGTGCTGGCATCTGATTACTGTCATTTCAAATATTATTGATGGTGCTGTTTACTTGGGGAGTCTACATGATGTGAAAAACAATCATAAGTTGTAACTTTCTCTCTTGCATAGCAAACCAGTTTGTTTGTTTGTTTGTTTAAGTCGGGATATTTGGAAATAGGCTTGCGTAAGCTAATTTTAATTACAGATAAGGTAAGCTGGCTGAACTGACCGCTGTGCATTAGCATTTTACGGTGAAAGCTGAGTTGTTATCATGAGGTGTGCACAAATTGGGTGAATTAATCAGAAATAAATGCAGCAAGCCGACTGAGACCGGAATTACAAATCAACTTTTTTAAAAGTTTATGTATTATTTTTGTTTTCGCAGGATGATTATGAAAGCATTTGGAATGTTGTGGCATTTCTCCTGGCATTTGCTTGCTGTGTTTTTCAGGTAAATAGTAGTTCACATAGTAGCTTGACTCTTGATTGCAAACAGAAATATGCTGCCGTCCATCTTTCTCTGACGCTTCTCCGTGTGAATCGCTCCGTAGTGCCACCTCTACCTTTTCCACTCATCTGTGAAGAAACTGAAGTGCTTCACTCTGTTAAGTGTGATCGTCCTATGCAACTTGCACCTGCTCGGCTTGAGAAACGCGTGGCAGCTCCTCTTCCACGTTTCCGTTGCCTCCTTGTCTACCGTGCTCATCCTGACTCGCAAAGTCCAAGACAGAACCAGCGACTGTGGCGTCTGAGGAGCGCAGGACAGCGAAATTTGTTGCACCGCTGCAGTTTTCAGTGCAGGCGAGAAAGAGTGAGGACGTAATCGGCTCGATCCACTATAACGAAGATGTCTTGTGGATTTTTAACAAAAGATTGAAAAAGTACAATAACAGGTTCGTATTTTCTCATGTGCAGTACGTACTCGAACTTTCTGTGCATTTGTGTACAACAAGAATATCGGAAAATGCAGTGATTTTTGGATTCTTAAAATGCTCCGATTAACCTCAAACCAGGAAAAAATGCATATGAAGAACAACACTGATGAATCCTAGTCAAGCCCAACTTTTAGGAAAAGTTTTGAAAGGAGATGGAAGAGCTTTTTTTCAGTCAAAGTTTTTCCCGTTATGTTGGTGGGTTTATAATTGAATGCATTTGTTCTCACACCCAGCTCAGTATTTCTGTTGTCACAGAGCACTGATTAGCTTTTCATAATCATTTTACACTCAGTGACATCAAGTTAAAATTGATTTCAGTTGTACTTTTCCCAGAAAATAAGATAGTCCGTCCTGCGCTGGTAGGCGTATGATAACTAAATTATTTAATGTAGCTTAACTGAATTACTCTATAGCCTAAAAAGGAAAAAAAAAAAATCAAATGTGTAAATAAAAAGCTATGGTTGCTCTACTTCTTTCTGTGTGGCAGTGCAAATATGGTTGATGGGTTTGGTTTATTTTGTTATATATTTTATAGCCAGTGCTCAGCTTCTCGTTGCAAAGGTTCACATTTAAGGGCTTCGTTATTTAGCAACTTCACAGTCTGTTCTGAAAGGGAATGTGTTAATCATATGTTCAGCTGTGGTTTGATTTTGAGGTTTGTTTGTTTTTTTAACAACGACTCATTTTAGACCCCTCGTTAGAAGAAAGTTGTTTCACCTCATCTCCAAAATAAGCTTGCATCCTTTCTGTTGATCTCTAAATTGTGATGATATCAATATGCTTGTTTTATTAAGCTATTGCTAAGGTCGGCCTTAGCTTTTCTTCCTGAGGCCTGTACTATGAAGAAAGTTCAACATACCAGGGTGTCTTTATGCTACCTGTTCACTTTTGCTAACGCTGGCATTCAGCAGTCACGTGAAGCTAATTATTGACTCCCTGAAGTTAACCCAGGGTCTCCTTTGGACCTTCAATTGAAAGGGGTGGTGTTGGCAGTATCTGACCAATCATAAACGTGGACAACTGCTGGCAGTATAGCAGCTGATTTTACAAAGGAAGATAAAATAATACAATGGGAGAAACATGAAAAGGTTAAACACATAAAAGAGACTGAAAGCAACACACCCACTGCAGACAAAGGAGCAAGATGAGTGTCTGCTAAATCCAGCTTCATAGTACGGGCCTTGCGAGTCTGGTATGCATTCACAAAGATTCAAAAAGAAGAAGCAAGCCCTTCTTATAAAGGTATTATTAAAATTCATAGACAAGAACATGAAAGGTTTTTTTTTAACTACCTATAACAGGATATTAAACAGCATATTTTGTATTGAATGTACGCGTTTCCAACAATAAGTAATCCTTCTTCTCCAGTGTAATTCCTATTTCATGTTTCCACATATGAGAAAGTATGTGAGCGTGTAAAAGCACTGATTATATTGCAGTTTGTTAGAAAAACTGCACTATTTATGGAGACAGTTATGGAAATTGTCCTTTGAATATGTTCCTGTTTTCTGTTTACCTGTTGGTTTGTTTCAAAAGCCTCTATTTCCTACGGAGTGGAGTAGATCCAATATTTGTTTCTCACATTGATGTAAACATAGAAATCTAGATAAATACCACTGCTGTGCTGCTGAAGAAGTAGACTAAGAATAATTTTACTGTCAGTTTTTGTTTTTCTTACGCACTCCGTTTTTAATGGCTAAAAGTTGCACTCAATATCAGAGGAAGTAGATCGTTAGTTTTATAGAGTTAGTTAAACATGTAGCATCAGGAATTATGTAAAATCCATCCTTTCTTTTTTAATGTTTAATCCCTTGTTCGAGGACTTTTAAAGGCTGCATTTCTTACAGCAATCCGAAGGTCTTTAACTTTATTGCACTGTTAGAGAGGGACAAAAAAGCTCATTAGTTTTATTGTAATGTAGCTTCAGTTTACACATGTGTGCCCTTTAGTAATGCTAGACTTTACTTTTTTCTCAAAAAGGTTGTTTTATCCTGAACTCCTGGCATTTGCTTGATGAAAAGCCTTTAGATTCACTGAAGTTCACTGGGGCTGCGAGGTTTCAAGTAGATTAGGGAATAGTGAACTGTTCAAACAACATAATTTTGTTTTTAATTGTTATGCTACTGATTAATTGAGTCCAACTGTTATATTGGCGCGGCGGGTATGTTCGCTTTTGATATCGGCAACTATGTATAACCATCATAAATAAAAATTAAAAAGTAAAGGAGAGATGGAGAACACGCCCTTCATCCATGGTATGAATGTTGGTGTTGGTGTAGTGTGTGAACCAGAGGACCCTCTGCAACATCTCTGTGGGCAGCATTAGTGTGAACGCCACAAACACAACCAGCTGATCTGAGTAGAGTCGGGCTGAGCGTAAACGAGTAATCTGCAACTTGTTGTGACAATAAAGCAAGATTATTTTTAAAGTACGCTGTCATGATATCTCAGTAAGGACTCATAAAGAAATTACAGATAACAAATGTTTGGGAACTTTATGTTTTGTGAAGCCAGAAGAAAAAATATTGTTCGGTATTGGTTTTAAAAATCCTATGCCTGTCAGCCGCTACTGGATATTTTGTGCGTAGGATTTTGGTGATGCTAATATTTTTGATATGTAGGAGGTTTTACTGATTCAGCATTTTCCAGTAGAGAAACTGTATTTAAATACACTGCTGACCAAATGATTTGTAACAAAATGTTTTTAAGATGTTGAACCAAACCATTTGGAGCATTTTTTTTCCTCTTGAAATGAAAACGAAGGATAAAGTTTGTTTTTAAAAGAAAACATACAGTACAAATGCAGCCTGTAACTGAAATGTGACAGTTTTCAAGTTTGCAGGTTAGAAAACCCTTTATGTTCGCGAGACCAGCCTGAGTCTCTAATCCTTGGATGGTTTCTCTTTTAAAATGAAGAACAGTTATTTGTATAAATTGTGGGTTTACTGTTTTGTGACTCTATTTATAATGATTGAAAATGATGGAAATGTGTCATTTATTGTAACTGCCAAAAACGCTTTTGATTACAGGGCATTTTCCCCATCTGGTAAAACTGACATTTCATTAATAAATAGTGTCTTTTTTTCCATTTCCTTATTTTTGCTTTGTGAGTTCATGGCAGGAAAACCTGCAGCAGTGATTGAACAGTACCAACATGAAAAATGTTAATTACTTTGACTAATGGGCCCATTTAACTTTTATATATGTCTATATGCAGAATTTTAAATCTGAAATTGCATGCAAAACAAATCAAAAAAGATTTTGGCCAAGTAACTAAATTAGAAATAATATGCCAATAATATGCCACAGCACACCTGAAACACTGACCACACTGAGTGTACTTTCCAAATATTACACCAGATGGAGCTCTTACAGTGTCAAAGAGACTTGCAGTCACTGACAGAAACAAACGAAACTCAAAAATGTTTTGAAGCTTTTAAACACATGGAGAATATTGTGGAACATCCCTGTGACACTAGATAATATAGTAAATATAGTTTTATTTATGTATTTAACATCAAAGATAGAATAAAGCCTGTTGGGAAGGGAGAAAATGTGCATAAAACTACTAGTGTTGAAACAAGTTACACAACACACTTGATAGAGAAGCTTTAAAGTTATGACATTAAACATGGACTAAATAAAGTCCACATATATCCTTACCAACCACTTTATGATATTGTTGTTCATTCAAATATCTAATCAGCCAATCACATTGCAGCAAATGAGTGCATTTAGTATTGGAGATGATCTGCTGAAGTTCCAACTTAGAGTCAGAATAGAGAAGAAAGGTGATTTATTTGAGTTTGAATGTGGGATGGTTGTTGGGGTCAGACGGGCTGGTCTGGTTATTTCAGAAACTGCTGATTTGCTGGGATTTTCCCACATTACCATCTCTAGGGTTTACAGAAAATGGTCTGAAAATATCCAGTGAGCGACAGTTATCTGGGTGAAATGCCTTTGTTGATGCCAGAGGTCAGAGGAGAATGACCAAGTTGATAGAAAGGCAGCACTCGCTCAAATAACCGATCATTACAACCAAGATATGCACATATTACTTTAAACCTTGAAGAAGAAGCAGAAGATGACATTGGGTGTCACTCCTGTCAGCAAAGAACAGGAAACGGAGGATACCGTTCACACGAGGTCACCAAAATTGGACAACAGAAGACTGGAAAAACTTCTGATGAGTTTTGATCTCTGCTGTGATATTTGGATGGTACAGTCTAAATTTGGCGTGCCCCCAACATGAAAGCACGGATCCATCCTGCCTTGTATAAACTGTTCAGGCTGATGGTGGTGTACTGGTGTAGGATGTTTTTCTTGGCACACTTTGGCCCTTCAGTACAATATGAGCATCATTTAAACACCGCAGCATAAATAAGTATCCTTCCTCACCATGTCCATCCCTTTATGACTGCGGTGTACCCATCTTGTAATGCTTGCTTCCAGCAGGATAACACAACATGTCATAAAACTCAAATAATCTCAGACTGGTTACTTGAACATGACCCTGAATCCACTATACTCAAATGGCCTCCACAATCACCACATCTCAATCCAAAAGAGCACCTTTGGGTTTGGGTGTTTTGTGTCACGGATGGATGCGCAGCCAACAAATCTGCAGAAACTGGGATGCTATTATGTCAGCATGGACTAAACCTATGTGATGAATGTTTCCAATGACGTGTTAGTGAGGAATAAAGGCAATTCAGAATGCAGAAGGATCTCCAGCCTGACCTTATGAATGTGTCGATTCAGATTAGCTGGTGCTGACTCGAACAAACAATATGCTTTTTATGCCATAAAAGAAGCCTTAGAAGATTAGGGTGTAAACACACTGTATAGGATGTTTATATTAAATCCTCAGAGTCTTTGTTTCTAATGAATATTTTAGAATATTACAAAAAAATCAGGCTTCTTTGACTAAATGTAAATTGATTTTTAAAAAGAAGCTGTTTACAGTAAATTGCTGTGTCTGGGAAAATTAAGCATTCCACATTAGGGTCAGTGTTCAGAGTCATTGATGTGCTTTTCAGGGGTTTAAATCTTTATGCAGCTGAAGGTACAGGACCAGCCTTGAGAGTAATGAGAAAAGCTGTCAGTCTTTTATTAAATAAAAATAAAGTGTCTTGTATCTGTTCTTCTCTTGTTGTTGGTGTCTGAATCTTAACATTTGGTCCAGAACATATTCAGCCTTTGATGCCAGGCTCTCCAGAGATGGGAATGATGCTAAAGTAGTTTCATTGAAATGTGCATTGGTCTTTAAAGATCTTTAGCCTAAAACTATATCACGTGTCTATTTAATATCTGAGAGTTGAACCGATGAAAGTATCCTACAACTCTGACAGATTGTCTCTGTTTCCACTAATTCAAAAGCACTGACATATTTGTGTTATCTCTGTAAAGCACAGTCTTTTAAGTGTTTATCAGTGTTCTCGCATCGAATAAAGAAAGAAATATTTGAAGTTGCAACCTAGAAAGGAGCTCACATATAATCCTGCAGTGCCACATTGCATCTAAATTAAACAATGAGTGTCAGATGTTATCCTCATTAGCAGAGATTAACCCCTTTTATCCTAATTGGCGGGGGCTACTGCTGTCGAGAAGCTCTCTTTCCCCTAACAAATAGACGTAACAGCTGGGTGGTCTTGTTGAAGTGTTTATGGCTCACATTTCTTTTGCACTTCTCCTCCTACATGTTTACAGAACAGCAGCACTGTTTGCCTTATCCGCTTTGGGTGATAAACAAGTTTACAGAGTAAAAAAGGCAAGCTGTGGTTTGAAGGTACTCCTGCTGCACGGTGTATGTTTGCATATCCCAGGAGCACTTGTTCACAGGGTACTTAAAAATCCTTATTGTTATATAAATGGAATTACATTTTAAAAATCTGAATGTTAATTGGTTTAACACATGTGTTGAGAGAGTGCATGTAAAATGTGAGCCACAAGTGGAGCGTTCCAAATAAGTTGGAACAACCATGGCTTGTGAAACCTTTGCACAGGTTCCTAAAGCGCAGAAGTATTCACTAAAAACATTCCTTCTGATGTGTGTGCTAGTTCCATTATTAGGTTAGTTTTTTGGATAAAAGACGGGTAAGTTTGGGGGTGTTAGTGGTTTGATCGACAATAGACTCGTTTCAGTTTATTCAGTACCATATTTTTGGGATTATAAGGCACACTTATCGACAGTGCGCCTTATGTACGAATTCTGGTTGTGCTTACTGACCTCGAACTGATTTTATGTGGTACACGGTGCTCAAAAATCTGTCAAAAAATGTTTTAGTACGACTTTGGTAAGCTACGGAGCCGCACCGCTCGATGGATTGTCGTAGCATTATGGCCACTGTAGTCAGGAGCCTCACGGAGTAATCTGGGTCCAAAACTCTGTCCGCTTCAGGTCCCAAAGTCAAACGAGCACTGCGGCATCACTGAGAGTTACAAACTGTCTAAATTATTTTGTCTTTAATAAAATGATCAGCGTTGCTGCTTTACCAGGTGTAACAATTAAGTTTAACATCCAGGCATCCATGAAAACAGAATTTATTACATTTAACGGAGTTAGAAGTTAACAGAAAGTTAGCTCGCTAGTTTCCACCTAAACATGATATAGCAGAAAACACAGAAAACCCAAAAGTAGTAGATACATTCATCTATCCTCGTAAACATACAAGTAAAACATAAGTAAGTAAAATCTGACTTCCCCTAAAACCTGGCCAAACCCACCTTAACATCAGCAGTGGGATTGGAAACATTACTTAGAGAGGTTCTGATTGTAATTTACACTTTTATAATGACGTCCATTTAAATACATTCAAAGGTGTATTATTGACATGATTTGGTTAAATTTAGTTTTTCAGTTCGAGAGGGTTAACATGACTGTGACCGCAGAAACTCACCAAATAAAAAACGTTATTCAGAAGTGTCCTGTTTAATGCGATTGCAGGGTCCGGTCTTCTGAAATAGGACTGTATGAAATTACTCTCAGATTTAATCAAGGTGAGTCACTCTGGCAGCCATTTCTATCCTTTTAATCTTTGTCTCAGGTTCACTGCTCAGCTGACAGCCTACACTTTGGCCTTTCCCATTAATTTCAGACGCATCATTCATCTTTCATTCCAGGTGCCATGAGTGTTACAGTCTCCCTGTGGAGGCCTTCAATATCAAAAGTGTAAAAAAATATGATGAACTTTTCTTCTTCTCTCTTTATTTTATTAGCTGTGGGCAGCAATGAACTTCACCTTTAAAGCTTACATTTTCCTTATTGTATTTGTGACTACAGTGCAGGTTTTTAAATTAACAGATTTCTTGGTTGCTTAGGGGCATATCAACACACAAAATCATCTAAATCCTCCATGATACACTGTCGAATTCAAACCCTATGTCTTTAGATTTTGGAGTCTCTGTAAGGAAGCACTTATTATTTTCATCCAGACACCTTTTCAGTTTTGCAGTCTGCACTCTTTAGATGTCTACTGTTGCAAAAAATAATGGCTAAGGTTTTACATTCTCATCATGTTCCAGCTGTGATGTGGTGAATCTAAGTCTGGGACTCCAAACCTTAAGGCAAAACCACATTTTCCTCATGCTTATCATATGTTCAACAATTCAGAAGCCCTGAGTCTTTGATGTTCCTTGCTCAGGGATCCAGCTTGGCCATTTCTACACAGAATAATATAGACATACAAGTTTATTTTTATGCCACTTGGATTTGAAGCCTATCAGACAGAGTTGACTAAGGATCCATGTCTGCCATGGATTGATATTATAACTCATGAAGCTGACAAATATTCAGTTTTTTTAAGGACTTTAAGATGTTCTCTGTAAAGCTGAGCCTCAAAGTTCATTCTTGACTTTTTAGAAACAGCGGATGAGAACCAGTTTCACCACAAAGTCAAGTTATCTGTTGCTGGAGCAATCAGAATGGTGATAGAGTTTAGTGAATTGAAATCGTAATTTGCTTGTTCAATTAATTGTTCCCTGATGAGTTTGTGAATTTTTGGGACAGGGGCTACAAAAGGCTGGAAAACTAAGTGGTGCTAAAATGAAACAGGTTTCTCAGAAGTAAAGATAGAATAGAATAATCTTTTAATTGTCCCACAAGGGGAAATTTGGTTGTAACAGCAGCCAAAAAGACACATATACAAACAAACAGTACACAGGACACAGAACAGAACCATACAAAATTTTTCTTACATATTTACATTAAGGACAATGGTTACTATAAATAGAGTACTGTACAGTTATTAAATGAAATAAAAATAACTACAGGTAAGAGGCAAACCAGGTTGTGGTACGAATTGGTTAATTAACTTATTGCAGTTACAGCATTGATGTAAACATCTATGTTTGTTGGGAGCAGTTCTGGTTGTACAGTCTGACAGCTGCAGGGAGGAAGGACCTGCGGAAACGCTCCTTCATGCATCTAGGATGCAGCAGTCTGTCACTGAAGGAGCTCTGCAGTTCAGCAACATTTACATGCATGGGGTGGGAGACTCTGTCCATCAGAGATGTTATTTTGGCCAGAGTCCTTCTATCTCCCACCGCCTGCACTGGGTGCAGGGTGCATCCCAGAACAGAGCTGGCCTTCCTGATGAGTTTATCCAACCTCTTCCTCTCAGCTGTCGATAAACTGCTGCTCCAACATACCACACTGTAAAAAAATGACAGATGCCACCACAGAGTCATAGAAGGTCTTTAAAAGCGCTCCCTGTACTCCAAATGACCTCAGCCGCCTCAGCAGGTAGAGTCTGCTCTGACCCTTCCTGTAAAGAGCATCAGTGTTGTGGCTCCAGTCCAGTTTATTATTCAGGTGAACACCCAGGTACCTATAAGAGTCCACTATCTCAATGTCCACTCCCTGGATGTTCACCGATGTCAGTGTGGTGGGTCTGCGTCTCCGGAAGTCCACCACCAACTCCTTGGTTTTCCCGGCGTTGATCAGCAGGTGGTTCTGCTGACACCAGTCAACAAAGTCCAGAGTCCACTGTCTGTACTCTGAGTCGTCCTCACCTGTGATGAGGCCGACTATGGCAGAGTCGTCAGAGAACTTCTGTAGGTGGCAGCGTGGGGAGTTGATGATCAGAGGAAGTTCAAGATGAACAGAGGTTCAGCAATCTGCAAAAAGAACAAAAACAACACACAAAAAACAACAATGAAAGTGTCTACAAATTGCGGAACTATTTCAGAATAATAAAAAAAAAAAATTGTGAAGACTTAAAATCTCTCGTTATCCACAGCACATAACATCTTTGAAAGATTCAGAAATCTGGAGAAATCTCTGTGCGCAAGGTTGAAAATAATATTGGAAGCCCATTATTATCAGGCCCTGAGATAGCACTGCAGGAGAACAATCTCCTTTTACAAACTAAAGAACTGCTCAAATAGATGAAGACCTGGTCAGCATGGTGATTGAGGACTCCCAGCCATTTAGCATTGTGGAGGACAAAGGATTCAAAAGATTTGTTAAATCATTAAATCCTAGCTATGTTCTCCCCACTAAAAAGGTCATAAAAGCAGTGAAAATTTAGTTTTTACAGAATAAAATGTGAACAGGCAGGACTGAGGCTCAAAGCCTCAGTGTGTAGCTGTCCATACCTCAACGTTACAAAAGCACAACTACTGTCCACACCCCAACCACACCTCACCTCACAGTAAATGATCATTTCCATTTCAAGCATTTCCAAATAATCATTTCCCATACTGCCACTATAAATATCCACAGTATACTGCCATCACTACAATATACATGTTTTACACACTCCTTTTGTTGTTGACATTTACAGGCTGTGTGCAAAATGCCACACTCTTCAAATTCATGCCAGCTATTATTTTTACGTCCAGTAGGTGTCCTGCTAGAGCAAATGAAGCTTCATGAAGCTTCGCGTTGGGGTGAACCAATTGGATGAAAAGCTTCAGTGCTTCATGGGGCTTCATCTGCCCATCACTAGCAACAATTGCTCCCACCCAGCAGTGTTATGTGATGGCTGTGTGCAGGCAGGAGAAGGACCCAAAGTGCAGACTCCGGAGACAGAAAGTAACTCAAAACAGCTTTAATGCTGAACTCAAAAGGGTAACAAAACTAAGACTACAAAATACACCTACACAGACAGAACACACAGCAAGGCAACACGGACACAGAGAAACACAGGGCTTAAATACACAGAGGGAGCAATCAGGGAATTGGTAACAGGAGGGAAACACAGCTGGGGCAAATCAGGCCTAACGAGACAAGGGGAAGCAACCCAGATACATTAACATCAGACATGGACTTTCAAAGTAAAACAGGAAACACATAACACCGACTGAACAAAAGACACAGACTCACATGCAGGCAGAGGGAACAGACCAGGGCAGACAGACACTGACTGGACACGGGGATATATCAACTAAGGATTACACAGCGACATAAACCATAAGACATAACTCTAATGAAGAAACCAAAGAATAGAAATGATAAATAATATAATAAACTCAAAACCCTGGGTCAACGACCCAGGCATCCTAACAAGCAGAAGGCCCTGCATATTTCATAGTGGTAAACTTAGTCTTGTCCCAACTTTCTTGAGATGTGTTATTGCCATCAAATTCAAAATGAAGTAATATTTTTCTTAAAATGCAGCATTTTCTCAGTTTAAACATTTGATATGATTTCTATGTTCTGCTGTGAATAAAAGTTGGGTTGCGTTCCATTTTATTCACATTTTTCTCAGCATACTGATGGTTTTGAGCCTCTGAAAATGGGGGGCTGTGAATAAAAACGGCTGTAAAGCCTAAACGGTTATTGCAATACTTTTGCTATAGCGTTTGAATTAAAGCTGAAAGTGCACTTTTCTAAACATCTTTTCATGCATGTAAAGAGCACGCGTTGAGCTCTGTGTGTTTCATTTGCCCTTTTCTGGTGTTGATGTAAAGCCTTTTAAAAAAATACTCCCCATAATCCCATTACTTTACTCTTTTTGCTTTCATCCACCTCCTGTCCTTTTATAAGAACACAGAGATAGACAGAAATTGGCTCTTCTATCAGTCCCACACTAACCGCTCCTGTGTGAGCTATCTACAAAGCTGCTGCAAATGAACATTAGAAAAGCAATCAGATGAAAAGTCATTATTTCAAAACACAGTCTGCTTTTTAAACAGGTATTTTAGTTTTTTCTTTAGTTTCTTTTTTTTAAATTTGAAGTTGGACGTTTGGTGGATTCACGACATTGCTGCAGGGCTTTTAAATCTAAATCTGATAATGCAAGAAAAAACTATTTTTGGATACAGTTGTGCGTTAAGAGTTAATTAAATTGATTTAGCTGCAAAGAAATTCCACATGAAGGCACAAGAACTTTCAAACAATACAAATACTTGACCCAGACAAGACTTTAAATGCTATGTGAGTAATAATTTCCGTTGATGAATTGTGCATTCATTTCATACGTGAGATCAAGCTTCCCGTGATTGTATAAATGTGTGGTGTAATTTCCCAAGCTTGTTTACACCCAGCCTGGTTAGGCATGAATCATGCCCAACCAGGCAAATGTGCTGGTGGTGATAAATCACTGTATGTATACTGAATATGAGCACATGTGTTTCATTCTAATTAACTGGGGTGTGATTTAATCATAGCTGAGCATTTATTTTTTTAAAAGCAAGATGAAAGAGCAGCTCGGCAGCCATAGAGATCGAAAGGAAAAATGACATCCTATACCTTACATTACAGGTGTCAGAGGTTGCAAACTGAACTTTGACCTCAGTGATTGATCTGCTTGTTTCTGTTACTCTATGTTATAGAGCCTGGCTTCAAAATGTAGATGAAAAGAGTCCCTTCATGTGCTGCAACTTGTTTTAGTATCCCACATGATGATATAAGTTTACACAAAATGCACTTTTAGCATTAAATCAGCATTTTGACATCACACTGGTGGAGGTTTACTTTAAACCAGGGGTCTCGAACTCCAGGCCTCGAGGGCCGGTGTCCTGCAGGTTTTAGATGTGTCCTTGATCCAACACAGCTGATTTAAAGGCTAAATTGCCTCCTCAACATGTCTTGAAGTTCTCCAGAGGCCTGCTAATGAACTAATCATTTGAATCAGGTGTGTTGACCCAGGGTGAGATCTAAAATCTGCAGGACACCGGCCCGGCCTGGAGTTCGAGACCCCTGCTTTAAACTAATATATATCCCATTATTATGATGTTAGTGCAACAGTGCTGAAAAAAATACGATATTTTAGCACTGAACATCTCCTTACGAATTTCAGGTGGATATCTTCTGTGTTTCTGAAGTGACAAGGACTCAAAAATACTCAAAAATTCAAAATTTTGACCCATATGTGCTGTAAGTTTTCATGGTTTATTTAAAGATCCCAAAGTTATTTTACATTAATTAAATAAATAGTGAATCAGCTGGTTGTGAGGGGGTCAGGCGGTGGCACTGATTGAGTTTTCAAAAGAGTGACCTAATGGCATTGCCTTTATTTATGATGTAAGGGCAGTTATGCAACATAAGTATTTTACCTGTAACAGATTTATTAGACTACCTGTCATAAAAATAAGAAAACACTATTTTTTATGTCTGTCAAAAAGTTGTTTAAAAGTAATACTATACAGTTATTTATTAGGCGATTTACCTGAAAAAAATGACAATAAAGTTTTGTGTTTGTGACCAAAGGACCCGTCATGTATACAATATTGAAGGGTTGATGACATTTTATTTACCGTGATTTCTCTCTCATCAGTGACCTCCTGATATAGGGAGAGGCTGATTACTAGATCAGCCCCAGCCAGCCTCCCCAGCACTGGCCCCTGAAGCCACTGCACCACCCCTCCTCTGCATCGGAGACCCAGACCACACTCCACGTAACCATGTAAATAAAAACAAATCTATTCAAATTCATGGATTTGTCCACAGTGGCTTTGTTGCTGTGTGTGCACATGGCAGTCTTCTCAGTCCTGCCTCAAATGTGTGGAGGTGGCTGCTTGAGGGAAACTACTGGGGAGTTTACGTGGCAGAATATCTTTGGGGGTCATTGAGCCGGGTCAGTTCAGGGCCACTGTGTTCTTTAAAATCACCATGCATTGGTTGGAAGTCGTGGTTGGCATGCTAATGTGTGAAATGGTCATAAAGTTCAAGGTGAGAAATCAAAGTTTATTGTAACACTCTCTGTTATATGCAAATCACTGCTATTGCTCCTCATATGACATAGAAAGTCTAACATTTGTCATCAGTTAGTGGGTATATTTTTGTGAATTACAGCCAGTTACTGGAGCCATCCCATACACGGGGTACAATAACTCAGTCCTAGATTTGCACTACCTGTGGAAAGTAGGCAAACCTTCAGTATTTATTACTGACTCTCAGCCACAGATCAGGTCGGATTTGGCAGACAATGTCTCTTTTAATCAGCAGATGTGATCAAAACAGCCTCACAGAGCTCACTTGTTTGCTCAGTCGTTCACCTTTCCAAGCTTCTCCTTATTTGTCACATGAATATTTAACCAGTGCTATGAATACTGAATGATGCTCAAAGGCAAGACACCTGTCTCGCATTTTAAGAGTCACAGGGAATCTGAAAATAACTTCATCCGTCTTCTGTCTTGTCTGCATCCCACGCTGTCTTCATGAAATCTCACAGCTGTGACCTTACATTGACAAATTTCGAAGTCTAGACCAAAAGTAGTCCAAACATTTCATCTGACTGCACGATATTCAACAGCAGAGCATAAACATAAACATACAAAGATGATCACACACAAGCCTCAAGGTTCTTCTTTTTATTTTTTGCATTGAATTTCATGCAGAATCCTCCAAACCGGTTAATCCGTTTATTTACATTTGCTACCTTTCCAGTGCATTGGTAATCGTATTATATGCAAGCTCAATTTGCCTTCATGGACAGAGCTAATGAAAAATGAGACCCAAAAGCAGCTGATCAGAGGAACAGGGCATGAAGGAGTGTAGTTGTTAATCTTTTATGGCACACAGAGCCTTGTCTTTGTTGAATTTGTTTTTCTTTATGTTGCTGAACTCCGCACGAGGTGCCCCACACTCAAGTCAGTGAATTGTAGAAATAAAAATGAGGGACAACATAATGATGAACTTTAATAGCTGAAGTTTTATACACAAAAGCAAACTCTGAGGGTCAGTCATATCTATCAAATACTGAAAATCAGTTTGAGGTGCAGGAATCTTTACTTTCATTCATATATGTATATTTTTACTTAAAGAAAAATATCTCTGAGGGCCAAATTGTAGTCATTTTATTAATGCAGCATTTTATTTCATTGATGTTGCAACACATTGTAACAAACACAAAATCAGACACAGTAGCCAATCAGCTGTTTTAATTCGATTAAGAAAATCAAAATCCATAAGACAAACCTCTGCAAAATTCCTGTATTTTTCACGTTTTTGTCATCTTTAATAGGTGTAAATGTTTGTGAAGTGCAGAAATGTACTACTAACCCGGGTATCCAAATTGAGCAACAACATCTTACAAACATAATGAATACATTTCCTACATGAAATGCTAAAAATGAATTTTAAAGCCATTTTCCCACCAGCAATAATTAACTGTTTGTTCTGCTTAGCTCCTAATGCATGGGACCATTACTGTCATCTTTAAGGCAGTGGAAAGATGACGCAGATGTCAAACAACTGAACTCTTCAAGTCTTTACAAATCTTATTGGCATAAATGATTATTTTATGTCAAGAAGTTTATATTGTCAGGATTGTTCAAGATTTGTGAGATTTCAGTGAGTTCTTCCATTGTAAACCACTGGCCCGCCCTTGGTGGAAGATACTCTCTAAATATATGTATAAATATATGTCGCCCACTTATGTAAATCTGATTATTCTTTCTTTGCTTAACTGAATAGCTGAAGCCCCGGGAGGGGAAAAAAGTGTATTGTGTAAGTTTTAAGCTATTTTGTTCTTCTCAGGGCACTGTGACCTGTAACGGCACATAATGAAGGGAAAAACTACAGCCATTTAATGGGATAATACTTTTGTGTGGGGTGCAGAGAGGGAGTGTTTTCAACCCATTGGGTTGTCTGCTACAAACACGCTGTTGCCACAAGAATCGAATGTACTCCCTTGTGATGATATTGCGCACTCATATTAGCTGAAATTTGTCCTGAAATAGACACATTTTTATTTGCTAAACATGATCAGAATTGCTGGTCAAAGAGGAAATGGGTGTAAAATGTGAATATTTAAATATACAAGGAAAGGAGGGCAGATTTTTGTTCTTATTGCAGGCATTAGCATATTTGCATGAAAAACTTGCTTTAAGTGAGTCTTCCTCAGAGTTATATAAAGAAATAAGTGACTTAACCGCCTAAGACCTGAACTCTTCCACGGCATGCATTTTTAATTTCTCTTTGATATTTGGGCATATTGGGGCCCGATGAATGTAAAAAAAAGAATTACCAGATTTTTTTTTTTTATACATTATTTATGTTCTTAAGAAAAATAAGAGCCACATATGAGGATATTAGTTTAAAATTTTGATAGAACAGTAGTTGTATAATGTCCTTGTAAGTGGATATCAGGCCCATGTAGAGCAAAATTGAGTATTTTAGTTTAAATAACCCAAAATGTGATGTCCACATATGTGGACGCCAGGTCCTAGGAGGTTAAAGCCGAGCCTTTGTTGAGTAGCCAAAAGCCCTTATGAAAATAAGTCTGACTTTGGTAACAAAAGCATGGTGTAGCATATCTTTCACAAAAAAAGCTCATTTTACGTTAAAGGTATAGGAATTTAAAACAATACTGAAGCACAGAGGAACTTTACAAAGGGACACTAGACTTCCACTTTCTCGTGTGTTTCTGAATAATTTATTTCATACAATACACGAGGAGAAAGGTTTTTTGGTAATGTAAGTTTTTTGCTGATATAACACCTTTAAAGTTACACATTAAAATGGCAAAATTAATTAGCACATTAAGCAGTTTTTAAAAGGAAAGCATGGCTTTATGTGTACACAGATGTGAGCAAATTGTACAACTGCAGATTTACAATGTAATGCTTTACACCAGTCTTACACAAACTGCACAACAGCAAACCAAACAAATGATCTTAAACCCAGATATGCACAACGCATTATCCAGTTAACAAAAAATCAGATTTACATTGCACATAGTTACTCTAAGTGCACTCTTATATATATATATTATCCCTTTTTAATGTTTGGTAACCAAAACAATCAACCCAAGAGACATATGTGACTGAATTTGAGAAACACTGTCTAATATAATTGCTTTCCCACTTTGTACACATCTATTTACATTCACCATTTTAAGAGGTATACTGGAAAATTCACAAAATTACACTAAAGTTACTGACGACAAAAGACAGACGCAAAAAATGTAGGAGTATTTAAGCACACACTTATAAGCAACATGAAAAATGACATTTTAATCTCTGATTCTCTTCCGCAATGTGCCTTTTGTCCTGGCTGGCCCTCCCCAAGTGTGGTTCTGTCGGAGGTTTCTTCCTGTTAACAGGGTTTTTTTTCTTCCCACTGTCGCCAAATGGTCACTCGTAGGCAGTCGCTTGATTGTTGGGGATTTCTCTGCATGGTCTATAAGTTGCAATATCAGGCAACTTGAGGTGACTGTTGTTGTGATTTGGTGCTTTTTGGCAAATGTGTCTATTTGCCTTAATGCTGCGACTTAAATTGACTCATGTGTGCACACTAAATATGAAGCTAGAGTCAGTAATGTTTGTGAACTATTTGGAATTCCTAGGGTTCATGCATTATGTGATCTGGTCATCATGTAACTCAGAACTAAAAACGCAGTCTAACTAAATTACACTGTTAAAAAAAATAAATAAAAAATAAAAAAGTTAAACTTCAGGGACACTAATCTATCCAGTTAGGAAATATAAAACTGTGAATTTGCACAGTTACAACAGGTGAAAGACAAGAACGGGACAACCCCCACCCTCCCAAATACCCCTGCTCATTACAAGAGTTATCACCTGCACCCCATTCCAGCTCACCTGGGGTGGCACATCCATACATGCTGTTGTAAGGTTGACTATGGGACTCAGAGCCTTTAGTTGTTCTGCAGCGAGACTTTGGAATACACTTCCACCAGATCTCCGGACGACAAACTCTCTCTCCACTTTTAAATCCCGTCTTAAAACCCATCTATTCAAAATTGCATATCCTTCATCATGATTCCATCTTAGTCTATTTTGTCCTTGTTTAGCTTTTATACTTGCTTTTATACTTTTATACGTGTTTTTTATTTTTCATTTACCTTATGTTTTTATTTTTTTGTAAGGTGACCTTGAGGGTCTTTAAACGCGTCTATAAATAAAGTTTATTATTATTATTATTACTAAGGTTAGCCACCCTCACAGAGTCCAGCTCTGACAGTTTGTTAGGACGTGCCACCCTGGAGGAGCTGGACTTCCTGTGAAACCTGAATGGACAGAATGTGTCATAATAGTTTAACTGTCTTTGTGTTACACTGTGTTGATCAAGTGTTCCCTTAAATTTTCTGAGTGGTGTAATAATACAAAATCAGCAGTACTTTATATAACTCTTTGTATGTCCTTGATTGAACACAAACACACACTGTGATAATAACTCTACCAAAACTCTATCTGGAATCAGGTGTTTCAATCAAGGAGGCTATAAGTGCAGTGAAAAATAGCCTGACTTTTCTCAAAAGAGATTGGCTGGTGTGATCCGTGCTTTGATCGCAAACATCTTCAGGAGACCACAAAGACAAGAATCGTTATAGAGATGCCTGAAGCAGAAAATCACTACTAAAGCATTTCAAACAACCTTGGTGTTCAGAAATGCACAATAAGACAAATTTTTTTTACAAACTAAAGAACTGCTGATATTCTCTGTGGGTGTCCTGAACATTTTATTCAATCTTAAAGGAGGTGAAAGAGAGAGAACAAAACACCTGTAACTTGTTAAGACCTTGTCCACTACGAACACTGAACAAGAATGGGGTTAATAGAAGGACAATATGGAGGAAAACATTATTCTAAACAGAGACAATCTCCTCTAGACGTGTGAAACAAAATCTGACTCCCAACAATCATTGAGGAAATTATTAGTTTAAATTTGGATCATGTCTGGGTAGCAGAGCACATGACATGAAGCTTAAAGTGAATGATTAATGCACCAAGACCATGACCCAAAGCACAGAAAGTAAATCAGCAATAAATTCATGTTTTGCTAAAGTCCTGACCTTAACCCCGCTGAACTGCTGTGGCATAATCAGAACATGGACATGCCACAACATCCCAGAAATACTAATGAATGCACTTGTAGAGAATAATGGTCGAGAACTGACCTACCTATTCCAACCTGCAATGATTACTTCCCATTAAAATGAAAAGTAATGCTAGACAATTGGGCTGGTTGTTTGAAATTGTCCCTTGGAAGGTGAGTAGACCAAGAATTAATGAAGTAATGAATGTTTTCTGTGTACAGTAACTTACTGGTTCTTTTGATATGAGTGTGATTGCAATTTTTGAAATGTTGGATGGAAAGATTGTACAGCATCCATTTTTAAAAGTACACATTTAAAAACTGAATTGGGTGCACAACTTTGAATTTACCATCAATTGTAGGAAACCCCAAGAGGGTCAACAGTATAAATACAGTGCTGAAGTTTCACGATGTCTTTTAATTTGACAAGGTCAAGGCCCATTATTCTTCTTGTTACTGATCATGATTGACTACACGTGGTAGGTTCCAGTTGGATCTCTTGGAGCCATTTCTACTGCAGATACTGCAGATTCCAGGAAAATCGTTCAAACAATTGTACATAAGTAATAGTTCTGTTACCACTTTGCCAAGGTCTAGAAGAAGACCGAAAATGTCACCCTTAGATGTTCAGGAACAAGGCAGGAACCGCCAAGGATTAAGTGTCACTGTCCACAGTGAAGTGCTGATCAAGAAAGAAGTCGCTGCTCCAAAATCGACACCTTCAAACTCAAATTTGCAACTGCACATTTCAGTCGAGTTTGAAGGAGAAAGGTTTTAGACAAACGCAAAGATTGAGTTGACAAAGGCAAGAATTACGTTTGCAGGAGTAAAGGTGAAAAACTAAGACTGCTGTGCAAACTGTCAAGTGATGTCAATGGTGGTAGCATCATGCTCTGGGGCTGTTTTTTGCCAGTGTTCAGCTTACGCATATATTTGAGCCTGCATGGATACTTTTGAATGTTATTTTGCATGGGACCATTACCCAGTTATTTTTAATTAAATATAAATGTATGCTGTTCAATCATTCCACCTTGGAAAGAGAACGGTTCAAAGACGTCATTAATAGGCCAAAATTAGCACGATGAGTGTATGTAAACTTCTGACCACAATATGAAAGCGGTTCCAATCTTTTTCCTTTTCTCTAAAAGTATAATTATTACTTTCAGCAATCTGAAGGCGATATATTGATATTCAATATTTCCTTGACACATATTACCACATTAGATTTTTTTTTTATTCTTAAACTTACTGATGATCTAAACCTTTAAATCACTGGTGGGTTGAGATGATTTCCTTCCTCCCGTGTAAAGCTGGATTCCCCCGTTGTTCCCTCTAGAATGAACAAGCCTTACTTTCAAACCTACGCGAGCTCAAAAGCACAAAGACAGCATCATTGTGACAGGGCCAGTCATCCTTGTCACTTTGCTTTGCATACAGGATCTAACATTCTCTGCTGACTTGTCAAGTTCAGACTCCTCCGATGGAGAAGTAAGTCTGAACCTGAAGAATTCAAAAAATATTATGCATAATGGAGATTCAGAAGATTCTGAATCCTGTCATGCTTTAATTTGAAAAAACGACACTTAGTGATTCACTACTATTATTATAACCACAATGTGATGTGTATGGCACAAGCATTCCAAGTTTATTTACACTGCACACTTGACTGTGCATCATTTTTATAACTCTTCCCAAGTAAATGTAAACATTCAAGGAATGAGCTGCATATGGACATCTCCTCTTCAGAGCTGCTGTACTGCCCAACAGCCAGCAAAGACTAGACCGCAGAAGTCGGTTCAACACACCAAACCCAGGCACTCGTCAGTGATCGACACAAAACCGCCACAGTGCCCTAAATAATGAAAAATATCTACCTAATCATAGGCTCAGAATCGCACACGCCAAGAGGGAAGGCTGTGTTGATAAAAGAAGGCAAAGGGCAACCGGTCTCTCATGAGCATGATAGTGCAGAGAAGGGCATTTGTGCTCCAAACCCATCATTGTGAATCAGCATCACTTGGTCTGAAGCCTAATCTGTTTGGCATTTATGGAAATAAAGTTTCCTGCTCTGTAAGCCTGTCTTTTTTTCTGTCTTCCTACACAGCAAAGGGGGGGGGGGAAGTGTAGTATTATGCTTATTCTGGATACTCTAAAGTATGTTTTAAAGCAAATTTTCCAGCACTATTTACATTCAGCACTCAAACACACCCTCACAGTCCAGTTCTGGTATAGTACCTTTGTTAGCCTGTGATGCTGCTGTTAGAAAAATACATCACCTCAATTTCTTCCAAAGCTTTAGCGCAAAACTTGACTATTTGGAGCTGCAGGAGTGCACAAGGCTCAGAGTTACACCAGCCCACTCACCTAAGCACACAGGATATTTAAAATATAAGAGCTGTAGTGATATGACTTGAATTCACCTGTACAGGTGACCTGCGCAAAAATGACTCTCTCCACAAACGCTTTGTTTGTTAAGCAATGTGCAACTTACCTTCTCATTTAAATGTATTTTTTGGAACAGTTACAAACTGCGTCAAAGCTGATTATGGTCACATCGTGTCCTTATATCTCTTTTTCCAATCCTTTCATCACTTTCCATCTTCTGCACCACACACATGACCCAAGAGTACTTATGGTAAAGCTTATATATGCTGCGACGTTCTGCCTAATGTTTGGCATGAGAGCATTTTGTACAGCATTTTGTGTGTCTGTGTCACTGTGACTCAGATGCTAGACAAGTCATCGTGACAGGATAATGAAGCCCGGCGAGTTTTCGGGCTGCACCGTGTCAACATGGTGATCTGGGTGTTGAAGTTGTTGCTGCTGCCAATAGACGGGTGCTGGTATTTGGTGTCTGAGCCCATGTATCTCTGCAGGTGCCACCTCCTCCACTTCCTCTTGATCTCTCCTTGGACCTGAAACCGATTAGAGCAAAAGGGACAATTACATGTTTATTCAGTAAGTAGAGCTACATGTTCTTTACCAACATAAAACATTACTGGGAATTCACTGATAATGTTTTTGACACCTCCGACCAAAAAGAGAGTTTATATGTTAACAAAAGGACAAAATGCTGCCAAATGCTTTCCAAAATACCCGTGTACATGTGGACAGGCCCTGCTGTTACTCCCTACACACCTCTGTCATCCTCCAAGTGTTTTACTTGAATTTATTTCATACAACAAATTTGGACAATTTAGAAGATTTTGAATAATCGACTATAAAAACTGCAGATCTCTTAAAAGCGGGTGACCTGCATTTTAATTAAACAGAAAAACAAATTGGTTGGCGTGATTTTCAGCAGCAGACGAAGCTCAAGGACGGAGGGGAAAAAATGAAAAGCACCCAGAGAAAATCCACAGAATTAAACGCCGCCAGCGCTGAGGTGGCGCGCCATTAAAAGCAGTACCCGACACTGACATTAGTTTTCATTTAGACCATGTCAGAGGGAGGAAAGTGAACCAAACCTTCTGCAGTAGGATTGAATATTTTTAAATGTGCCTTTTTTGTTGTTTTTTTGCAGATATTTTCTTACGTTGGAACATTATCTACAGTCAGTTGCAGGTTTTGGAAATTTGTTGCTTTTTTGTGTCATGTATTACAGGTTAAGGGGCTGTGCCAGGTGTTTGTGTTATTCTGCACACTGTACACTTCTATTACTGGATTAGACTACATTCATTTTCCCCCCAAATAGTGCGTGCATCTCCAAGGTCTCCTTTCACTCTCTGAGTATGTGCGTGTGCATATGTTTCCCTGTTTATGTGGCACTGCTCCAGCTCCCACTGGACTCTGGCTGGCACACCTGACACTCATCGACTAATCAACCCGCCCCTCCCACACACAGTCATCCACACACACACTCGCCATCATGTGCTTTCATCGGCAGCAGCAATAAGAACACTTAGGCTTCACATTTATTTCTCTAGGACCTAGAGTCTAGGTCCTTCCTCTTGCTCTACCAGCTTGCGTCTCTTTGTTCGGCCAACTCCTTGTTAAGTAAACCTGGCTGCACACTCTCCACCGGCTTCTCCAGAAAACCCTCAACCCCTCATTTGGACCCACGTATCTTCTTTTTTAAAGACAGTCCTGCCTCGCAATCGAGTCCAGCAGTTTTTTCTTTTGCATGAATTTTACGAGAGTATGACACTTTAAAAACTGTTTTGCATTATTTAGGCAAAAAGAAAATCAATATAGCTTTTTCTTCAGTCATTTTCTTCCACTTCTACCTTGTCAATATTTGTTTTCTTGCTATCGACATGTCTGCCATTCCTTAAGCACCGAGAATTCAACAACTAAACCTAACATAACTTACCAGCAGTGCACAAATCTTCCACACTTAGTAAAGGACACCTGGAAGTTGCATGAGATTAAAATTCAGGCAGCATAGTGTGAAGCCTCGCCATCTAGCCCAGATTCAATCTGGCCCAGCACTGAGAACATAAATAATCTGCCCACAGAGAGCCTGTGCAGACATCACTGAATAGCTCCCTGCCAAAAAGACTGTGTGCTTTTTACAGCCCTCCCACCCTGCAGGCAAAGTGCAGAAAATATGCTGTAGGGAGGTCCAAGAGAGGAGCTGGAACGACAAGCGCCGGTGACTCATACCCGCCGCTCCATCTACCTGTCAGGACTGTGTGTGAATGTAAATGGTGCGCACAGGGAGCGACGGAGAAACTACAGATAAACTACATTTTCTGAGAATGAGAGCACGACTGCAGGCTATCTCTGTGTGGAAGTACTGTGGTGTGTTTATATCAGCAGTGTTTACATCACCTACCTCTCCGTTCAGGAAGCAGTAAAGGACTGCGACCACAAAGCCCTAAAAGGAAAGAAAAACACTGATAAGAAAGCAGGAGCAGAGGATGTAATGGTTAAATTTCTTCTTTGATCATCTCGTCTTATCAATTATTTGTTATTTTTACAGTTTTTCTCAGTTCCAGAGGCATCCTTTTTAAGATCTTAGCACTAAGGATGGTTTCCCCGTGTTTTTAGCAAATCTGAATACCTACTCTGTGGAACTGTTATTATTATTATCTGAGAGATTCAACAAGACATGATTTTAACTTGTATGATTCACTGGACTTCCCTCGCTCTCCCGATTCTCATGCACCTCACGGTTAATGCTCTCCCTTGCAGTGTAAGAAGCGAGAAACCCCTGTATAATCCACAAACTTTCACTACACTTTTTTTTTTTACGTCGTCTTCCCCTCCCACCTCCTTACTCCTTTCTCTCTTCAATGTCCAGTCCGATTCCTCGGTGTATCTGAGTGGGCTCTTCCTTGTTTTCAAACTGGTGACACGTTGGTGCGCTAAAGCTCAGTAAATGTGTTTTACAACACTCCTACTAATGGCCCTCAGCTGTTAGCTAACTGGACAGTATGTGACATTAGCTGATCCAAGTCCCGAGAAATTCCACACTCCTTTGTGATGTGCATGCAGTCTGACAATGTCACATTTTAGCACATGCTCGGATCGCTTGGAAACTCGGGCAAGCAGGTACTAAGAAAGTACCTGGTACCAGGTACTATGACCTAATGGGAAATGGGTTTGATGATCTGACTACTAGTAGTAGGTACTAATGGAAAAGGAGCTTAAAGGTACAACACACTGAACCTTGTAACAGCTGGGCTTCAACAGCACAAGACCACATTATGTGCCACTCGTGTCAGCTAAGACAAGGAGGCAACAATTCTCACGGGCTCAGGGAAATTGGACAACAGAAGACTGGAAAAACGTGGTAGGCTGGTGTTTCATTTTGGTAACACCAGCCTACCACGGAGAATCAAGTCAGTTCCGAATGCAAAAGGGGGATCAGTCCAGTATTAGCAACGAGTACCTAACAAAGTAGTTGGTGAGCACAACTATTTAACTCATGAAGAAAACTTAATCTCTCTTGGTTATAAAGATTGTAGACAGTTGTGTTTGTGTTCCAAATACCTTCTTACAGCTTTAACTGTCTTAATTAAGCCAAAGCAACAGAGGAAAAGCTGTAAAAAATAACATGTGGCAGTCATGACAGTCATAAATGTATTACACAGACAAAACAAATGGGAGTCGAGTTGTAATAAGAAGGGGGAATAAAAGGAGTAAGGAGAGGATTGTGTTGGAAAGGTTTCCATATCTTCCAAGCTGTTGTAATGCAGCTGTGCTGTCTGGCTGCATTCTCTATCATTCCTCATTAAATGATGAACTGAAATAACATCAGAGCTTTAAACAGTGACAGTGCCACTGAGCCAGCCAGCAAAGTGCTTGGAGACCTGATGCAGTTTTCTTTAATAGTAGCACTCGCTAGTTCAGGGCTGAAAGCATGCCAAATCACTATTTTTGGACTTTTTAAAAGTTTAAGTGACCACACTTCTAGAAGACTACATTTATTTTTAAGGCACTGGATTTTAGGAATCTACAGGTATTTTTTTAACAATCACTTTTTCCTCAAAAACATTTGATCTCATACCTGAAATGATCCCAGAATCAAGTCAAAAACCAGCCGCAGCTCAGTCTTCACTTGCTCGGGGATAAATGCAAACACTATATAATTGATCCCAAACAGCGGAATCAAAAGCAGCGTTGACTTTGCCAGTCGCCTGAAATGATAAGGCAAAAACAAATTCAAATCCCTCCCTCCAGTCAAACCAGCATCCAATCTGTCTCTGTATACCCCAATAATGAAATGCAGCTCAGGAGTACTTTTCATTTTAAATTTCAGCTCAGCAGACCAGAGACGGAGGGGGGGGGGAAAAAAACACCATTAAAAGTGTCAGTTGGAAAATAGCTCATGCATTATGACTGGCTTATGAGATGCTCTCCATCATATGAAAAACCACTTAAATACATATAACACTACATCTCTGTGTAAAGCAGCTGCTGGATGGTGGAAAACCACAGTGTGCTGTGCATGCTAAGATTTTCTTTTCTGAAATCCAAAAGGACTAGTTATCCCTGCATCGCTCTGAGTGTAAAAAAAGTTACATTTGCAGCAATAGTTACAGGAAGAATACTCAGGAGTGCGTGCTACTCTGCTGCTCTGCAAGTTTATTCAAACGAATCTTTGTTTATCCTTACAAAAGCAGCTAATGTTCACAGAATGTCCACCGAGACAGAAGTGGCGGAGCTCTTTCCAAACACCCTCGTTCGTATCAGTGACATTTCATCCTTTATTAGCTGATACATAAAACAAACTTCCAGCATGAAAAAGAAATTTAATTACACTCACGAGTACTGGTTGGAGTCGTTTCTTCCAATATCGGGGCAGTTTATCTTCTGGCGAAGTATCCGAATGATGCAGATGAAAAGAATAAAGTTCATCTGTGGAGAATACATTACAAAAGTCATGTGAGAAAAGCACTGAGGCATTTCACACTGCATCTAATGCATATAGGGAGATGTTTGTGAGATTCAACTCATAAACAGAAGCGTTGGATTGTGGCGCTGGCCTGTAGGAAAATGAGCATTTCTAAACTGATGATCTGGGCTGTGAGTGTGAACTTGCAACACATCAGTCATCATGATGCACTCCCAGCTATCAGTCACCGGCTAAGTACAGAAAAACAGAGTGTACTAACAGTAAGGCCGCTGACACTCATGTTAAATAATGAAGCTGACCCTCCTCTGGGAACAACTGCTAGCAAATAACTAAACAGACCCATTTGGACACTAGTAGGCGTCTGCTATGACACTTTGTCCAGAGCAAGCTTTTAATAGCTGGAAATTATATTAAAAGCTTTTTTTTTCACCTTCTATGAGAAGATCAGTACCACTCACTCATGATTTAGCTAACCACAAATATTTAAACACAGAAAACAGCTGGTTCTTTGCAAAAGGTTCAAAAAGCATCTGCTAGATTTTCTATAAATGTGACGCAGAACACAAAAAGACGTAGGCTGTGGACCCCAGCTGCACAAAAATGGCCAAGAAATGACGTAATCAGGAGCAACCAGACAATATTTCCAGTGTTTGTTACTATAGCGATTACTTCCATTAAGAAAGCTGATAAGATGCTAAGTTCACTTCAGGTCACTTCACGAGTGACCAAATAGGTAATGTGACAACACACATATGTTATGCCAGTTACTAGAAATCTCATAACCATGGCGACAACATCATTACTAAACAACAACAACTTAAAGATTAGACGACCTTCAAGTTAAAAAATCATAGAAAATAAATCTGTTTTCTTAATTTAAAAGTGAAAAATGTACATTTTTGGACTTGGCCTGGTTTTTGCATGCTGTTAGCCAGAGTCTGTTCTTCTTTTCAACTTTGATAATGCTTCTGGTATCGTTAAATTAGCTTAATGCTCGAGTAAAGCTATAGGCAGGCTTCTAAAAAGTGGGCCACTTTTGAGTATTAGCATACTATAGACCAAAACAAGTGTTCAAGTAGTAAAGTTAAACCATTTAAATGAAATTCAAGCACAACGTTTGTATTAGCAAAAAGAAAAACCTGAGTACTAGCATGTGTTGGGTTGTGTAAAAGCTAACTAACACTGTGTGAAGCTACCAGTGTTCACTAACATGCAGCTTTAATGTTCATTGTGTTCAAATGGACACATGAGCTTGGCAACGTTTCTCTATTGCATATGTCTCTAAGCATTTATTTTTACTGCAACTGCAACTGCTCATCGCCACAGATCATCGGTCTCTATTTCACTCAACACTCTTTATGGTCTTACTATTTCCCTCCTGCCTGGCAGCTCCATATTCAACATCCTTTGTCCAGTATATCCACTATCCCTCCTCTGCACATGTCCAGACCTAAGCTGTCTCTCTGATGTACTCATTTCCAATCCTGTCCCTCCTGGTCACTCCTAATAAAAATCTCAAGATCTGCCACCTCCAGCTCAGCCTCCTGTCTTTTTGTCATTGCCACATCTCCAAACCATACATCATAGCAGGTCTCACTACCATCTTGTTCCCCACTCTCTGCTTCCCTTTCACTGTTGCTGCTATCCTTCTGTCACAAATCACCCTTGACATAAGTCTTTTCACCCTGCCTGCACTCTCTTCTTCACCTCTCTTGTGCACTGTTGTAAACTTTTATTTGAACAAAAAATGGTTAGGAAATTATAGACCTGCAAAATAAAACATCAATGAGGGTGCACATTAGTACATTTAAGAGAAGGAAGGAAGAAGTATTTCAACGGGATCCGCTGAACGCTTTGCACACCTCTGAAATAGTCTCACTCACGCAGAGATTAGAGTCTGTTTTTCTTACTAGAGATGCGGTTCAATCTGCATCTGAGCTGTCACACTTTAGCATTTTTATCTTTTGGGGTTTTGATCCGTGCACTGGAGAAAAACTCATTTTTTAAATTACCTTTCTGCTTTCAAATTTGCATGCTAAATATTAAACTTTTTTCCAGCAGCCTGTTATCTTGACTTTGAAACTGTGACTTAAAAATGAGGCAAGCAGCTGCTTTTAACAGCTTATTTCTGTCTGAATTTCATCAAAGACTTGAATACGAGCACAGAACCACAGTGTAAAAGTCCATATCTGTGGTTTTACTGAGTATGATGGATTAAATTATTGGTTTGACTGGACACTTGCCTTCTGGAGTCCTTTTGTCGCATAATACTATAACTTGTTTCTACACTATACTGCCAAATATATTCGCTTGTCTGCCTTCACAAGGACATGAACTTAAGTGACATCCCATTCTTAATTCATTGGGTTTAATATGATGTCATCCCACCCTTTTCAGCTATTACAGCTTCCACTCTTCTTGGAAGGCTTTATGTGTTGACGGGAATTTTTGACCATTCTTCCACAAGTGCATCTGTGAGGTCAGACACTGATATTGGACGAGAAGGCCTGGCTTGTAGTCTCCAGTCTAATTCATCACAAAAGTGTTCTGCTAGGTTGTTATCAGGACTCTATGCAGGCCAGTCAAGATCTTCCACACCAAACTCTCTCATCTGTGTCTTTATGGAGCTTGCTTTGGGCACTGGTGCACAGTCATGTTGGAACAGGAAGTGGCATACTGCTATACTGTTCCCACAAAGTTGGGAGCTGTAAATTGTCCAAAATGTCTTGGTATGCTGAAACATTAAGAGTTCCTTTCATTGGAACTAAGGGGCAGATCCAGCTCCTGAAAAAACATCCCACACCATAATCCCCCCTCCATCAAATTTTACACTTGGCACAGTGTATAGGACAAGTACCGTTATCCTGGCAACTGCCAAACCCATATTCATCCATCAGATTGCCCAAACAGAGAAGCCTGATTTGTCACTCCAGAGAACACATCTCCACTGCTCTAGAGTTTAGTGGCAGCGTGCTTTACACTACTGCATACAACACTGTTTTGCACTGTGTGACGTAAGGCTTGGATGCAGCAGCTCTGTCATGGAAACCCATTCCATCAAGCTCTTTATGCACCGTTCCTGAGATAATCGGAAGGTCACATGAAGTTTGGATATCTGTAGTTGGCGAGTTCTGTGAACTGAGGTGCACAGTTCACCGCTCTGTGATTTGTACGTGGCCTACCACTTCATGGCTTTGTTATAGTACCACTAACAGTTGACTGTGGAATATTTAGTAATGAGGGGATTTCACAACTGGACTTGTTGCACAGGTGGCATCCTATTACAGTACCACGCTGGAATTCACAAAGCTCCTGAGAGCATCCCATTCTTTCCTAAATGTTTGTACAAGCAGTCTGCATGACTAGATCTTTTATACACTTGTGACCATGGAAGTGATTGGAACACCTGAATTCAATGATTTGGATAGCAAGAGAATACTTTTACCAGTACATCTGTATATATCTTGGATTGCGTGCAGCTTAACTAGAGATAGGTTTTTGTTGTTTTCTAGTGCTTTTTTCAGTCTTTGTGTCAGAATAGACGAATGAAGACAACTTTTCCACTCTTAGTGCCATTTACTTTGAAAGAGCTAGCTCAAGCTGGCTAGTGCTGATGTAAACCATGAAAATGTTTTTAAAGCTCATGAACTTACCAGAATTGATGCCAAAATAGGAGTTTTAATGATCCACCAGAACACATCGGTGTTTTCTATTATATCCCAGCACCTGGTAAGACGTGAAAGAGTTTTAATGTATAAGATGTAGCAAAGCAAAGCAACCCCCCAAAAAAAAAACAAAAACCCAAAAACAAAACAACACAAAAGAGTATTTTCTGCTCGATTCTGGCCTAGCAGTTCCCTAGTCTCTCACCCCACATCATTATAGTTGGCTTTAGCGATGCTCCAAGCTGTGATGAAAATTGCTGGACCGCCTGGGGGCAAAAAAAAGTATACAACCAAAAGTTACTGTGGATTCCAGCTGTAAGGTTCTCGACATGTAGTTCATATACTGCTGACACTCTATAAGGTCTCGCTAATAGAACAAGAAACAAGACTTTCTCACCCCAGCCGATCAGAATATAAGCCCAGAAGTACTTCCTCTCGGAGAAGAAGGAAACGGCCAACAATGCATGCAGATAAAGGCCTTCCACCAGCAGCCAGAAGAAACTGGCCATTATACAGTACTGGAAAAACACAATCACTGCTTTGCAGCCAACCTGGCAATGGACACAAAAGCATGAATCATACAATGATCTAGTTAACAGGGACAACCTTATGTTGAAGATGATACGGTGAAATTTATTCCCAGTTGTGGCCAAAAACTGCATTTAGAAAATGAAAGAATAAATTGGAGTTGTTTGTTTCCTGTTGGTGAAAGCAGGTATATATCTGTGTTCTTATATAACAATATGAATCCTATGACTGCAGTAGAATGACAATTAGTTTTTCTTGTGCCCTTATTAATAACTTGGAAGCAGAGATTCACTCAAATGCTTCTTTTATTATCAATAAATTCAATGGACATATTGCACAAAAAAGTGAGTTACTACTTATGAAACTTTTGTAAATAATGGCTTTAAAGGTAGTGCAAATCTGTGTCCTATTCAGCCTGCACTTTATAAGCTCTCTGCCTCATTCAGTGAAAGAAAAGCTGCCAAAGTGCAGAAATGTTCCGAAATATAATGCAGGAAGTGAGCAGGATTAACACTGAAGCACTCATGAAGCATTTACGAAAGATTGGATTTAAAGAATGTTTTCCCAAAGAACAAAATGACCCATAGCTTCTGAGATTAGCCGAAGCTGAGTGTGACTGAAGTGGCAAGTGTGCTGAATTAGTAGATTTATGAGTAGTAGTAGTAGATGCCCTGATAGGGAATAAGCTTCTTCGCTGGGAAACAATACACCTTCACAGCCTGTTTGGGCGTGCTTATTCTGCTTGATATTATGATAGCTGAATAAAATGTTTCTGCGTAAGACATCTGAGTCTGCATTCACAAGATTTCCATAACACAGGAAAACACAATAAGCTCTCTTCTGGTTGGCTGAACAACGTTTGCGTGAGGGTGGATGAGTTCATTCAAAATTGAGCTTGCCGATGCTGAATGCTGGGGAGGCAGGCTGCTATTGACATTGTTACACAATGACATGTATAAAAAGGCTGATTTTGCCTGCAGTGTTTCTAAATTCACTCTGCTGGTCAGATCTACAAGCCTGTACAAGCAGCTTTAGAGTGAGCAACGCGGAGATCCTACGCAGAAGACATCACACGGATAAGAAAAATCAATAAACTGTGCTCCTTTAAAAAGACTCCGTAAGAGTGAATACATTGAGCACTTTAGCAGCTGGAGTGCAGCAACACAATAGGAAGGGCTGGGCTGAAGGGCATTATAGGTAGAGAAAAGTGGACAGTAAAGAAGACAATAAAGTCACAATAAAGAAAAGAAAATCAGAAAAAGCTGTCAGGTCTTTGTCACGACAATAGAGTTGAAAGAAGAACAAACAAATAATGATGTGTAGTTGGACAGAACCTACCTCTTAAAAATCTAAAATGCAAAATGCAATCACGACATGCTTTCTGTTATAGCCACTTTCTACTGTAGTACATTTTAGATGGAGCTATTGTTTAGATGTTGAATTTAAAAAAAATATTTTCGATGGGAAATAGGTTTTGAAAGCTAAATAAACATGATAATCTATGGCTATCTGATAATATCTGAATCTGGCTTGAACGTGAGGATTTTTAATGACTAGGAGACTTAAAGAAACTAGCATTCGAGGCTGACATTGTGCTGGTGGCTCTCTGCTAGTCATCAACTCAGTTAATTTAAATCCAAGAACTGGGTCTCTTGACTTTGTTTGCAGCACTTTTAATACCAAAAATATGTTGCAGCCTGTCTAAAAAGTCTCCAGTATGGGTGAGTGATTTCTTTTTTTCTATTTTCAGTGGCCTTGGCAATCTTTTGTATGCAGTCTATGTTCTACACAGGCAGAATATAGACAAAACGAGCAACCCGTCTGAGTAGACAGAAGTCTTTATGTATGAAATGTCTTGCTTCTAGCTTCTCCAAAAACATGCGCTGTATTGAAAATATTCACATAATCCAGAAATGTCTTCTTCTGTTTTAGTCCTTGTGCATGGAGTTAAAGTTTGGGACAGCTCATTGAAGCAGCTGTTACTGGGCTGACAGGAATTTTGTAACCCATATAAATTGATTCCCACTTGGCATGTTGAGGGGGAAGAAAACGGACCCAGATGGGCTGCCTAAGCCTTGCTGCTTAGTTTAATATGTGCAAATCAGTACAAATTGATTGCTGGAGCTGAGTTTTAAAAAGCCTGCCGTTAGTCGCTAAAGGAGGATAAATTGTGAGATATTATGCCACTGGAAAAACAGGGAATAACAGGAAGCTCAGACACGGATCCATGCTCGTACCTTAAAAAAATGCTTTTTTTAAATATGCTTTGAATTAATCAGGTGTTTAACTATGGCAAACATCCAGCTGTATGAGAAGAGATAATGAATGGAGCATGCAGAACACCTGCACACATACAGATAAACACAGCAGAAGCAATGCTAACAGCTGTAATGGAACTAATGTTGGGGTCACGATGAGCACCGCAGCACCAGACCCGTCTCTATAATGTCTCTTTCAAATGTGCCATGATAGCAGCTGGCTCCCGTCAACCCAGCGAGTCCATTAACGTAGTGCAGCCGACCACAAAGCTCACTAACAAATAGAGTGAGCCTCTGCTCATTGTGTGGCTAAATTCTGTAACATGAACCTCATGTTTATTGGCCACACACCTGACGGGGCTTTGGACTGTGGCTCATTGTGAAGGGGTGATGGTTGAAAGCCAAAGGACAACAATCAAAGACTGTGGGCTGTAAGTCCATGTTTTTATTACTATTTTAATATTAACATACTTGGCTAATATGTGGCTTTTGTTGTGAGATTGAAACTGAAAATTGACACAAGCCGTTTTCAAAACTTTTAAGTTATTCATCAGCTATGATATGAGAACTTAAAATGTCAGTAATTATCAATAATGATCAGTGATGCTACAATACTGTACTAATACTGTACTGAATGTACTGTAATACTGACTGTATTGAGGTCTTGCTGAGTTATCTGAAGTTCTAGGAGAGCAGTCATTAACAAGCAGCATTAACTCACAGAGCCCGAGGAGCAGTTGTCCACCTCCCCGACCTCGTAGAGAACCACATCTTTGATGAAGACAGCGATGGCCTTCAGGATAAATGAAACAAATAGATGCATGTGGATGTAGTTCCTTGTGCAGTGGAGTTTCCTAGGACACACAGAATGAGAGATACAAGAAAACAGATCAAGACAAAACGACAAGACACGCGGAGAATTCAATAAAGAGGCCCTGCATGCTAATTACACAATGTCCTCAGAGTTAATAGCTTAAAATGGCAGCAATTCACAGACAGTTAAATCATAATTAAGTTTCTTAGTTCCCTTTCACTGTGTGGGTGGATCAGTTTTAGAGCACAATAAATGGTTTTTATGGTTCTTCACACACCTTTGAAAATAGGCAGGAGAGGTGGATTTCTAAGAAGTTACAGTAGTAGAAGCAAGTAGTCCTAAAACATCAGTTCTTTTAACACTTCTTCTGCTGACTACATTATCATACTTTAGAGGTAATTGGGGAAAACAGGTTCCTAATAGCTTCAATCACTTTTTAAAGTCAGAAATGGTTGTTGTCTTGGCAGGTAAATATTCGCCTGGAGTACAGCATATGCCCAGTCAGTTAATGTTCCCTTGGACATCATAACAGTTTCATTTAACCGTACCTCATTCCCAGGAGAGTAAATTGCCATGATACCAATGTTATCCAGATTTTATACTCACATCAAACAGCAACTGCTATTTCATTTAAATCCCTATTTTTCTTCTACTTCTACTTTCTTCTAGTTCTTCTTTATTCAGTTTCGGTCAGCCTTTAGTGTCAGACAGATGGTCTCACATCTGACTCTAGAAACTGTAAACCTGACTTTTAATGTCTGTATGAGCTCAACAACTGTTCATCTAATCTACTTCTAATGTGTTGGGGTTCCTGCATATGTTGCCTTTTAGAAATGCGTGTAGTGAACCATATAGCACTAATACTGCTCATAATACCCCACGGTCATAACTCTCTTTCTGGCTCAAATCTGTGGGTTGTTTTGATTTCACACCTTCACACCTTTTATCTCCCTGACCATGGCCGGCCTTGTGACTTTGGGTGCGTGACGGTGAGCAAAACTCTCAGGTGGACACACTTTGACACCTATTGCTTGTCTTTGCAGAAAGCATGAAAAGTGCCTCTTATCAGCAACTAATTCAATAAGGCACTTTCCGGTGACATGATCGGCAAAAGACTCAAAAAGAAAAATGTGACCAAAAATAAAATTCCGAATAAATGTTACTCCACCACTGCGGCCACGAAGAGAAATGGGTGGCAGTACACTGAGAGAAAGCAGCTTCCATGTAAGAAATGAAAACACCTGTTGCATCATCACTGAAACTGAAGGAGATAAAATCAGCACACATCATTTCACAGCTCATGCACTTAGGTGTGAATTTTTGCAGCTGCACAGTATATAGAGTATAGAGTGTTTACAGTGTTTGGAGGGGGTGTAGCACACAGGAAGAAGAAGTGCTCGAATGTGGCCCACCCATTTACACATACAGTCTTTGTACACAAAAGTTATTTCTTTGCAGCATTCAGCGAGAAAAGTTCACTTCGCGTCCTACTCAGGCAGACAAATTGCATAAGGCAGCTTTTCCAAAAAAAGTAATGTGCGGTATTATGCGAGTCACTCTTGAAATGTCCATTCATTATCTTTTAGGGTGAAGATGTTGCAATTTAAAGCTGGCTTCTTATTCTTCCTCAGAACTGTAATTGCACTTGAGGAGGTTACAATTGTTCCCTGGCTTATCAAGCAAAAATACCGGTCCTTTTTTTATCCCGCAATACTTCAAACGTCTAACCTTCAAAGTGCTGCATGCGCCATCAAAAGATAGCAGAGTTTGAGTGACAGTTTATTTCATTTGGAAGCTATTTGTATCTTTCATCTTGGTTTAAGCCTGCTATTATACTCGGGTGTGAAGCTGCAGTGATCAGAGACGATCAAATTCCAGTGAAAAGTGTTTGATGCGTGACACAGAAATGTGCAATTTGTCACAATGTTCATGTCACATCAGCCGGCAGGGATAATGCCACTGTCAGCGTGCTTTGTAGATAATAGCACGTACTGATGTTCTTCACAAAAGTCTCGCTTTTTGTTCCGTTCATCGTTTTTCTAAACAGCTGACCACATAAAAAGAAGTTAATCCAGATGGAATGAAATTCACAGTGAGTGCAATTAAATAGCACATAAGTACTTAATATAAAACAGCTGAGCTATTGTGCATCTACATACCTGAAGATGCAGAGGATCACAATAGCGGTAGTAAGCGAGACGAGCGAGACGCTGTGGCCGATGGTGTAGCCGATCTTCACTTGCCAAAAAAACTTTCCCTGCACAAAGAAACATAAAAACAGAGAACAAATCAAAGAAAAGGAAACAGCCGGTGCGTGTTTACACACTCAAACAGTGACATCACTTGTGTTAGTTGATTTAACCATTCAAAACATTGATTTGTTTCAATTTTTGGCTTAGAGATGTCTTTTATTATTGTTGTTAAGCATTTAGGCTCCACTCCTGTCATTTTTAAGTGTTGTAACTGAAGAGCTCTTGAACCACGGATTTGTGTCTCTCTCTTACCAAATACTGGATCAGTCCAGTCATGCGATATACTGTAACAGCATCCTGAATTTCTGGATCCTTTCAGAGAAGCTTCGTTATGTTACTGCCATGCCACTGTATGTTGTGCGCTTGATGGAAATTAAATTAAGATCTCCTGCATCCTCTGGCACACTCACACATATCATGTTTGCAGTAAGATGGACATCAAATTCCTTTTAGAGTACTTCACCGGGCCAGGTCCCTCCTGACTTCCTATGTGGCATACTAATGAGGCCGCCTCTTTGACTCAGAGAGCAAAGTGCCCACCAAGAAAGCTTTTACCACCCTGCAGTGCACATCCACTCTTCACTCTGCTCCACCTTCGTCAACACGGACAAGATTAGCTCTGGCTGCAGTAAAACTGAACTAAATAAGAGCAGCATTTGATTTATTTATTCTGGTCCTACTCCTGGAAGGATTCTGAATAACTTCTAATGACTCATAATGCCTGATAACGGAGGCGGGAGTTATTACTGACCTGTCTGTGTCAATTATGTCAAGTGTGTTTCAAAGACATTTTTATTTTAATTACAATACGAATGTTTTTGTTACAGCATCAAACCAAATTACCTTATAACCATAGATTTACTTTCTAATCCCATCTTTCTCCCAATGTATGACTAGCACAGGGTACAGCTACTCTGGTTATCTTTACAGTTAAAACATACATTTATCAGAACACATTGTTACTCTTTGTTGAATCTGTACACAAACATGTATTCCTCTTAAATAGCACAGGTCTGCAACCAAAAAACTGCTTAGGATTTTTACTGAAACCGGGAAAAACATTTTAAAAATTCCATCACATCAGGTTTTCTTGCAAAACTCATGTTTTTAGTTTCATTTCCCCTTTTAAACTGAAATCTGGTATCCTATACTTGAGTCAAAAAATCGTATCCACTAATGATTTCTCACATTAATTGAATATTTCTAAGAGCGAGACTCAAGAGAAATACAAATAGAAAATGCAAGGGATTGAGGGGTCAGTAGGAGGGGGAGTGCACGGTGGGCTTGGCAGTGTGAGGAGCTCAGATGATCATGTCCCAACAGGTTTATTTTGTTCATAGCAAAAGGTAAGGAATCTCCGAAAAATTATGCATAGTTAATTGTAATAAAATATTTATTTTTTCATTGCTGTTGTGCTTTTTTTAAAATGTAAACTCCTCCTGTTTTGTAAAAAAGAAAAACTGTGAGGGAAATGGAGATCATTTTTAGATTCAGTACCTAAAAAACATCAAATTTACCCAAAATTATCCCATGCAGCTGGAAAACTTTTTTTGCAGACCTGCGTAACCTGCATGCATCAGATTACAATTTTAAGTTAGCGACTATGTAAATACAATATGTAGAAATAAGTACGCTTTAGCAATGCAGTAATGCTAAGTAATGCTATCTTTAGCGTTGTAAAGACTAGCAGGTTATCTACTTCCACACTTTATATTGAACTAGTCAAAGTATCTCACGCAGCACTTCACAGTTATGAATCAGTGAATTTAATGCACCTTCCTCTGTATATTGACTATACTAAGGAACATACTGCATTAAGCTGTTAAGTTAGTTGGGCATGTTGCTGTGTTCCTGCTAACTTTTGCTTTATAAGAAAATTTCTTACAATGCAGTTTAACGAACAGCTGTTCATTAATTTCCTCATCTTGCTGTTTCCTGACATTTCTATATTATATTGACATTTAGTCCAACAATAATAAAAAGCCTGTACATGAAAATATAAACAGTATTCTTTGACAGCTTCATTCTATATATTCTGTAGACTCAGTCACTTGAGACAACTCAATACATAGGAGTGAACAAAAGCGTATATGAGGTACATAGTGGCAACCAATCAATACAGTAATTTCCCCAATACAGCCAATAACACCCACCCACAGAGCACAGAAAAGAGCTTCTCATTCAATTCTTCCTGACCGCTGGCTCTGGACACCATTTCCCGCTGTGCAGCTCTGGTCATTCACTATGAGACTGTGTCAGTCTACTCACATCATCGCTAGTGCTGTTGAGATTGTATCCACAGCTCACAGCAATGTCAATAGGATGCATCTCGGTCCAGCCATCTTCTGTACAGGTTTTCGAAAGGTTACCTGGAGACGGAGAAGAACCAAAGAGGTCACAGCCACCCAAGCGTTATATTTCCTCTGCCTGCCACCCATTAGGTTCAAATTGGACACGTTGTGACATTGTCAGTGACCCAACAGGTCACTGCAAACAGCAAACAACGGCAAAAAAACCAAACTCTGCAAAGTGCCACAAAAAGTCTTTCCTGCTAATGTGAGCCGCTATTGACTTGTACTTTACCTGAGCCTGCAGAAAGGCACTCTGCTGTTACAGATATTGACTGATCCGTATCTTGCCATTCATCTAACCCCACATAATGATCCAGGCAAGAATGCATGCACCAGATAATACTACCATGCCCACAACATACTGCTTAAAATTTACTCTAACAGCCTATTGTTTAACATCTGATGATAATATGAATAAAAATAATTAAAAATGTTAATCATGATAGGTCTACTATAGATATTATATATAGATAGAGGGTTATGTTTTCTTTCAGATTTTCCTGATTTGTTAATTATGAGTTATAATAATATCAGATTACATTTTAATAATAATAATAATCTTTTTGCAAAAAATTGTTACAAATTGTATATATTACTTGTGTACCATCTGTCAGCTAAAATCAGCTGGTTGTTGGTGTTGGTGACAGTAAGGTTGCAGAGTGCCCTCTGGTGGGTAAACTATGAAACAGCACTCAGGACTCATAATATTGTTGAAGGGTGTTTCTATTTCTTCTTGATGTTTTTAATTCTGTTGTAAATGCTGGTACTGATATATTGGCCGATATTGACCATGCTGATATATCAGGTTGGCTCTATTGTAAGATGATATACGTAGGCAAAAAACAATAAATGAATGATTCTGCTGGAACCTTCTGAGTGATTCATACTGCACGTCTCAACATTTTGCACCTCACCAGATTAATTTAATTACAACATAATTCCATAATATATTGACAGAGAGCGTTGACTGGATGGTGTGAGACTTTCTTTCAAAACTGGTATAAATCACTCCTAGAAAAAACACAATTTCTTGAGAAATCCCAGCTACCATAGAGCGAATAGCAGGGTACACCTTGGCCAGGTCGCAGTCTGTCACAGGGTGATATTTTAAGTTTTCTGTTCTTTTCTATTTCTTTTTTTTCATTATAGCTTTTCTTTTCTTTTTTAAACCTCCTGACTTTGAAATGAGGTATGCAATAAAAGAGAATCACACAAATCTGTGACCGATATTATCTGCTTTCCATAACCTGATTTCTATTGATTTGTATGGAACTGAACTTTCACTTCTAATATTTCTGATTGAGTTTATTTTTTCTTCTTTTTTGTGGATTTCCTATAGAGACTTCTTTAGATGGTCACAAAAAATATTGAGCCACGTTATTTTAAGGATGTTTAGTTACTATTTCTCTCACTCTGCAGCAGAAACTCTGTCATTTGGTTTATTTGTGAAATTTGTTCATGGTTTATTCATTCATGGGGCATCAACGGTTCATGTAAACAGCTTAACCACTAAAAGACCTTAATTTTAATGTGACCGACAGACAAGCTGCTCTGTGCATATAAACAAAGCCGCTTATAACCAAATGATATCAGGCAGTGAGATGCTAATGAAAGAATGTGCAGCAGGAGGTTGTTTCTACAGCATAAACACTGCTCAGCGCAGAGCGGTCATGTGACTGAATACCTCTTCTGTGACTGCATTTACGCATCATGCTCAGATGCTCGAGTCTTATTTTACCATAAATCAATTTCCCAATTTGCCAAACACACCTTCATGGATGCGTAAGTAAACACACACACACAACATCAGGCTCATTAAATCAACATCTTCCACATTCCTCATCTGTCACCACACAACTTTTCAGACAATTTTTGAAGCGAACGGCACGAGCTAAATCCTCCAGAGAATCCTGAATGAATACACTGACTAAAGCTGACTTTAAGTAATCGTATAGGCACATGGACTCATGTTCATTTATAGTCTGGGTGGAAGGGATTCGGTCTTTCCACAAGATTTACTCCAGGGTATTGCTGAACAGCAAAGCAGAAAATCGCCAAGAAGCAGTGTGACCTGAACTATACTCGAGACCATTTCACAAATAAAACTTTGAAGCATAGAGCCGTTGAACAAATGTTGTGTTTATATGGATCGCTTAGATTACAGAAAGAAATCTATATACCAATGTCCCAAAAGAGTTGGAAAATAGGCTGTCTGTCAGCACCCACTACTTGATAAGAGATGTTTTCGAATATGGTTTAACAAAAAGTGCTAAATATGGTAAAAAAATTGACAATAATCCAAACAAATCCCACTCTAAAAGAAAAGAGGGGGAGAAAAAGCAAAATTTTAATTCAACCACCTTCAAGTACAGAAACAAAAGCTAGAAAATTGATTTCAAAGGACTCTTCACTTTATTTAGCATGTTAACAGTTTCAGCAGAAACACACCAGTAAAGTCATCCATGATTGCTGTTTGTTTTTTCATTGCATGGACACAATTCACAATAATAATAAGAGGCGATACCGGCGGACTCTGAGAGTCCCATTACGCTGACTAACAGCTTAATCTGTGAATTCTCATGCAGGACTAATGTTTTGTCAGGATGCTGTCAGGCTGCATAAGTGGAGATCTGCTGTCTGGTCACATGGTTGAGCCATTTGCAGAGAAACGGAGAGCCCTCTGAGAGCTGGAGCATAGTCACCACAATGGTCAGGTCTCTATGAGGAGCATCTTCAAATGCCATTTATGAATGAACTTATCTCACTCGTCCCTCAAGTATGAAGGATAATATCGAATTTATCATCATTTCTGATGCTAATTTGTTTAATTTCCTTTTTGTCCTCTGTCATTTCCATAAAAAAAAAAATGAGTACATTTACATGAGCGTATTTAATAAAGCTCACACAAAGGCTACAGATGCCCTCGAATCAATTATGACTCAAGTGAGGGCAAAGATTTATTAGATTATTTTCGTCTCTTTGATATTGATTTTTCTTTATTGGGTATTTGTCTTTGCCAAACTGCAAACTGCAAATAAGCGCTGGGACACAAAGAAATCTCCTACTCATTTGATCTCTAATAGCCACAGTCTAGTAGCTCGCAATTTTCTCTAATTGAATTTTTGACGAGCCAGTAGATTGTTACAAATTTAAGTGCTGGGATATTTCGGACTGCTTCTCAGCACTAATTGATGCATTTTGGCATGTGGTGTTGCTTTTGACGTCAGATTGATATTTAGATGGAAAATGATGCGGCTCAGTCCTGGTTGTCTTTTTTGGTTAAAGTCACGCTAGCTAATCATGATGCCCAGCATGACGCAGCACATCCAGATGCTGACATGCGCAACATCTATAATATTTACCATATGTAATATGTGACTATTGTAAATAATATTTACAATACATTTAGAGTTTGAAGATTAAAGAGATTTATTCCAGACATGCAGTTGCGGTCTTTGTATCCCTCGAGAGGACTTTACCTCAAACTATTTCCCTCTCTGTTTATTTGCCTATTTGCATTCACTCTTTGTCGTTGTTATCAGCGGGTAATACCATCAAGCTTTCTATTTCATGTACACATTTTTTCTCTCTAGCTGTTTGTCTTTGTAATAGGTTTCCAGATATTCATATATTCAATGACTGCAGCCACCGACCTCCCTGCCTGTTACATATATACTTTTTACCTAACTCAGAACTTCGGACTTTAAATAAATTCCACAGCTTTTCTGACAAAGCGCTAACGCTGCCACTCAAATGTCAGCTGCAGCTCAGGTGTAAAGCTGTGAGAGCACAAGAAGCTCACAACAAGCAAAGCTTGTGATTTCTCCACCAGGCATGTCAGTAAACAAGCTTTTTTATCACAAGCGCTCAGGGAAATCCCCCCACCATGACAGCAAAGGTAACGTAATTTTTCCAAGGTTGCCTTTAGTTTGTGTCTCTGGTATCGCTGCCACAAAAGAACACAACACAATTTAGCAAAAAAAACATGAACTGGGAAAAAAAATTGCTTTTTGGAAGGAAGGAGGTGGGTTTAAATCCACAACAACAACAAAAAAACCCCACTTTTTCTGGTTGGAGCAGTTTCAGTCTGTTCTACTTGAAGCTAGATAATTTTTATTAGTGAACTCCAATACAGAAAAGCTGATTTGGGAAAGAAACGTTTAAAAACTGTCAGCAGAATATTGTCTTTTTTGGGTCTCCCTCCTACTTTTGATGTTGTGGTATCAAAAATGTACTAGAGGTGAGATGAGTTTCTTCCAACTGTCCAAAGAAATGCCTGTTAGGATAGGTGGTGACTCGGCCATAGATATGAATGACAGTGGGAATTGAAGTCAACCTGTCTGTGTTAGCACTGCAATGGATTTCACTTCGAAAGATATTTATTCCCAAAATGATGACTGAAATCCTGAAATCCCAAAAGGAAATCCTGCAAAATTCACTGCAAAAACTCAGGGAGGCTTGCTAATATAAGAGACTGATGAAATCAAAATAATAAAAAAAATAGTTTAGTTACAGTTTTATGATGTTATTTGAATGAGAAACTAATAGGTAATATTCTCACTTTAATCCAATGTGTGTTGGTGAGTGGTGGGAACAAAAACAGCAGAGACCCAGATCTCTAAATGTAACACATGACATAAGTGTAATGCTGAATCCTTGTGTTTTAAGGCTGATAAGAGGAGTACGCTTTGGGTTTAATAAGCTCCCAGAAATTTTACTGAAACACAAAAGTCTGTTACTAAATATGGACAGCGGCTGCGTTTGTCAGTGTGGGCTTTTTGATAAACATGGCTCCTTAATGCACCGAAGATTAAAGAATAGAAAAGACAGCTTTTTAACACAAAATGAGAGAGAGATGAGTTGGATTCGGGTAAAAGCCATTTCTCTTTACTTATGCCTCTTATTACAGGTGAAGCAATCACAAAAGAGTGGCTGTAGCTAAAAGTCAATCGTGGTTTTAATCTGAGAGACAGATAAGACGGTGGGCAAGCAAAAAGAGCGAATTCAAGTGAATAACAGAAAATTGAGGGACGAAACAAAGATTTCCATTAAGAAAAGTATATTTGTCACAACACTTTGTATAGTACGAAAAACTGATTTTAAAGTAAAGTTTACCCCATTAACTGGTGGGTGAGATTTTTCACTCCAATAATATTCAGATATATATATATATATATATATATATATATAGATATAGATATAGATATATATATATTTCTTTACATGCATTAGGGCTGGGCGATATGGCCTAAAATTCATATCGCGATATAATTTGAAGCATGTGCGGTAACGATATATATCACGATATATTCTTTTCTTCTGTATAACGTATTTTCCACACTATAAGGCACACTTAAAATCCTTTAATTTTCTCAAAAATCAGAGTGTGCCTTATGTATGAATTCTGGTTGTGCTTACTGACCTCGAACCGATTTGGGCGTGCAGAAATCTGTTAAAAAATGTTTTAGTACAACTTTGGTAAGCCGCACTGCTTGATGGATTGTCAGAGCATTACGGCTGCCGTAGTGAGGAGCTTCGCGGAGTAATCTGGGTCCAAAACTCCGTCCTTCAGGTCCCAAAGTCAAACGAACACTAAGAGTTAAAAACGGTCTAAATTCTTTCATCTTTAATAAATCATCAGCGTTGCTGCTTTACCAGGTGTAACAATTAAGTTTAACATCCAGGCATCCATGAAAACAGAATTTATTAAATTTAACGGAGTTAGAAGTTAACAGGAAGTTAGCTCGCTAGTTTCCACCTAAACATGCATACCATGTTCTGACTGAGAGATTTTTGAAACTAATTAAAACGTACAGCTCTGCTACCACTTCCAACATAAATGAAGACAGAAAACTAAACAGCAGTGGCGTTTGTAGGGTTACTGAAGTTGGACTACCTGGTATATAATGTTGTGCTACGTGATTGCTAGCGACACAGCTATGTTAGCATAACATTAGCACAGTGAAGCTGGAGGATGAACGCCAACTTTTTTTCCACTCGATAAAAGTTAACGTGAGGGATTCTGGTGGTTAGGGACAAATGCAATCGCATAGCAGGATGCTATACATGGGCCAAACTTCAGTCAGGAGAACAACTGAGATTATTCATCCACAATACAAGGTTAGTCATTAATATACTGCAACAACATGGGAATAGAGCAGCTGCGAGAGAATTCAACATTAATGAATCAATGTTACAGAAGTGGAGGAAGCGCAGTTTTTGGCTTTCCCCATATTTCAAAAGTGCTTCATCTCTTTGCTATGACTGTCGCCCGCCATAATTTGCAGATGATAATGGTTTCAACGCCGCGATGCTTTCGACCAAAACAGGCGCAGAATACATATATATTAAGGTAAAAAATGAATAAACTGAATTTTTTTACTGGTTGCCAACATTTGGCCAACATGCAATACTGCCTGTGGTGATTTTAAACTCACAGGTCCATTTAAACCAATCCAAGATTTTTAGCTTTGAATTCACCCTCTTTCACGTAGGCATCTGTACATGTAGTGCTGAAAATCCATCTACCATCTATGAAGTGTTACATTTCCCCAGGACTCTAATTTGCTGTTTGACTCTCTGAGGGGCTAATGCAGGTATGAGTGCATCTTCACTTCCAGAGGGGGAAAAAAAAGAAGAGATCAGCTTGCAGAAAAAGCTCAGGGGAATTTTGACTGGCTTTTTAAAAGGTGATGGATTGGCTTTCATCACACCCAAAAAATATGCAGCGTTGAAAAAGCCACATCTGCTTTTTGGATACAAGCCGGGAAAATATACAGAGAGGTGTTAAGTTTGGAAACTTTGTGAAAAAGTTTAAGAGTAAGAAAAGTAAGAAAAGGCACAGTTTGTGGAGTGAAGCGTTTTCCAGAAATAAATAACACACAAGTTCAACACAATTTAAAGGAGTGATAAATTTTTTTTAAGATGCTGATTCACTTTCCAATAGTTAGGTGTTAAATATGAAGCTTGTCAACTTAGCTTAGCCTTAAAACTGGAAAAGACAAATCAGCTGTCGGGCTAAGTCAAAAAAACAAGCGTCTCTAAATCCCTGACAAACAGAAGCTGGTGTTTTTCCATTTTGCTTTTGCTACAGGTTAAATAAAGGAATTTTAACATTTTAATTACTCAGCTTTAGAGGTTTTAAATTACATTTTTTAACCACTGCACAAAGCTCAGGTCTCTCTTTGCTTAGCTGTGACGCTCAGGAGTGGGTGTACATGAAACATAAAGATATTTCGAGGTCACATTTTACTACACAGAGTGCAAAATCTGACAATAAAAGTGCAGAAGATAAAATAATTCCCATGTTTTTAATAATTTGTTACCATATTTTGATTCATTTGTGTAGATAAAACAGGTGTACATTATACAAATAATCAGAACAACAGGCCAGGTTTTAACCTAAAGCCAAACCACAGGCGAGTTTAAAAACATCTTAATAAGACAGAAGCACCCCTCAAAGAACAACGGTGACATTTTGAGATGTTTACAGTCTTCCCTGAGCTATTTTGTCACGCTATTTATATCCTAAAAACAAAATTTTAAAAAACTGTTTAAAGTCTGCTTTACATCCTTTTTGTCTCTAATAATTAACCAATTATTTTATAACCAGATGATGTAGGTTTAAGGCCTCAAACCCAGAAGCTACATCCTTATACATACCATTTTATGACTCTATGTTATGTTAATGGTTAAATCAAATCTATCTGTCTATCTCTCTGTCTGTCTGTCTGTGAGGAACATCAGTTAGTGTAAATGGATTTGTAACAGTAAAAGCCCCATCAGCCATATTTTGCTCCAGTGGAGCTGACAGTGATTGGATATTAGCACATATCAGTCAGGGTAACATTAACTTGCTGGGTCACAGAGCCAGGAGCAGGGAGAAAGCCTGCAGGTGTTGCAAAGAAGTAATGGCTATCTATCAGCACCAATTTAAAAATGGCTCTCAGCGAGGAATGGAAACGACTGAGAGGTTTGTGTCAGGAAATGTTATTTGATCCCGTGCTTCACTGTTCACCTGCCATGCTTAATTTAATATCCAAACATTTCATCAGAGGCAGATAAAAAAGAAGTGTAAAGAACGTCAGTGAATTAATATACTTCTCAAACTATTAAAAGCTGCATGTCCAATAACTGAAGCCAGAGAGGTTACACAGAGGAGGAACACGTCTGAATATGAGATGGTAAAAATGGGTCTAAAGATTTTAAGGGCACAGTTAAATGTAATCAGAAGCAATTGGGAATATGAATCCATGTGTTACGAGATTATAGCAAAAACTATCTTTATAGTGAACCAGTGTGTCCCCGCAGCTTGACAAAACAGTATTATATTACACCTTTAGTGCTACAATAAAGTTGATTAAAATAAATAAATTAAATAAACTCTTTTCATTTACCGAAACTACTCTAAGATCCTTCTTCATGTTTTGTGCCAAATGCATGCGCGAGCACATGAAACTGACTGTGTTCAAGCTGCACATTGTGTTTGTTTCTGAGTGATAAAAGTTGCATATCTATTTAAGATGTAGATACAAACGTGGTGCAGGGACTCTGCTAGACATCCCAGGTGATGAAACGTCACCGTTAGGCTGTAGAGCCATCGTGTGGCTTCCTGTTTCCTGTTGGGGTAAACATTTATTAGCACTCACAAGTCAATTTTTTGCAGAACTTTATAATAATAGCACACTATTGAGCAAGATTAAGGTATTAGTAAGGTATTATATATCATTTATACAGCATTACTCCTCCTTCGTAGGCCATTTATAAATACAGATATGTTATTAGGACTATGATTATTACAAGCAGTGATGTAGCAACACTGACAGCTGTATATGGTATAATAGTAACAGATGGATAAGCATATCTGTATTTATAAATGACATGATAAGGAGGAGTAATGATATCTAAATGATGAAGTGCTTGCTATTACCTTACTAGTCTTATACCTAATAATGATACCTATATTAAACACACACTTAAGCGTGTGAGATTATTATAAAGTGCTGCCCAACTTTTTCTATTCATGTTTCTAGCTTGTTTACTGTACATGCAAATGCAATGAAAACAGAAAAATGCAGTCACCTGCTGCAGGTTTTTCACAACCTAAACAGCTTGAATGCCAGTAATAATGCTTGAATTGACAAACTAGAGTTTAACGATCCGTCTCAATACAGCCCAGGGTCACAGTCAAACACGCTGACACTAACCTTCAACAGCACAAGATTAACGCAAGCAAATTCACAGTAGCAGGTCCCCGATTCCTGTCAGTAGTCTGTGCAACATAATATCGCCTAATATTTACAATCTATGTTGATCTGAGAAAGGTGGGAGTCATTTTCACTGAAGACTTCAGTAAATTTTCAAGTTAATCATCTTTTGGGAAGATGATCAGTGTTGTTCAATCGTATTTTCCTCATCACCTAAGTATGAAGTGTAACCACCACATTCTGCCTAACCCACAAAAACCAAGAGAAATCATTTTATTTACATGCACCATGCATCCACATCTATCACCTTAATAACTACTCTTTAAGCTGGTGCTAACACCTGATTAATCATCACGTTCCCTCTACATTCGAAGACTCTCACAGCATGTGAGACAAATGAATGGTTTAAACTCAAGTGAGAGATAATGCTTTGCTTGATTTCACTCATTACTGCAAAACAAATCAAAACAATCACAGCAAGATTAATTTATTGCATTACCTGTTAATCACAGCATGCTTTTGAAGACTATATGACGTCTGAGTGACTGACACCCAACTCGCCAGGAGCAGAGAAAGGAGGACGACTCTCCTCCTTTTTTAAACTTCTCTCTCCATTTTCATGAAATATTACTTCCTGTTCACTGACAGTTTATTTTACACTCCCATGAAATACTGAGTTAATTTCATGACTTCATAACTGCTATAGTCATTACTGTTGATGGTTGGGAAACTACATCCTTTTATATTTTTTCATATAATAATATTAAAACCATTATTTAGTAATAAAAGAGAACCAATATGAGCATCAGCAGGATAAGGAGCACTGTGCCATGGTTCTGGTTTCTTGTTGAATATTTCCTTTTTTGGGATTTAACTGATTTCCTTTCTTGTGTTGTTAAAAGTCTCATCTTTTTCCTCCTCTTCACCTTTTGTCAGTGTGTTAGTTCCTTCATTTTCCTTCGTTAATACCTCTTTGGGAATTGCTTTGATGATGCAGAAATACAATCTCATGTCTGTCAGGAAAGCTGGACTGGACTGAAAATGAGTGAAAAATCAGCCAAAGAAAAACTTTGAAACCACTTTAAACCACTTTATAAAATTACAAGAAAGTCTGACCCATTGGAAACAAATGATAAAGAAATGAGCCTTGAGACTATCGTGCAGTTAGGTCAATTGGGTCATTTTAATTCATTGCTAGGTGTTTGCTAGGTAACATGAAAACATCATTATATCTGATATACTACTGACGATGTATGAGTTCACAGACACACACACACACACACACACACACACACACACACACACACACACACACACACACACACAGATTTTGTGTATTACGGTAACATTTACAGATATACTGTAACGACACACCACTACAACCTCAGCACCTAAGGCCCCCAGAAACTCAAAGATTATTTGTTCATTCCTCAGAAGTCATATGGTAATTAAAATGAGTCATTTTACTAATATCATAAAGGTATACAATTTAACAGGCAATTCTCTTAGGTTAAACTTCAAACGTATTACCAACCTGTTGTAATGCCCATTCTTTCTAGCTTACAGGCACCCCAGAAAATATTTAGTGAATTAGTACAACACCTGAGCTTGTAAAGCTCAACCAGGGTCACATCCAGACCCTTGATGATAACTTTAGCCAACAAATGCATTGGTTGAAAAGGTTAATTAGAGATGATAGTTTATAATACTGCACATATGTTGACTACCAAGTCACTGCTCTACATTTACCCACAAGTCCTGGCAGTACATACAAATAAAAAGTATACAAGATGCCTTTTTTTTTTTAAATAGGAAATAAATAAAAACATTGTCAACAATATTTTATATACTCCTGGTACTTTAATTAAAAACATTTTTCGTATTTTGTTATTCGAAATAACATCTGGAAAGCATAAATGTACTTGGTGTAGCAAAAATGAAAACCGTCAGAGGCAGTCCATCCATCCAACGTTTGTTAACGTGAAATACTGATTTCTTTTTATCAATTATCTAGCAATAGCATGCATATAACCAGGGGTTAAAGTGGACTGGCACTTCCATTGATGAGTGATTAAATCCAGTAGGCAGATTAATGCATATTACTATTAAATGAGTTGATTTTTCATGTGCCTGGTGTTACATCCAGTGACAGCATGGAGACGTTTGCTCAGTGATGAGAAAATAATGTTGTCGCTGCTTTCACCATTTTCTTCCTCCTGTGTTGTGTTTTTGTTCAGATGTAAATAAATTCTGGTGGTACTTTAGCGGACATCTAGTGGTACTGAAGAGAAGCGTGCATAAACGGAATAACGTTTTTTTTTAAGTGGCAGAAAATGTCAAATGCAACTTTTCAAACAGCACAACAAATACCAGCAAACACACAAATTGTTTGTGTGCTACTTGTTACAAAATGAGCTAAATTACAGCTGCTATATTTCACAGGGAGAAGAAAGAAAAACGTTAATGTGCGGCATTGATAGATGGAGAAAGATGTAAGAAAGACAGGAAAACAGAGGAAGATGAGAGATTATTTTCAAAAGTAAGGACTTCCCTGCAAGTTATGAACTGGAAATTTAAGGATATTTGCAAGTAATATCCTTAATCATTTTAGAGTTTTTAACTCAGATATTGGATCTACGTGATGTATTGCTGGATTACATTTTTGTGAAATATCTTGGGAAACCAACTGAATCAGTGTTATTCAAAGGTGGGTTAGTTTGGAGTACTGCATCAAAGTTTACAGCAATGCACTATGTTAGACTGGCTGCATCTAGGGTATTGTTACTAGGGTACATCAAGGTAGCGGACATTAACACTGTGTAATTATGTCTTCCAACAAACTGCCACATTGAAATGAACTTCTAATTAATTGCCTTGAGACAACTGCTGTTGTGATTTGGTATTATATAATAAAACTGGATTGAACTGAATTAATCAAGCCATTAAAAGTGCATAAGGTACCAGTTTGATGCCACCATGTTGCCCCGCTATCTTGAGTTCTGCCTAACCTAGTTATGTATGTAGCTAAAGACCGGCTCAATATGTAGCATCTCAAAGGTGGAGGAAAAGAGAACTCGTGTTTTTATACATCTTAAATAGGGTCCTCCACAGTACAATGACGTTAGATCCACTTCAAAAACAGTTTCACTAATGTTAACTAACAGCAGCTAACATAGGCTAACAGCAGCTAACATAGGCTAACAGCAGCACTTACTGACAGTAAAAGTTCAGCTCAACAACTCACTTCAGTTTTGCTGTTATTGAACAGAAGTGAGCTTCACTGACTCATATATGACTTCTTTCACAAAGTTTTCAGCCTCTTGCAGAGTAAACAGACGTTGACTGACAGCTTTGAACTTAGTTCATGTGAACTTAGCTGTGAACTTAGCTAGGATTATGCACTTGAACTGGGAGGCTTACAAAACAAAACTCACTCGACTGCAATCTGCAATCTACTTATATCTAGTATTGAGATTTTACACATTGCAGCTTTAAGGTGTTTATGCCATTGTTTATGTTTTATACTAGCTTTATATGGTCTATGAGTTAGAATACAGCTCATAAAACAACAACGTATAAGGAGTGAAAAGAAAAGATTTCTGCTCAAACTGATGACTTTATTTAGTTTAGTTACATGTAAATTTTCCACCTAATTTTGTTACACAACTACAGTGTAAAATGTTGATTTGTACACGTTCAGTTTATACCAAGCACATTTTCCTTACAGATTAGGTATTCAAATAAATAAACCTTTGCTTTTATACATTTCTGTTTCATTTTACTCTGAATTATTGCTTTTTGTATATTGAGAGTGAAAATTTCATTAATTTTTTTCAGAGTGTATCTTTTTGAATTTAGTTAAATCCACAAAGAGCAGTAAATAGTAAAATAGTAGTGAATAGTGAGGAGCAGCACAGGTCAGCTGATCACAGCCTTACCCGGCCTTGACGTAATTCTTTTCTCCGGTCTGTCAAATCCTACTTTAACCCCTAAAACGCACAAAACAAAACATCCGTTTCTCTTTCGAAAACAAAGACATCAATGCAGCACAGACGCTGAAGTGATTCACTATAGTCTGTCCATTCAAGCAGACCATCTGTGACAATATCTATCTTCTTTCTCTTTTCCTCAACTGAAAGAAGAAAGAGAGTAAGAAATGAGATTTCTTTGTTTAGTCACAGATGTGAAGCTTCGGCTGTAAAGGCATTGAGAGTAAAACTGAAGGACACAAGTTTAAAAAGAAGGTAAAGCTAACAAAAAAAAAAAAATCCAAGACAGGCACAATGTAATTCCAAAAAGATAAATGACCGTTCAGCTTTTTTTCTTATGTAGAGCCATTGACAAGATCAAACATTCTTGGTGAAGTAAAAAGTGTTAATTTACTGTAAGAAGGGAGCTGGGGTGGAAAGAAACTTGGCTCAATTGCAAAAGTGTGATTTATATATAACCTTTTTGGGCTTTGTAGATGATATTAAAAAAAGTTTTATTGCTTATTTTTCTTGTCTTAGTTCATTGAAACAGCAGCAGCCCCTTCCTCTCCTTTGTGTTAGGATGCCTGGGTTTTTGAGTTTATTATATTATTTATCATTTCTAGTCTTTGGGTTTTTGTTAGAGTCATGTCTTATGGTTTGTCTCTGTGTAATCCTTAGTTGCTGTCTCCCCTGTCCGCTATATCCCCGTGTCCAGTCAGTGTCTGTGTCTGCCCTGGTCCCACGTCTCTGTTCCCTCTGTTGTAGTGCCTGCATGTGAGTGTGTGTCTTTTGTTCAGTCTTTGTTATGTGTTTCCTGTTTTACTTTGAAGGTCTCTGTCTTATCTCAGTGTGTTCAGATTAAGCTTCTTTGTCTCGTTAGTTCTGATTTGCCCCAGCTGTGTTTCCCTCCTGTTGTCCATTCCCTGATTGCTCCCTCTGTGTGTTTAAGCCCTGTGTTTCAGTTTGTCATTGTTGCGATCTGCCTTTATCTTGCTGTGTGTTTTGTCTGTGTAGGTGTATTTTGTATTCTTAGTTTTTGTTACCCTTTTGAGTTCAGCATTAAAGCTGTTTTGAGTTACTTTCTGTCTCCGGAGTCTGCACTTTGGGTCCTTCTCCTGCCTGCACACAGCCGTCACATAACACTTTGTGTCTGTACGTCGTCCAGAATAAAGGTTAAGCAGGGGTCTGAGCAGTTTTCTTCCAGACTGTGATCGAGTCTGTCCAGACTTTACATCTAGTCCTCAGCTTTGTCCATTCATTACATCTACAGTAACCTCAGTGAAGTTTTAACGTTAACATCAAGCGCTTTTTCAAATTCTATATGCACCATACATACACATTGCAGGTTCAACACAGAACACTAGTATTATGTGGAGACACTTAAATCAGAACAATGTCCTTCCACACAGCACGATGACGCAGTTATTTAACAGTGCAGTTCACTGTGCAGCAAGCTCAGCATAGCTATAGGCTTTCTGTGCATTAGCTTGACAACACATCAGCTTAAAACCTCAATCAGACATGACGGGTATTATGACAGTGCTTATCAGCTCTCTCTGCTTCAGGCTGTGTGCACGCTCACATAAAAGGTGTCATTTGGCTTTCCTTCTGCACAAAATGGACCGATTGAAGGCTGCCTATTTTTGTCAAAGACACTATCAGAAAAACCAGTGATAGGGACAGATAAAGAATGGGATGTGAAAATATAATCGCAAAAGGCAACACAGATCCTGCAAATGAGTCAAGAGAGGTAATATATTTAGAGATGTAATATATTTATTTTAACCCTCGTGTGCTTGACATTTATTTCTTAACCGTCACTCTTTGACAGCTGCTACCTTATAGTTCTGCCAACATATTTATATTTATACATGAGTGCATATCCTAGTGAGAGAGAGAGATGTTGAAAGCAATGTAATTTGTGGTCACATCCAAGTTAAATTTAATTATTCTTTAATTTAGTCTTCTCATCTTTACTCTTTTACCTGCAGTTCCAGCAGCATAAAATAGACTTGGTGGTAAATTACAATCAAATGTAAAAGAATTTATGCATTTATACATCTGCATAACCAACTGAATGCAGGTAAATTCTGTACAGTAAAACTTCACTCCACAACTTCCTTTGAGGTATTAAGCACAGCTTAATAAGTTGCAAAATCGATTCCTTCAGAAAACCCTCACAGCACGTGATCAGGAATCAGGGAAAATGTGGTAGAAAAAGACAAATTTGAACAGAGTCTGAAATGAGATTTGCAGATTAGATTTTTTTTAAGCTTTTCTCAGTGAAAGCTAAAATGAGACCTTTTATTTTTTTAATAACTTTCAGAATGTGATCCGTGATTTTACCACATCCACACTCGATTACTGCAGTTCTTTATATGCCAGAGCGTGCCAGGCACGTTTATGACGATTGCAGTTAGTCCAAAATGCTGATACTCGTAAATGAAAAGATGAACCTATTAAACTTACCTTGGTATCGTTAAACTGGCTACCTGTACAGCTTAGGATTCATTTTAAAACCCTTGTAATTGCTTGCATCGGCTTGCCCCTGAGATGTTTGATATTTATGGTTTTATTTCGCTTATCAGAGGCTTGAGTCAGCTGAACACTTCCAAGCACCAAACTTCTACAGCTAATCGGTAAGCTTCACTAACAGTAGTCAACTTTTAAAATCTGTGCTAGTGGGCATCAGTTTAGCTCAGTGGGTGAGCAGACGACAGTATGCCGCATGTCTAGAGGCCTGGCTTTGATTCAACCTGCATGTCCTCCCGTTCTCTCTCTCTCTCTCCCCACTATCCTGCCTGTGTTCCCCGCTCCACTATTACATAAAAAGGACTGTTTTAACATTAAAGTTGATAATCATGTGCTTTGGTTGATTTTAGGCTGACACGGTTAAATTCTTTTTGCATTTTAATAAAATGGATACATGCAAAACCTTTTGATATTTTATGGATTTGTTGTGTCAAAAATGATGAAATGAAGCTCTTTATGGGCCTCATGAATCAATATCCAATCCAATCTCCCCTGAGATGTTTGCTGCAGGCTTTCTGTTGGGCATCCAGTGACTGTCCTTGATATTTTAAAAGTCCATTTGTATGCAAGGAGAAAATTTTATCTTCAGTGTCTACCCAAAGGCTCAACTGTATGCAAATAACCTTTTAAATATGAAAATACTCACAGTTATAAAAGAATAAATAAATGTGTTAGCCCGTGACAGCACTGCCGAGCGAAGTCCTGCTATGGCATCTTTAGGCTTTTTGGCCACAAAGCAGTTATTTCCTTCATAAAGAAAATTACATACATTTAAATGACGGTTAGTTTTCTTCTTCTCGAGCTTGTTATTTTACGGAAGAGCACATAGAGAACATCTGTTATTCCTTCTTTTGTGCACTTACACTGAATGTAATCGATTTACCTTTCTGATGGTCACTGAAGTAGCTGAAATAAGGCGGGCAGGTTATTGTAACCACCTCTCCGACCCGAGCTGAAGGCCAGCAGGCGATGATGTCCCACATGCCTTGGCACCCTGCCAGGTGAACATAATAACATCAACATGGCATCGCTCATATTGTAAGAGACACACGTGCAAGCACCAACACCACGATGACAAAATGAAATCATGTCCAACACTAAAGCCAAATTGAATAAGTAATTAATGGCAAGCAGCAGCTGCGTGTTATCACTCAGTTTCACTTTAGGGACTTAGTTACAGGTTTAGAGTTTTGTAAATGTCATAATATGGGTTAAGGAAAAACTCATTCATGGTGGTTTCATCTTCTATGCCTCCAGTCTTCAAGCAACAGATGAATTTTATTTTTAAACATATTGATTTGTCACAATCAATATTTAATCAGCTTGACATTTATCTGAGATAATGGACTGCCTGAGAGTCTCAGTGGAAAGTTTATCAGAGACACTAATATGGAGTTAGGCCCCTACCTTAATAATAATTATTCTATAGATGAAACAATTTTGGGGGGAAAGATGGAGATTTTCATCCACAGTTGCTGCAGGTTTGCTGAGATCTGGTGACTGTGGATGCCGTTTGAGTCCAGTGAACTCACTGTCATATATAAGAAATGATACTGAGTTTAAGATGATTCGAGCTTTGTGAGATGGTGATACGCGGTAAAATGGACCCATGCTTTCATGTTGTTTACATCAAATTCTGACTCTACAGGGTGGGCCATTTATATGGATACACCGCAATAAAATGGGAATGGTTGGTGATATTAAAGTCCTGTTTGTGGCACATTAGTATATGTGAGGGGGCAAACTCCTCAAGATGGGCGGTGACCATGGTGGCCATTTAGAAGTCGGCCATCTTGGATACAACTTTTGTTTTTTCAATAGGAAGAGGGCCATGTGACACATCAAACTTATTGGTAATGTCACAAGAAAAACAATGGTGTCTTGTTTCCTAACTTTATTCTTTATGGTATACAAGTTTCATCTTGTAAGCAATTCATGTGAGCAGTGTGCAGCACCTGAAACTACGGATACTGGATGCCTGTGCTGGCATTTCTCCTGCGGTGTTGCTATCAGTGTGTGAAGAGTGGGAGAAGAGGGTTGCATTGACAATCCAACACAATGGGCAGCACATTGAACACATTTTATAAGTGGTCAGAAACTTGTAAATAACTCATGAAAGAATAAAGTTACGTTGAAACCAAGCACACCATTGTTTTTCTTGATCTATTACCAATTTTGAACATATTTTTAATTGTTTTTATTTTAAGTATTTTAAATTCTTAATTCATTTTTATTATTTTATTTATAATTAGTTATTATTTTTTTTATTAATCTAATAAAATCTAATAAAAAATACAAATTTCTAAATCATAATTTTGAAAAACAAAAGTGAAAACCTAGCAGTCTGAAAGTGTTATTCAGCTGCACCTTTCAAATACACGACTTACTTGACAACACCCGAGTTAACCCCAGGAAATGATGACGTGAGCAATGCAAAGCAAACAAACAGCTTCATTATGACATCTTGTGCAATCACCATATTGTCCTTTAATAAAATGTTTATACTTGATTAATGCTACAAGCTAAAATCTACTTTCGATCAAAATGTTTTAATGTCCAAAATATTATAAGAAAACCAAGGAACTGCTGAAGGATCCCTTGATGTATTATGTTGCACCGCCATAGTCTGTAAGCTTATGGTTCCCCACAAACACTCATGTTAACTCAGTTACTCAGGATGTGACCCCTGACTGCCAATTCAACTATGTTCTGGTTGAGGAAGTAGATAAGAAAGTAGAAAAATAAGGGCCATTAGAGCAATAAAGAACGCTGTTTCCACTGTTACCTTAACGCAGCATGCCGTATGTACAGCACGTGTAGTGATTTTTTATTAAAATGAAAGGAAATGGAGATAGTGCCAACAACGTTTAACATCAATATTTCACTGCGTTCCTAAAGTCACAGGAAGGACGGCCAAGCAGATATCTCGGTGGGCCAAAAAGAGAAGCATACATTACATTTTGAATTGTATTTTTAGCTACTTTAACAGGATAAAAGTGTACTACTGTTATGCATGTGGCTTACTGCTGTGCCTCCTTGTTTGTGTCTCCTGCTGTTTGTCTGTCATTGTGTTACATGTTTCTATTTTAGTCTCTTCCTGTTTTATTTTGAAAGTTATTTTCCCTCTCGTGTCTTAATGTGGCTGCATGTCCTGAAGAAATGTATTTCTGAAATATAAATTCACACACTGTCTGACCTCACCTTACTATATATTTACTAACTATGCCTCCCTTTTTCTTTAAGTAGCCTTTTGCACACCCTAAAGACCTGGAGAGACTACATATGTTTTCCATAATGACCTGAAGTGATGTTCCCAGAGGTGCTATTTTCACAGCGCTCTTTCTCCAGCTGGATCTCGTTCACCACGTCGCACATCTGCACTGACAGCACCTACGGATGAAACAGAAAGCACATTTAAGTTTCAGGAGTGAAAAAATGCCTCTATTGTCCTGCAACAGAAAGAACTTCTATTTAGCAAGGCGCACACAAGAACACCAGAAAATATGAGTTTGCAGTTATATTAGTAAACATTTTCTCGTCACCGTCACCAGCTTTTCATGCTATATTTTATTAGACTGAACTAATGACTAATAATACGCTAAGTAGAAAGAAATGTTCTCAAACTGAGCCTTTTTTCCAGGGAAATAGATTTTCTTGTGCAAATAAATTAGGGAGAGGAGAAGGGAGCCACTGAGTAATCTGCTGTGACTGTTCATCTGTGTCAACACACGCTGAAAAATGCAGGATGACAGCTGCTAGTGGAGAGCCGGTGGGTCAATGAAAATGTGTAAGATGAGCAGTGAGGAGCTTGAGAAGGTCACTGGAGATGAGGAGAGAAAAGTCGGCGTGAAGCAGAGCGTATTCATGAACTCCTAGTGAAGAGCTTCAGTGTGCACCTTGCTAACCAAGCGGCAACGCTCAAAGCAGCAAAGGTCACAGTGAGGAGGGCTAAAGCACAAAGATGCATTTACGCTTGTTCGACTCATCCTCTCTATAAGTGGTCCTTCACGAGTCCCGGCCACCTTTGAGCTGTCAAACATCAAATGATCCTCATCAATCATCCAGAAATGTCCTACTTAGTGCAGGGTTGAGTTCCCAAATGATATTACGCTGCTGTAAACAGCAGTCAGCGATGCAATGCGCACCCCGGGCGAGAGAAACACCTCAAACCATCACAAATGAAAAAGGACACGTCTCATGTTAGTAGTTTAATGAGGCATGGGATAGTCAGAGGTTCATCTGTTAAACAAGTGATCCTCTCGCAGCATGAACACTGATATATCAGTGTTACATTATCATACGCTGATATGAGCCCAATATTCGTCTTAACTGCCACAGGTCAAACATCAAATGAGGTGACATTTACACATGCTAATAAAAATGTCCCGCTTTATCAGCTGTCATAAAACAGTGATGAGAGGACCTACAAGCAGAACACAGAGGCAGGTGGGAGACGCAAAACAAAAACAGAAGCACAAAAGCACAGTCACACTAGATTAAAAATAGAACACTAACCCGCGTGATTAGTGAAAATTGACGGCTTTCCAGTGACCTAATTGAACTACAAGGAGATGGGGTGATTAACTGGTCGCTCATAGGTTAAGCATGCAATACCCTCAACCTCTAGATGACCACTTTCGATGTCAAGGTGATTGCTCAAGACACCTGGTGGGAAGCAACCTGTCTCCAAACAATCATCGTCTGACTTGGACTGACTGCAATCACTCTTCATTAGTGAAGCTTTGCAAACAATTGCCATCTAATTTATAAACATAGATTTCTATGACATTACAATCAGTCTGAGTGTGTCTGCTGTGATCAGTGCAACTTGTCTGCAACGTGTTTCTTTGCGATAGGAGACTTGACCTAACTGGTTGCCAGTGTTATATTCCTGTTTAAAACTGAGGTTACTCAGTAAGCAGTATCAAAAACAAGCAGTATCACATGCACTCAGGACCATAACATCAACAGGGAGCCCCCCAGTGCTACCCCTGTGTCCTAGTAGACACACCTACAGTTATTGCATTCACAAAATGTTCAGAAAACCTGACCTCTCACCTTGACCTTGAGGTCGAGGTCACTGAGATTCGAGTTCGGCTGAGATTTTTAGCAGGTATATCTATGAAATCGAGTTGTCCAGCTGCCCGACAGGGTAACAACAATACCCCATCAGCCTTTTTTAGTAGTAAAAATCTATTCAAGTTTAACGTTTAAGCGACACCTACTTTTACTTTTAGTTAAAGTTCAAATAGTAGAATCCAAGTGGGATCCAGCTTTGGGAACAACAAATTAGTGCAGCCTCAATGCTTCTGGCAGCAACAGAGTTAGTTCAAAAACAACTCCCCACTCATTATATTAGACTTAGATTAAAATATTATGAAGAGCAGTAAATTATTCTTGAATGAGATCAGGAAGGCTGGAGTGCTTTACTTCACAACTCTGTTTTTATTCATGCATAAATAACGCTTACAGGAGCACTTACAGGATTTTTTTTTTTAGATTCGGGTGGCACAGGGGGATCCAGCAATGAGTAAGGGGGTGGGGGGTTGTTTCTACCAGATGTTGACCAGCTGACCATTCGCTGAGTTACAATGATGGTAACGAGCACAGACCTCCTGCCTCCATACATTAGGAGAGCAGTACTTAATAGCAGGTGCCCTGATGCACAAGATCTAACAGCGATTTAACCGGATAAGAAATAATCTTTTTTCAACAGTAAATATATTAAATTTTAACAGAGTGGTAGGACTAGCGAGACCTCTTTATCCCCTGTGTAGCTTCCACCCATTGTTGCATTTTGTTCCAGGGGCCTCCCTTCGGCCCCACCTTTGACACTTTGATGAAAACTATATATAACTGATGAGGATGTCTGTGAATCTAGGAACCCACCTTTGTTGTCACAGCTTTGCTAACCTAACATAAAGATAATTAAAAGATGCCCCCAGTGACTGACCTGCAAACAATGATTGATCAAACACAAGAAAAGCTGTCAGAAGAAGCTACTTCTGGTTGCTCCCATATGCTGTGGAATCACCACAGTGGGTTTGATTTTGTTTGACATGGTAGTTTGTACACCAGTTACCCTTCCAGTCATTCCCCAAGATCAAACTGTTTGACGGTCGGCAATCAGAAGAACGACATTTAAAAAATTACTTGGGATTGCTTTTTGTTCTGCCAGGGCTATGGTTCCAGACTGAGTCCTTCCTTCTTGGATATTGATAATTCAAATAAGATGGCTTTCCTTTAAAAAGTTAGCAAAATAAACAATTTTAATGATGAAGTTCAGTGCACGGTACGAACCATGTAAAATCTCGCTGTAATTTGCCTGTCTACACTGCACTGCCTTCCCTGAGTGTTACTCATTGCCTCGCTTGCTCTCTTGAAGGTCATCCTGACACTCTCATAATCCACACAGCTTTGGGATGAGAGTCTTTGCCTGTGACTGATTACAGCAGAAAGTCCAACATATCCTCAGGAAATGGTAGCAGCACTGTTTGAGAGGAAAGAAAACTGCTAACTCTCATGTTGGGCAGACCTTTCAGTAACCCTGTTTTTCATTAGAATGATGTTGATTGTAAGACAATGTAAAAATGAAGCACTTTAGAGATGATCTGGGTCCAGAAACCTCTCTGAGTGGAAAATGCTATCCTCATAGTGAGTTTACATTGCAGACTACAAGTTCCTCCAGTCCGTGACAGAAAGTTTTATTATGTGCACGAGTGATTTAACATCTCCACTGCAATTATAATGTCAAGTACAGTGACGGTTACATTAGTCACTAAAAGCTCCTTTAAAAAAAATCATTACACCATTGAGAATATTTGTTTGCTATCAGTATAGTGTTATTAAATGTGTGCAAAATGGTGTAGTAATGATATCCCTGTAATAGGGTTCACCAATGCACTAAATGTACTGATCAAAACATTATATTTACTTTGGCAGATGCAGATTAAAGCTGATTTGCATCTGTAGTCGCCAAATGTTGGACAACCCCACAGCAGTCTGATTACCCAGCGTCAAATATTCACTCACTGGCCACTTTAGTTATACCTTACTTGTATTGTGTTGGGCTACTTCATGGCTGACTGAACTATGTGACAGAAACATCAGAGATTAGGTTCACAGTGACATGATAGTGTCATGCAGTTGCTGCAGATTTGAGCAATTTTAGCACCACGAACTAACCGTTTGAGCCACTGTTTTGAGTTTGTAGCTGACAGGAGTAGACCTTGGTGTGGTCTTCTGTTCCCAGAGCCCATCTGCTTCAAGGTTTACCATGTTGTGCATTCAGATATGGTCTTCTGCATACCTTAGTTTTAACATGTGATAATTTAAGTTACTGTTGCCTTCCTATCAGCTCAAATTCTCCTCAACTTGGCATTTTCACCCATAGAACTGGGTGTTTGATGTTTGATAGTTGTACAGATCTCTGTAAACCCTAGAGATGGTTGTGTGAGAGAATTCGAGTAGATCAGCAGTTTCTGCAATACTCAGACCGACACCAACAACCATGCCAAAGTGACTTAAATCACCTTTCTTGCACATTCTGATACTCAGCTTGAACCTCAGCAGGTCATTCTGAGCATCCCTACAAGCCTAAATGGTTTGAGTTGCTGCCTTGTGATTGGTTATTTAGTGTGTTAAGCAGCTAACCTACTGCAGAATTTAGCAGCCAAACAAATAGTAAATTGTCTGGTACTTATAGAGTGCCTTTCTACTCTGAGTCTGCAGAAGATGTTTTTACCAAAAGATTCATTCACCCATTCATACAGCACTTTATTCTATGCCTTTAAGCACTTCAGTCACATGGATCTCACACTGTCTAATGGATCCATCAAGAGTCAAGTGAAATTCAGTGTCTTGCCCAAGGGCACTTTGAAATTTTGGAGGACCTGAAGATCAAGCCACCAACCTTCTGTATAGAAAGTGACCAGCTCTACCTCCGGAGTCCCAGCTGTCCTATCAGGTACTTCATCGTGGGGACCAAAAATAGAGAGCAAAAAGCAGTTTTATGTCCTAATGTCTTAGAAAAATCCCTCCGAGTAATTAACTATGTGTGAAAATCTAAATTTCTTTGACTTGTAATCGACTGTCAGGTGTTTTCTGATTACTTGGCGTCTGGTGTCTTTTGTATGGCCACTGTTTCAGGACTTCGGGTCGATGTCTGTCAACTGTGATTGGTCAATAGAAATCAGACTACAAAATAAAATGTAAAAAACAGGACACTAAATTGTGTCCCTTTCATACAGACTCTATTAACATGCAAATATTTACATATAGAGATTAATGTACTTATATTTTGTATTTCACGTTTGTTCTGCTGCCCCCTACTGGCAGGGTTTAACCAAAGGACTTAAAGCAAGAGACTCAATAAGTTTAAATAATTAAACTTTATCTGTTTGTGTTTTCAACTCTAGTGATTATGCATGCTGACTCCCCACAGTATAACAGGGCCATCCTGAATCTCATTAACACCCAACACGCGTGTTATCCTTACAATGACAAATCTGCATTTAAATTCTTTTTTTTATGTTTATTTGAATAAATTGCGTTTTCTAAAAACAATAATAATAATAATAATAAAAAGATCTGGGTAACAGCCAACAATTTTAAAAATGTCAATGATAATTAAAGTTGCTTCGTGTCTTGCAGCTTTTGCAAAATGTAACTCATTTTGAATGTGACGTTTCCCAAAAGCCATTAATGCTGCATAAACAGAAGAAAAACTGAAACAAAGTCCCTCATCAGGGAAGAAAACAGACATAGCAGTGGAATGTGAGCATGGCTTTCTACTGTAGGCTGCTGGGATCAAGCTTTCTCTATTGCATGGAGGTAGTTTATTAGTTCACATTATCCTGTATATTGTGAATAGAGCCAGAGCACACAAAGAGGTAGACCAATGATAAAACAGTCATCAGAGTTCACAGCAAGGGATTCATACAGCTGGAGTGATACAGGAGGGGAGGAGATGCGACAGTGATCTATAACTGGGCTCAAAAAGGAGGAGACAAAAACTAAGTGCTTGCCGCTTGAGATACTGGAAACCTACTAATACCAAGCACTTAGACAGCCACCTATGGAGTTGACTGTATTGAGGAATGAATCAAAATGTCAGCGCCAAACTACGCAAAATTGTACAGATGATAAGTGGACCTCATCAAAGACTTAGCTACAAGCACATATACACACAGAACACGTATGCACGTTGTCTCAGGGTGGAAAACGTTGCATAAATACCTGCAGGATTTAAAGTTTTGGTTGCGTAGACCTCATCGTGAGCAGTGCAAGTAAGTATTTAGTGATTGTTGTTATTCAAAGTGGCTCCCAGTCTGGCATTGTTTGAGATAGCAATCAAATTCTAAAAAGGAGGAAGAGCTGACAGAAGAATGAAAGGTGAAACTCGTGTCTGACATTGTGGACTAATATGTTTTTCCCAATTCTACACTTCACTGAACAAAACAAAAACGAGCAGCATCTACATAATGGTTGCCTGTTGTTAAAAATCTGACAAAAAACGAAGGCTTGAACACCGTGCAAGCCAAACAAACAAAAGCACAGGACACGTCTGACACGACTTGAGCAGTATTTTGAATTGCTCTCAGTTACTGAGAACAATGTGCTTATGCATGGTCTTCAAAGAGCTTGAGTGATTATCATGTTGTTTCTGAATGATCAAACATCAGGCTGTGGATTTATGTGGTTCCAATTATGCAGTGCCGTTTCCAGTTGCCAGTACAAGTGGCAAAATTAGCTGACGGAGTAGCTGCTGCCACACATCTGTAACCAATAACCAAAAGCAGCTCTGCTTTAACACAACTTGTTGCTCTATGATCAGTTCAGAGTGAGCTTTCATCAATTGTGCGGTATTTGTGAAATACAATCTTTGATAAATAAAGCTAAAATTTTGGAATATTTCACATCAGTCTTTCACAGCGCAGTTTTCTCCATGTACATCCTAATGGGCCAAACGTCTGTTTGTCTGTTTGTTTGTTTGTTGGTCCACAAACTCCTCCAACACAATCAGGAGCTGAACAACCAAACTTGACACACAGGTACCTCTCCGGCCACAGAAGGTTCTTATCAATATTACATATATGATGTAATCCTGTTGCCTAGCAACCACCTACCGATGGGTTCAAATGAATAACTTTTAATGTCCGTGCACCTATAACATCCCGAAAAATCATTGTTTTATTTTACATTCAGCACAGCAACATCTAATTTATATGCACAAAACTATGACATGACATATTATGATGCCACTGTGTTGCCATAAGAGGCTACATAATGGACAACACAATAGTAGACTACAGCCAGATTTATATAATAGAGCAGGCTTTGAGTGTTGCAGGGATTAATTTTTATACAATAGGCCTCATATTTATCTTTTACTTATTTATATAAATAAGATTTACAACCCCTGTTTGCAACAGCATGAAGAGAACAAACAATACCGTAATATCTGCACGTGCTAGTATTTAAAAAAGATCATATTACATGCACGTTTAGAAATATAGGCCTGCTTTGAACTGCATTCTTGTGGCCTTCTGCTTCCTTAGACAACTGTTTTTGTTTGCACACCGTTATTTCTGAAGCATTCTTTATGCTTATCCTTTGAAAGTAATCCTATAATGCTACAGATATTTTCATTTCTATTTTTACGCAGTCAAAGTTTGGAAATGCTGACTTACTGTGTGACTGCAGAGAGAGTGGAAACATCTCTAAACTTTAAGAGCCCATGGTGGAAGAAGTATTCAGTGCCTTCACTTGCTTACTTTAAGAAGCAATATGATACTACTGTTGAAATACTCCACGAGTAAAAGTGTTTTACTATCTTCCATGATGTTTTAGGGGTAATATAACTGATTCATTAATGCGTTTGCTGAATTTTACTGCTGCAGAAATTTAAGGTTGAGCTATTTTGAACTTCATAAACTGTCGGACGGTTTAATCTGCACCATGTGTTTGTAGGATCAGAGCCCTGTGAGAACTATGCATCTCAAAGTTCTGTTTTCTGCATTTTCTAGCTTTATTTTACATTTATAACCTGCTAATATTTAAAAAGAATTGTCAGCCAACAAAGGAACACTATATCCTTCAGCCTGATTTCATTTTAAAATCTCCAAATTTGGAGATATGCGGTTTGCCTCGACTTGAGAGGAGGAATATGATAGTTTTAATATGCCACTAAAGCTTACAGACAAATACATAATATTAATATTTGTCTCTGAGATGGAGTAGAGATTTAAATTATCATAAAATTCAAAACAGCACCTGAGTAAATGTACTTAGTTACATTCAGCCACTGGTACAGACACATAAGGATATTAAGGCAGAGAATATATTTGCTTTTTTTTCCCACACTTGAACCAAAACAGAAAAGTCATTTTCACGCATCGGAACGGAAACTGTTTGAAGAAATAAAATACGTTTGTGCTGCACCTCCCACACCACCCCACAGCGTAAATGGGTTTCTGTGATTATTTGGAAGAAAAGTTCCTTAAGGTTTTTCTCGACTGGTTTCATATTCAGAGAGAGACGAGGAAGAGAAATCATTATTGCCCCCATCCTACCCCCCACCACCACCTCTCATCCCTGTCCCTGCTCTTCTCCTTCTCCCATCTGCATTCGGTTAAATCAATAACAGCAACATCCAGCCACTAACATACCCTTTTTAACCACTTTCTTCACTTCACTCAGCACCACAACTCCTTATTGGACATATTGATGAAACATGTCACGGTGTGTTATTATAAAGCAGCCATCTAAGGACTTAGGGGGGAAAAAAGAGACAAATATACGGCATATGAGCCAATAAAGTATGTCAACTAATCACACATCTGGCTAAGCTAAAACGTCAGGCTGAGCCTGATATCAAAGAGTCATGAGAGGTGAGCGGGGAGAAATTCTCACACAGGCAAATACAGTAGATGTTCACAGTGTAGTCTGCCTGATAAGAGCTTCTGTGGAAAGCATTGAGGAAGCTGTGCTTCAGGGACAGATGACTCAGATCAGCACAAAATTATAACTATTAGTAGATATTTGTCTATTTCTTTTCTCTCCCACATGTCTGAAAATTGTAACAAAAAGCCTCTTCAGTTCGCTGAAACTACAGGTTCCTGACAGAGATCAGATGAATAACGAGCAAACCTCTGCCCTCAGTTACTGAAATGCAGTGAGAGCCCTCTTCACATTCCAAATATTCTCAAATATTGACTGTTGTGAACCGGTGCTATTGTGTAGTAAAAAAAATAAAACTGAAGTGAAATTGACATAACATTTCTGAAAAATGAGGCAAAACCTGACGGCGCTTTGGTTTGTTGCTCACAAAAGGACCGAAAGGTACAACCGAGCAGACCAGCAGAGACTCATGCCTCACTCCTGCTTACGTCTACAGTGAGTGTAATTTTAAGGAGATGCGGGAAAGCCTATGCATCCATCACTCACAGTGCAGGCTTAGAAAAACTCCCTGCAGAAACACTGAGTGCCACTAAAAGGTGACTTATTGCCAGGTGGCAATGCTCAAAGGCTTTCTATGTAATTATATAAACCTAGAGAGACTACAACTATTTACTAGAGTAGTAAAAATAGAGCCTAGGTAAATTACTCCACTCATCCACCTGGGAGAATGGATGAAAATAGTGGGGAGCCCTGTATGAGGTGTCCACTTGTATACAATAAATCAAACAGGCGGAGGAACAAAGTAAAAAGCAGCCAGGCTGGTGGATTTCACACACAAAGGTTTCTGATCTGAACCACTATCATGTGAGATCTTTAAGAATTTAGAGGACTTTTTATTTTACTACACTCACGGTTTTTTGTTTTTTTTTTTAAAGCCAACTGTTCACGTTGCCAGCTACTGAAATTACCCAACCACACATATATTGCTGGGTGAAAGCAGCCTAGTTTATCTTTCTAAAGCCAGATGTCTTACGAGGAGATGAACAGGAAATATCGTAGAGCGGGAAAAGTAAAATAGAAGTAAAAGGGTTTTTGTTTTATTACATTAAACACACTCGAAAATGTTTTTTAAGAGTCCAACAGCGGATTTGATCTAATATGCCTGTAGTAAAAGTATAAATTAATGGTTTCAGTATGAAGAGAGAAAGAGACTTACTTTTGGCAGGTATCCGCACAACACCAGAAGGAGCAGCTGTGCAGAATCCATCCTGTCCTTAGATTTTTTTTATTCTCTTTGGGTAAAAAAAAAAAAACCTCCTTTGGAGACTGGTTTAAGTGTTTGAGGAGAAGTGAGTGCGTATGTTTACGCGTGTTTAGGTGTGTGAGGTAAACCGCCTACGCTCCATCGGATTGCGCTTTTCTGTGTGCGCTCCTCCGGCAGGAGAGCTGCGTCTGCTTCCCTGTACCCGCCCCCTCTCCCATTCACAACTCCACGCCGCCTGTCACGTCCCTGAAGACTGCTGACAAGTCTGTCAGGCTGGTTAATTGTGAACACAATGCATGCTTTTGTAGACAAACACGCCGATTCTCCACAGCGGGGCTAGTGGCAACACACACTGCGGAATAAACCCTGCAAGTGTGGGTTGGTGTTTTCCTGCAGATTTTCTGAAGTATTGTGTTGCATGTGTTAGAACCATAGATGATTGCATTATTCAAAGAGTCAAAACATTGATTATGGAGAGACTGAGAATATTACAATCCGAAATAAACATGACATACAATTTTATATGTTTCTTCCTGAAACATGAAATATTTACCAAGCTGACTCACTAAATATTTGTCGTGCGTATTGTTTTCGTGCTTAGTGTTTTCTTCTTCGAGTGCGTCACTACTTTGCATTTCACTACCATCAAATGTATATCAAGAGGGGGCTGTGAAACTAACTGCAAGGAAGCATGGATGGATGGATGCTTGTATACAGTACGACACAGAGAAAGTCACGGCGAAGACATCCATTGGTTTGTAGATTAGAGGTTCTGACGCCTGGTTTAAGCACTTTCATCTTTTGTTTGGATGTTTGGACAGGAGCAGTGAAGTGTTGAGTTATAAGCTAAGAAAAGCTAGCTTGGTTATCAGAGCCCATCCATCTGTATTGCTGTAGCATTCAGACAATAGCTGCTAACATTTGCTAACTTTTAAATACAATATTGCTAGACTTTCACTTTGTGTAGCTAGCACTGTTGATTTACAGCAATAAGGTCCTGGGCTGGAACCGCTATGCATGTTGGGTAAGTTTGTGAGTTTGATTTTAAGGTAATTAGCATTTAGCTTTTAAATATAGAAGTAACATGTGCTTACTTGTCTATTAACTGTCTGTTGGTGTGAATGGTTTGCTGTCCCTGTCATGGTAGTTATGAAATTATTTTATAACTCAGTAAAGAAATATTAAGAGCATCAATTTGTCCTTCACTTTATGAGAAACATAAAATGGTCACATCTTGTTAGTTCTTTTTCTAACTTTTGCTAAAATTACGGGATACTGCGCTTAAATGTAAACCAGGAGGAAATTGTTTCGGTGTCACGGTGTAATAAAATAGTGACACAGAAATAAAATATAGAATAGTATATGCAATACATACATAGCCATATAAATATTAGTATAAGTGCACACAATAGGAATATATACCAACTGCCTACAGATATTATTAGGATACAAATCAGAATTTGAAAAATATGTAAATGTTATGAGCAAGAAGGGAGCAAATGCAATATGTAGGTGGATCATGATGTGCAAAATGCTTATATTCAGTCCAGTGTGCAAAGCTATTATAGCCTGTATAGGTAAGTGCCTTATTGTAACACATTAATCGAGTAGTGATCGAAGTAAGGGGGCGTAGTAAAGTAGTCCGACAGCCTGGGGAAAGACAGAAGATATAAATAAGTAAAGCTTTCAGACAAATGTAGGTTGCGCTATATTAACAATATTTTTTATCGCTGAGATAGAGCAGTGATGCTATTCAATGATATGAAATGGAAATGTATCTTAAACTTTTACTGAAGCTCAGTATGAGTCATCTGAGTTAAACTGCACCACTTGTCATTTTTGATTAAAAATATATATAACATTGTCAATGTAGGCCCCTTTATATTATTCAAATTATATTGTAATGACACCAGTCGCATAAATGACATTAGCTAGCTGTTGTTTACAAGCTAACGTTTTACATTTGGCTAACAGTCTTGTTTTTATGTGACTATAGTCTCTCAGCCTCAGACAGATCACAGACATCTTAATTTCCTCTAGTAAAAGTAAAAACAAATGAGGCAAAATGAAGATTTTCTCCTATATCTATGTTGAGCAATGATAAGGTCTGTAGCTGCTAGGCAACAGAAGCGGCGCATCGTAGGCTAGACTATTCCATTTAACCGCTCACTTCGGCTCCTCGTGATAGGCCACGTCCTTCGAAGGATGCTTAGGGCACACTTAATGTGATAGCTCTGTGATGGATTGGACCTGTCCAGGGTGTACCCTGCAAGTAACTGCCAATGATAGTTGAGACAGGCTCCAGTCCGCCCTCCTGATTTAGATGAAAAAAAATGGATGGATGGAATTTCACTCACACAAAAATCAGTGCAGACTTCTTGAATGTACTCTGTTAACAATTAACTACAAGAAGACGTATCGTTTGCTGGGTAATTGCACTGAAAACGCTCCAAAAACAGAGATGAAATGCTTGAATTAGGTGATGTTAGACCTAGCAAATGTCTAGCAGCCTGTGTTAACATCAGCCTACCAAATAAAGTGACCATGTAACTTTAAGCCACTAAGCCTGGACATTTTAGCTGGGAGCTAGGAACAGGGAACCCAGCTTCCCTGTTCCCTGCGTGGGGATCGCACTTATATCTCTGAACTTAGGCAAGACTGAATCAAACTCCTGCAAAAAATTACTGACATCTGACACATAAAATAGCACAAAGGTAACTTGAATAATCACTCACAGTAATTTAATGTACCTGCAAATACAAAAAAAAAGCTGCCTGAAGGCATCTTTGTTTGGAAACCATTACTGTATATCCACTCTTACAACAGTATAAATTAATACAATAATCCTTGAAGGCATGATAATAAGATAAAGGTTTCTGAAAGTTTTCTGAAAACAAAAGTTATGAGGTTGAAGATGCACTCTGTGGTTATGGCGGCAGGAAGGAGGAGACGCGTCTAGTGCAGGTGGCCAGCAGCTCGTTACCCTAATGTTGGGGTAAAAGCCTGATCTGACACAAGGGTAAGAAATCTATAAAGAGGGATGCACTGAACAGCTACTTCCTTCAATGACAAAAAGTCCATTACCCAAATTGAAGTGGGCAATCCCTTTGTAATTGCTAATTCACAAAGATGAGCACAGTGTGATTAAAAATAACATGCCGCACCAAGTGAGAGACACAAAATTGCCTATAAGTTCTCGCAGAGCCTCTAAAATTGTCTCGTCCCCCTGCAGTCACACAAATACACTCATCATCCATCCTGGCTGCAGCATCGGGCGACCCCTCCATCTTCTTAAGTCACAGCGGTACCCACATGCCGTCTGTGTCACGGTGGCTCCACTCACAGCTGACTAGACCTCACAGCACAGTAAGGACTTCTCTGCCTGAGCTCTCCCATGAATATTGATAGATAGTGTGGTTGGCTCAGGCCATCGTAACACAACAGAACACATACCAACACATAGAGCGTTCTTGTTTTACTTAATCCTTGCTTTGTGTGACATCACAGGTTATTTCTATCTTATGGCATCACTCCCTGGTTTGTGTTTCATTTAAGCATGCTGCCTTGGTAGTTTTAAAGCACACTGCAGTATATTTGCCATATAACCACTAATGAATATGCAAATAAACGTAGGATCGTATGCAAAGATAAAATATAAATGCAGTTTTCATCGAGTTAAAACATTTTTAGCACCACTGTCAGGCAAATGTTTATGAATCAGGGCTTACATTTTGCTGCTACTGTACTGAAAAGCTGTGATCCCTGTCAGGTGGATAAATCTTTTTCTTATATACAGTAGGCACGGTTTTATAAAACTTATTTTTTGAGTTACTGAAAAGAGCTGATGCTGTTACAAAGTATATATGACTGCACAAACCTCTTTGCGTTCCCTTCAGATGGGTAACAAAGAGCAGCCTTTGTGCTGAAAGAGACAATTTTTTAAGTCATTAGGTTAAAATAAATCTATAGTTTCTCTTATTTGGTTGGATTTGAATCACATCTGACCTTTAGATCCAGAGAGTGATATATTAGACCACCAGACCATGGAAAATTAACAGACTTCTCTGTGGGTAAAGTCAAGAGTCTTTCAGGCTACCGAATTCATCTTAGGCCACCTCCATGTGTAGGGATGGTTTCACAATGAACAGGCAAAGGATGGCAAAAAATAAATTCTCCAAATTATAGCTCAAGTAGGATAAATTGCTCCTTGAAGCCTCCGAAAATATTAAGGATTAGGTAGGTAGACTCTAATTTTGACATTTCCTTTAATCATCTCAAATGCTTCAGCACATTTTCAGTAAGAAGTAAGATGAATTCTGTTGGGTTCAATTTGCAGGTTTAAGTAAGTTACATTACCTGTGATTTTAGCAGCTTCTCTAGTTTTTCTATGCCTGATGGGCCATGCATATGCGAAGAGATTCACGGCGATGTGGCAACTACATCTGTGAATTGTCAATAAAATGTTGCAGTGACGGATAAAATAACAGGGTGTGTTGAACTGATTGTGAGAGGAGATTTTAACGGAGCTGTCAGTGGGAGCGAAGGCTACAGCCGACTGGTATACAGCAGGGGTAGGAAGTATACAAGAGGGTTACCAGAGCCGATAATACCCATTACTATCTGTCAGCTACAAAGCTAACAAGGGAAATGCTTTATAGGTAGGTGGTGCTTTACCCTGCATCCAAGGGTTACTCAGACTTAATGTGATTTTAAGTTAAACAAAATGAATGCGACATAAAATGGGTTTTATGTTATTATTCAAAGTCCCAGATTTACTAATAGTTGGTTCCAGACAATTCCCTCTTGTGCCTACAGCCGATTTTTACTATCCAGTTAATTTTGCAGCTGGCCTTTTGCATTTATAGGAATTTACTATTCATTCTGCAGAATCTCAGAAAGAGGTTTATTAAAGTTTGTGGCAGATATTGTACTGAGTCACATTTAACACAGAAAAAGTCAGAGTGAGTGTGGTTGGGTTTTGTCAAAGCTGTGAGCTCAGTGTCAAAGCTTTTGCCTTTGTCCTCACCTAAATCCTGAGTTTCAGTAGCTTAGCGGACTTCTTGTTCCCTAATCATGATTCTTCGGTATCCTCCCTGCAGAACTTGTTTCTGTTCACTGAGTTAATGTGCTCACCAGGGAGGATACCAAAGAAAACAGGTTATCACTCCTGGACTGTGTTGTGTACTTTGGGGAGGACGATAGCCTGGACTTTGAAGTTTGCCAGAAACCCAAATACAGGCCAGCACCTGCTCTTTGACTCCCACCACTATCTTGAACACAGACTTGAGGTTATCAGGACCTTATGCCACTTGGCAGAAAACGTTCCCTGCAAGGCAGAACGGAAAGAAAATTAGCACAATCATTAAGAGAGTGCTCAAAGCATGCTATTATCCCAACTGGGTCTTTATTAAGCATGACAAAAAAGCTGAGACATTAACCAGAGGAAACAGAACAACAGGTAGAGTAATACCTTTTATTTAGCGGGTTTGTCAGAGAAACTCCATCCCAGTTCATCCCAGAGGACAAAAACACCTGAACACTAGATGGACAGTGTTGTGTAAGCTGCGCAATGCAGTGAGTAGAGTTTGGACATACAGAACATAGGAGAGGCCAAGTGCATGCACCACAAATGTAAGACACAAGTGAACAGGACTAAGCTGTGCATCCGCAATTAATGAAGAAAAGACGATTTTATGAGTGTGAATGTTCACATTTTTTGACCAAAATGGTTTGAGTGAGGAGTGAAAACAAAGGTGGTGCCCTCTTTTACAACATACGACACCAACTATCAGCCCCCTACAACTCAATCTGGAGAACCCTTCCAGTCAATTCAACCCCCACTCACATCTGTCTTATGAATTGTGGTTGACTGACATGGTAACAAGGTGGGGCCAATGACTCGTGGCACCACCTCCAAGGTGATAGTCTCACTAGGGGTTAAATCTTTAATCCATCAGTTTTTGACCTGAAAAAGGCTCTTGGATGAGAGGTGAAACGCTTTCTTTTAACTAAAGTGATTAAGACCACAATGATGTGGATGATTGAGGACCTACACCAGGGGTGTTGAACTCCAGGCCTCAAGGGCCGGTGTCCTGCAGGTTTTAGATCTCACCCTGGGTCAGCACACCTGAATCAAATGATTAGTTCATTACCAGGCCTCTGGAGAACTTCAAGACATGTTGAGGAGGTAATTTAGCCTTTAAATTTTGGGGGTTCTCTCTCTAAAACTGTAAAACTTAATAAATGGGATATATCTAGAATGCTTTTATGATAATCTCTTTCAGTTTTAATTAATGCTCAGTGAGCTTGATTTTAAATATTAATGCAGAGTGTTTAGCAAATCAGTCACGCTAATAAATGCATGTACAGTTTTGCCCCCAAGGTGGTCCACATTTCATTTGTTTGCATGGGAAACAATAAACACGGTAAATTCAAGCACCATCATTATAATCCCACACAGCATTTTTCCTATTCATTCTTCCATTGCTGCAGCTGCTGTTCATCAAAGCACCAAGAATTTCTTTCCTGCCTGCATTTTCTAAAAAAGAGCCTTAACCCAAGGTGAAGGTGAGACCATTAGTGTCTGTGAGTGTCATTGTCAGCCTGTGATTCAAGCACACAGCATGCAGGACTTCAGCCAGCTGAGCCTGTTATGAGTGAATAGAACAAGAGGAAATTGGAAGACGGTTTGTATACCTGTGTTTTTGGGGGGTTGGTTTTTTTTTTTGTTAAACACAAAGACATTTTACAATTTGGAACATCTCTTTGTTAATTGTGGACACGGGAAAAATAATAAGTATGTCCTTGTTTATTCAAATCAAGTGCACAGCAATTAATTCTGAGTCTGAAGTATAATGGGTTCAAATGAGTTTCAATGATATAAAACAAAGTGGGAGGAAATCAGAAATATTCTCAATAACATGCTTGAGATAGGAGCTATATCTCAGGAATCTTTCATTGAGGTTTTTTTGTTCCATTATGTGCTGTCTCTGCATTGTGATAAATTGTAAATATTGCAGTCACATCCCTTTTCATCTGACTGACGTCCGATAGAGACTGCAGGCGTTGTCTCTTCCTGAGAAGCTAAAAGCTTCCTGTAGGCAAGGAAAATATTGAGGAAAAAGATTCATGTGGAGCTCACAGGCTATCAATTCAAGCATCAGGAAAGTGTTGCTCACAGTTTCAGGCCAATTGTTATATCTATCAGGTTTTATACAGTTATGGTAAAAGCAAATACATCTTCTGTTAATTCTTTGGTTTTACCTATCAGAACATAATAAAAAAAAATCATCAGGTTTTAAAATTACATAAGCAACATGTCAGAAGAACAAAAACATGTGTGATGTGACACAGTGTCATTATTTATTTTACAAAAACTGAGCCAAAGTGTGGAAGCAGTGTGTGAAAAACTAAGTACACTCCATGATTCAAGTTTGTAGGATCACCTTTGGCAGCAATAATTCAAAGAAAATCCTTTTGGTATGAGCTTATCAGTCTCTCATTGGGGAGGCATTTCTGCTCAGTCCTCTTTACAATGAATATTGTTTCATCTCATTGAGGCATCTGACCATTTATTTATGCACAGCTCTCTTAGGGTCTAATTACAGCATTGAGTCGGGTTGAGGTGCAGCCACCGCAACACCTTGATGTTTTTCCTTTTCAGTGATCCTGTTGCAGATCTGCTGCTGTGTTTGGACTCCTCGTCATGCTGCATCCCCCAGCTTGTGCCAACCTTTGGCTGTTGCACAGACGTCCTCACAGTTGACTCTGGAATACTTTGATACTCAGACGAGTACAAAGTTGCAAAACAAGCCCAAATCATCACCCCTCCCTCACCATGCTTGACAGTACCACAGCATGGTGGGTTGTTACCAACTGTGGTGCTATAGATTATGGGCAGATATCTCCACTTTGGCTTCTTTGTCGTTGTTCCACAAGTCTTTGATTTGTTCAGATTCAGACTTTGCAAACCTAAACTATGTTGCTATGACCTTTTTTCAGTAAAAAAAAAAAAACTTCTGAGGAAACCATACTTATTCAGTGTTTTTCTAATTGTACTCTTATGAGCATTAACATTTAACATGCTAACTCAGGCCTGTACAGATATGCAGCTCTTAGATTTTTGCAGTTTTTCTGAGCATTTCACAGTCTCACCTCGGATTTAATTAACTTGTGTGTCGACTCCAGGGAGCATTGGCAGCTGTCTTTTACACTGTAGAATGATGGACTTCAGATTGTATGAAAATGGCCTTATAACCCTTCCCAGATTGATGGGCAGCCACAATTGATTTTTTTTTTTTATAATATCATTGTTTATATCTTTCCCCTTTGGTATTGTCTTAACACACCTGAATGCTTTAGACCCACAAACTGCCAAAATGTCTGTTTTAGTATAGAGGTGCTCACACTTGCAGATTATCTATTAATCAAGTGCATTTGTTAACAGCACCTGGCTGCTACTTACCCTCTTAATTCTAATGGGTGTAGTTAGTTTTTCACAGGACTACATTCATACAGTCTCACGACTGTATATTGAACAGATCAGTGATAAAACTGTACTTTCTGTAATGTGACACAAATTAATCAATTGCTTAATTTGATTAACTTTAAAAGGTTCAAAGATAGATTTCCTTTCACTTGAACTAGCCTTTTGGTTAGAGCAGAAGGTTTTTCATGTCAGTAACGGAAGCATCTATTTATGGCTGTTTGTGCCAGACTTCAGTTACCAGTGTTCCCCATGGTCAGACGGTTTAAGAGCTCTTGTTGTTTAAAGGCTTCTCATGCCTCAAAAATGTAGAACAGAGGTGTGCTAAATGCTGCTGCTGGCAGAAGTGAAAGGTGAAAATGTGATACACATGGTGCATCATAATGGAGGTACATCGCTGTGACAGCAATCATACTGACAGCCAACTTGATTTTCTCTCTCTGGTGAGGTCGGCAAGAACAGCCTGCCACCTGCAGTGCCACTCAGCCGTCGTCTTTAATCCTCTGCAGCCGCACATTCACGTCAGCAAGCGCAACCAGGCCGGCCACATCAATGCCTGCTAAAGAAGCTTTCTGCAACTTGTATATTCCAAGATTATGTGAAGTCGGTTGCTTTACTGTCTTAACCTTGGAAGCTTATTATTTTTGCTGGATATACTTGGATTTTTATCTTTTATATTTTCTATACAACTACATGCTTCCACACAAACCTGCACAAGACGAATGAACTCTAAAAACTATAAAACTATTTGAATACTGAATAATCTGAATGCTTCCACTCTCGTCAGAGCGTCCTTCTTTTATTTTGCATGACCGGCACAGTCGTACAATCACCTCACAAACAATCAGCAGTGAGAGTCTAATCTGATCCTCAATGGGCATGACTGCAGCATTTCTTCCAAGGACAACCATTAAAGTGCATCTCACCTGTAGCTTGCACTCTGAGAGCACACAATTATGCACTTGGCAATTATGACACTGTTATAATAAATAGTGTGCTGATGCTGCAGAGAAAGCTGTTGACAGTTGAGCCAATAGAAAGCGAGTATGCAATTGAGCTGTAATCAGTACAAGATGCAGGTTGTGGGATAGTGACTGCCACTTGGATGAAGGTGTTTGAAATGGTGCTTAGATAGTGGGAGCAATGTGACTGCACAAAGCACAGAGTATTGTCTTCTGTCTGGACACTGCCTGTGTGTTACAAAGCTGTGGCAGAGAAGAGGTGTGATCATGTGTGTCAGAGAGCTGCTCCTCAATCACAGCTCCCAGAGAGGAAATTACATCAGCGGTAAGCTATAAACTTACACTGCGTTCTTATTTTTATCCCAAATGTATTGCTTCAAGAGA
>NW_024582362.1:2080649-2127791 GCF_018398535.1 Haplochromis burtoni
AGACAGCAATTAATATTTTACAAAATGAAAAGGAAGCAGATAAGGATCATGGATTTCAAGTTGTAAACAATGATCCCCACACTGCCTGGAAATTAAAAGCTGAATCAATCATGAAATTAAAAATAAAAATGATAAGCTTCTTATTGAGCCACAGAATCAGAGGAATCTGACCTCTACAAAGCGTCTAATTAAACATACTTAATAAAACTGGCAAACAAGACAAAGCAAGTGAGATTGAGGCAAAAACAATGTTGTCTCACAATGGTAAACAACAGCAACCACTCAGCCTGCTCAGGAGTCATATGAATGTAGGAGTGAGAGGCCAAAGGAAAGTCGGAGAACATGTTGAAGCTCACACAAAGTCACAAAGTTTTAGCCTCCTCCAGAGTGAACAGATGTTGACACATGAGGTAAACAACGAACTGACACCATTGTTGATTGACGGGCGTTACAATTTGCAAAGTGAGTGACATAACATTCCTCCCACTTTCTGCACAACATGTAGATGAAAAGGATCAACTTTCTGGGATACTGACATCCAGTGGTGATATTTTACACACCAACTTTTCTGGTCGTGTTCTGGTTCGGCTGTGTTGGGTGTATGGAAAAACACGTCCTCCTCCACTCCAGAAGAATCACAAAGTTGTTTCCCCCCCCAAGCTTTTCCTCTCTTAATTGGGTGTGCTCAGCATGCTGCCTGGAATACATACCGCCACAAGATCCACCACCAGGCTGGATAAAGTGTTTCTCTCGATGTCTCAGTCAGGCCACTTATTTCATGGTCTCATCCTTATGACTTTAATATCCTGAATTTTCCTATTGCATCACTAGCAGGGCAAAGAAGCCAAATCTTGCCCTTCCTATGCATGACTGGCAATCACCTTCAGTGTTATCACGAGGTGGCAATATAATGAACCTGTGATGGATTGCAATGTAATTTGGTGCACGTCTTTATGGTCCCAGTGGGATAAAGATGGGATCTTCGAATTCATCCACCTACCCATCTTTTGTTCTATTGTGATGATCCCCTACATTTTAATAACCTACAGAATCAGCCTTTGATTCACCCAATTACCTGCTGCAGCAATACAGCATCACATTTTGCTTCAAGACGTGATGAAAAGCAATGAATTCTAATATATCCAAAGAAGTGTTTTCCTCTTTCTCTCAATAGGCCTTTCATCGGTCGTGCACAGCCTCCAGAAGCAAATCGGACTCATGTTTTTCTTTGTGAAATGATGATATCATAACAGTTCGGTGTCCTAACAGAAGGTACTGTATGGTGGTCAGAAGTAGAACCTCTATTTTTGTGTGTGGTTAGCTTAAATTTGCACCACAGGACATGTTTGTGACTCAGTTTGCTGCTGCCTTGCTGCCTATCTACTGTTAGATACTACCTCCAGTGCTGTGTATCTGAGATTGCATGAGAGCAGCATGAATAGCATGACATGTTACATCATACCTCATGATATTCCCTAAATATGAAGTCCAATGTTTTTTGTTATGAATAGAGATTTCACAGCTTGCTTTTGAGACTTGTCTGAGGTAATTATGTCACTGCTAGAAGCAGGGGGCATTGCAGGCTGTCTGTTCAGAGAAACAGTTTTGACTGCAGGGATGTAAAGTCCAGGACACAAACAACCACACAATCATACTCTGAAACAAAAAATAAACTTGGCCTGTGTTTGCTTGGTGTTCACAGGCACTTGATTGTTTAGAAAAAGATTTACAACTATTGAGAAAATGTGAAGTACAGCTGTGTGACCCATGTGTTGATTTTTTGTTTTGTGTTGCTTCAAACTCCCAAAATATAGAGTTTGGAGCACGTAAACCTCCCTCGTCTGACGAGGAAACGCTGCCGTTCCTCATTCTGAGATATTTTAACCAGAGTGTGGCATTTTTCTTAAAATTCTTTACATTTCATTTAATATTTAAGTGTCTGTTGAATCCATAGACTGATATTAAGGTACTAATTATTTTTTTCTCGCTCATAGTTCATAAATGGAAAATGTTACAGTTCACAGTCTGAGAATAAATGAGTTCATGTTCATTTCTCCTGGAGGGAACTCTGAGAAGAACTGCTTTTCATTCCTGTTAAAAAGGAGTCGGGTGAGGTGGTTGGTGCATCTAATTAGGATGCACCCAGCACCCACTGGAGAGATTAGATATCCCCTCTAGCCAGGGAATAACTCAGGATCCCCCAGGAGGAACTGGAAAGCTCTGCATTGGAGAAAGATGTCTGGAATACCCGGCTTATCCTGCTGTCGATGTGCCCAAACTTCAGTTAAGTGGAAGAAAATGGATCGACATACTTCCTACAATCTATGCAGTCCCTAGCCATTGCCACTGCCCAGACTAAATGAATCAATTATTAATACATTACAATCACAGACAGATTGCTTTTAAAGGGGAGAAAAAAGCAGTACAAGTATGCGTTTCATCACTCAGTAAGTCATGAAGCAAGAAAGCATATAATTCATCTCTATTGGAACTTTGTGGCCTTTGCTTCATATTAATGATTAACGATTTCTTGTTAAGCTCTCTCATCAGATATTCCCAGGACTCAAGTCAATATGGTGTTTCAAATTTGTCGCCGACATCGATGACATTTTGTGTTGTTCTTTAAAATGTTACATTTATTTTTTTTGTCTGAATCCATAATCATCCGCTCATAACACTTCACATTTCTGTAACTGCAGTGCAGGTGTTTCAGAAGCTGCACTGTGGTCATCTCCACGGTCCATGCCAGCGAGCTACAGTATTTGGTGTTTACTGTGCATCATATGCAGTGCACGACCTTCACTGCACCAATTCAGTCTTTAACTGCAGACTCAATTTTTGGGGGGGGAAACTGGATCGCTGTTTTTAGCTCATTCATGCTTGGCACTGGTCAAGATTTCATCTCACATATGTTGGTCATTTATTGTGTTAATGACTCAGTGATTCCTTGACAGAGTGTTAACTTACATACAGAGACTGGATTCAAGGATTTGAATGATCCAGTGAACAAACTCACCTCTGAACTCCTCTAGAATAACCAAAAAGGAACAAAAGAAGACCCAAAAACTGCACTCTCTGCCCTTATTTGAAAAGAGAAAATCAATGTTTTTTGTAAAAGAAAATCAATTACATGATTAGAGCACTTGGCTCAATTTACCGACTTTTTGACATTTATGTGCTTTCCAGACAGTTTGAGAGCAGGTTTGTGCAGAAAGCTAAGAATTAGGATATCCACTGCCTCTCCACCAATATCCTCACTAATGGAAGGGCATCATATAGTGTAGTGCAGCTGCAGAGTGCTCGTTCATCTTCCAACCCATTTGATTAGCCTGATTACGACACAGCTGAATATTGCCCTGAAAAAACTCAGAAAACAGCCCTGCAGTAATATTGTCCTTCTGTCACACGTTAGGACAATTAGTGTGCTACTTTTAGGTCATTCATTTTCTTTCTCCTGCATGCGTCATACTCATTCATTATGTTGAATTTCATACCATTACGTGTTAAACGTGGCTAAAAATGCCAGGGTAGGACAATTTCAGCTGAATTTTAATACAACAAAAACCCTCTGTGAGCTCAGTTAATTCAGAGGTGCTGCTTTACTGACAGCCAAGCAGAACACCAACGTATATTTGTGGGGCGATGTCCCATATGGAAAAGATATATATAAATCTTATAAAGTTTGTATCTGTCTTGTGCGAAACTTGTATGAAAAGCATACAAGAGTGAAAACAGATATAAGATCCCTTGAAAAATTATTTAAATGAAACTTGTATGTTTTGGATACTTACTAAAACAATGTATGAAAGTGGCCACTTTCATGAGTAAATCATATAAGCCTTATATGATTCACTATATGAAGTAGGCCACATCTTATGCAAGTCTTTTATAATTTTTTACTATTTCTTTTCCATATGGGGTGGTTCAAGAGTTGGCAGTTCATCTTGTAATCGGAAGGTTGCTGGTTCGAGCCCTGGCTCCGACAGTCTCGGTCGTTGTGTCCTTGGGCAAGGCACTTCACCTGTTGCCTACTGGTGGTGGTCAGGGGGCCCGGTTGCGCCAGTGTCATGCAGCCTCGCCTCTGTCAGTGCGCCCCAGGGCAGCTGTGGCTACAATGTAGCTTGCCATCACCAGTGTGTGTATGACTGAATGTAGTGTAAAGCGCTTTGGGGTCATTAGGGACTAAGTAAAGAGCTATACAAATGCAGGCCTTTTACAACACCAGACATGAAATCTGGGATCTGTCAGATTATGTAGAGGTATTTCTTTTCTTGTCCATTTAGTTAGTGTACAAAATCAACTCGTTACATAGCAGAGCTTACAGAGAGGGACAGAATATTAACTTTGAGCACCTTTTGATGCTAGATCCCTGTGAAATTCTTTATCACTGCCAGCAGAATTTATAACACAGTATGTATGCACACTTTTGCTCCACTCCATTAAGACTGTGAAGCAAACTGCCTTAACATTTTTTCAGAAGCTCCTGCTTAGACAATAAGTGACCAGCAAAGTTGGGGTTACTTAAGAATGTGAGGGATTCAAATACATTGTGGACATTTCCCATTGTGCATGTGCAAAAGAGTAGACCTGGCTGCTGGATTGGCACAACAACCTTCCAGTCCTCATGCGTCACTGTAAGCCATCTCAAGGCCCTTTTTCTCTGCTGCAGCTTCCTGTCAAGTTAATTGTAGTTGCACAAACACATTTGCACTTGCTGAATTTATAGGTGGGTGTTGTTGGAACACTGTACTCTATAGTATATTGGCCTCTTTACAAGATTTATATGGTGATTTGCATTCAGTGAGAATTTAAGGGTTCAAAAAGAAAGGAAATGCCCACGATAATCTACCATCTGAAGGGGGATTAATGCCTCTGTGGGAGTGGATGAGGGGTAAACGCCCAGTTTCATTCGTCATTGTTTTCAGCAAAAATATGAGAGCAGTAGAGGTAAGGTCAAATGCTATAAGTAACATACTTACATAATTACATTTCTCTGCCAAGCGTCCCTCTACTGAAGTATTGTCTGAGTAATGGCTGTTGTCAGGAGCAGAGGCAGGAGTAATGTGACTTTGCAAAAGTGCACAACAAGGACACATCGTATAAATGTTGAGACTTAATTGCTGTATAGCTCATCGTTTACCAACAGCTAGAGGGGCAACTAGCCAATTAACACTACAGATGGGTATGGTAAGACTTTTATCATTACTGATACTGCTCTCTGTATTTTGATTTAAAATAAGCAAATACCATGACTACTGCTGAGAAATACCCCATGGTGTTTGTTCATCTCAGCTTCAGGTGGCAAGCAATGTGCCTCTGGGATAATGTGGTATGATAAAAAATATTAATAACACTGAGCAATAAGGAAGTGTGGTTATCTCTCGTTGTCAGAACATCTCCCGCTATGCTCTTTAATTAACTAACTTGGGGGTGGGGGCGGGGTGAAGCCTACTACATTTGCAAGGACCTGCCAAATGTGAATACCGTTAGTTTGGTTTTTTTTTTTGACTGTTCAGTTCCTCCATACAGTCTGTTTGAGTGTGTAAAAGATGGATAATAAGAGGTAGTATTTTTTTGTCAACAAGTTTAAGCTCATTAAGTTTCAAGCTTTGACTCTAAACTCAAGGGTTAGAGTCTTTGTTCAAGAGGTCAATAGAAAGGTCAGTGATTCGATTCCTGGCTCTTGCTAATCTGCACGTTGAAGCATTATTGGGCGACACTGAACCCTGAGTGGCCACTGATGCATGTGTCAAAGTGTGTGCATGAATGTTTGGTTAAAAGTGAATAGAAATTTTTTTTTGTGTGTGAATGAGGCTTGTAGTAAGAAAGTCCTTTGAGTGCTCAAATAGAGAAGAAATGTGCTATATCAGTACCAGTCCATCTTCCCCCAGTGTGTTAATTCTAGAAAATCTGATCTTTAACACGGCTTAATTAAACTTGATGTCCACCTCATTTCATCTTTTGCTATGAAGATTTATGTGTTTTAAACAAAAAACAAAAAACAAAAATGTTTTTACAGTCTTTTGTTCACCACCAGTTCAGACTGCTGCTGGTGTAAGGGTGAGCTCAATTAAATAAAGCATCTTTGGTGTGTGGTGGACAGGAGATTCACATCATGTATCTGCAGCAACTGTGTCATGCTATCATGCCAAAATTGAACAAAATCTCTGAAAAATGTTTCCAGCAACTTATTGAATCTGTGCCATGAAGAATTAAAGCAGATCTGAGGACAAACGAGGGTCCAACCCAATACTAGAAAGGTGAATCTAAAAAGCTGTCCACAGTGTATTTGTGTGGTGCATTGTGTGGTATGTATTCATATTTTTGTTTCAAATACAAATGCAAATCTCTAGGAGTACAAAGTACAGACATGTATGCTAGCTGATTAGTATTTTGTAAATCTAACACCAACTTCGCTATCTGAAAATCTATGATGATCTGTACCACAGAGCCAGCCATAATATTAGGCATATAATCCATTAAAAACGCTCTAAAAGGCCACTTTGATCACTTGAAATACTGGATAAAGGGTAGCAGACACTACCTGGCCCTAGCTGGTCACAGGACGATGTCAATCAAGAGGCCACTCCCCTCAATTATAATAATAATGGATTGCATCTTTTCAAGACCCTCAAAGCGCTTTACAATTCCACTATTCATTCACTCTCACATTCACACACTGGTGGAGGCAGCTACAGTTGTAGCCACAGCTGCCCTGGGGCAGACTGACAGAAGCGACTCGACCTCTCTGGCCAACACCAGTAGGTGAAGTGTCTTGCCCAAGGACACAACGACCGAGACTGTCCAAACCGGGGCTTAAACCGGCAACCTTCCGATTACAAGACGAACTGCCAACTCTTGAGCTACGATCGCCCAACAATTCACACCCTTCAGAACTATGAAGGAGTAAACTATCCATCGAGCCCCAAACCTCATCTGTGAATATTTTAAATTTAAATACATAAGATAGGAGTCTATAGGGATTGACTCCCTTTTTATCACCAGCCTCAAGTGGCCAAAAGAGGAACCACTTTTTTCCACCTCTGTATTTAAGCACTACTTCAGCACATTTAAAGCAGTTCTTAAAAACAAACAAACAAGCAAACAAACAAACAAAAACAGTCTTAAAAGTGTGTCTTAAACAAATCAATCTCAATTAAATAACTGAGTGTGATGTTGACTTGCATCAGAGGCAGGAAGCTGCACTGAAGAGGCCGAGATGTGTCACAGCTTCAGTCATTATGCATGATGGATTTTTTGTTTTTTGTAAAGTTCCTGAGTTTGCTTGTGTTGCATATTTTTCATGATGCTACTTACTGGCAGTTTGAAAACGTCAGCTAAATTTGGCGCTGCTTGTCTAGGTACTTATCAATACTTTGAAGCAGTGCCCATTTAATACCTGTCCTCTCTACGTGTCCCTAAAGTAGAGCGCTTAGCAGCTAAATAGCCAGATACTTCCCATGAGAGCTGATTGAAAACAGAGAACAAATGAGAGAGAATATTACATTTAAATTCTCAAGCGGCGGAAAGTCTAGCCCACACTGAACTGTATTGTTGTGGAGTGTTGTTGCCTTCAAGATGCTCTGTAAATGCTCTCAAATAAAAGGAAAGTCAGTTAATATCAACCACAGAGGTGAGAGATCAAAAACCATTAAGTCCTGCACAAGTCCTGCACAAAGACTGGCAACCAGAAATGTTTGTAAAATCCAAATATATTGCTCTGCATTGTCTTATTCCAGCTGATATTTTTTAAAGAGCATCCACTGACAGCATCCATTACACCAATGATTTCCAACAAACTAAGAACCACAAGTATGTGCATTTACGTCTGGCCATGCTTCACAGCAGACTGAAGTAATGCAAACACAAGCTCTTATATTACTCATCTTGGAGGGTCCCACGAGAGGAAACCTCCCATAGAATTACTGCTAAGCGTGTCAATTAGCCTTTATGCTGACACACTCACACTGCACATGAGTCATTAAAGGCCCACCGAACAGGGAGGGTCAGACAATTGCACTGAGGGAAAATGAGTAAACCTCTAAAGTGGTAAAAAGGTGGCTGCAAAAGTATCATGCAATCACTGAAGTTTCATTTTGAGCAACGTCACACAACTGGTGCAATTTCCTGCCCAATTATCTGAAACTGTAGGATCTACATCTCAAAGGTATAAATCAGAAAAAAAAATTATGTTCTTCTCATGAATATCCAACAAAAAAAGAAAGTTTCAATCTGATTTTCGTCGTTTTAAAAACTCTTATGTGGCAGCACCATTAACAGACTACTAAATGCAGCAGAGCCAGAAGTCACGGCGCATCCATGAGTGAGAACTGCAGCTATGAGGCGGAAAATCTTTCTCTTCTGCTCCTGTCCACCGAGCTAAAATCCATATTGCACACAAGCCGACAGCCTTTATCACAGACTGCAAAAATCATTTTCGGGGGCATGTTGGAAATCACTACATGAAGAAGATGAAGATAAGGATAAATGAATACACTATATATAGATTTCTGATGGGAAAAGGGGAATGCAATTGTGTCAGTTTTCTTAAAAATTTCTCGATCGTCAAGCAGCGGCCGGTGCTTTTTTTCTTTTCCTTTCTTTCTTTGAAACACTTACACATCCTTAATTTATTGTTGATGTCTCGAGCTGTTAAATCACTAAGCAGAAGGTAACTGAGAAGGCTGACTCAACGTCTGCTGGAGATTAATTTACTCCGTCAGACCACAGATTGATTTCAGAGGTTACTGGCTGCTTTTCAACACCATTATATCTGGCTCCAAATGTCACATTCACAAGGTGAAGAAAGGGAAGATCCACAGAGCTTTTACTCTAATTGGTAGCTGTATAAGTGCAACAGACAGAGGGGGGAGTCCTCCTTTACACAGCCTGTGACGAGTCTCCTGACACAACATCCCCCTGCAGGGAGCCAGCTGGCCAACTTTGATTGTGGCCAGAAATAAACTTAGCCGTGACTGCTCGTGTCATCGGTTTTCGACTGAACATCCTGTCCAGAGGTACAAATGGGATGGGCTGAAAAAAATACAGAAATCACAAAGAAAATGTGAATATATGATTAAAAGATTTCAACAAAGAAGACTCTTAGTCTCTCTCTGTCTGATCTGTGGCACCAAGCTCCTCATTCCCTCATGAAACTATAAATTTCAACTTGAGATCACAGATGTATGCATTCGTTTAAAAAAACAAAACATTTAGCACAATTAGCAATTAGCACATGTGATGAGGATTTTGAAACTTTTATTTAATAACACATATTTAATGCTTGAGTGCGTATGCACGAGTCCTTCTGAGCAGTCCAGTATTACATTACACCACAACCAGTGTGAAGCCTCAATAGATCAATGCTGCCATGTTGTTAAAGCGTTCTCTTCTTCTTCTCTTGCTTCTTTTTGTCAGCCCTTGCAAATTGCAGCCCCAGTGTCTTTTCCTAATTCACACTGAATACCACCCAGGGTGCTCTTCTGCTGCTGTAGTGCATCTGCTTCATGGTTTCACAAGCTGTGCATTCAGAGATGCTCTTTTTAAAAGCGGTTATTTTAGTAACCGTTTCATTTATACCAGCTTAAAGCAATGACCATTGACATAAATAACACATTTTTGTCCAGAGAGCGTCTCTTTTTTGACCTTTTCTCTGTAAACAAGGATTTAAAAGGTGTACTTAATTAATTGACCAGTGAGTGTAGATAAATGTAGAAAAAGATGATTGTTATAGCAAACAATCTGTCTCTAGCATTAAGCATTAAGCATTATCACAGATTATGTTAAATACATGGGACTAGTGCTTTTATGATCTAACTAAGCACTCATTCATTAAAGTACCTTACACTCACACTCAGATACACTGAGGGTAACTCGTCATACTTCGGCATGCGGACTGCAGGAATCACGACCTTCCTCCACCTCCACCTCTTGAGCCCGATAACGATGAAGGCAAATGCCAACGTCTCGCCTTCAGCTCTCTTTATAATGAATTCACTTTATAATAGTGCTGATTACTGGCACTAAATGCAGAATGACGAGGTACTCAAAGAATAGTAGAATAGTAGAGCAGATGTGAGAGTGTGGCTCACTCATGTGTTTGTGAGCTGTACACAGCTGATCATCATTATTATTATTGTTTGTTTGTGTGTTTTTCTTTTCCTCAGATTTGTCCATAATAACAAAAATAAAAAATAATCCAAACCGCATCCTTTAAAGCGAAAAAGTTTGTGACGTTCAGCTTATGAGCCTGATTGTAAAAACCTGAACTGAGTCTAACCTTGGATCTTTATTATAAATAGGAGATGAATACAAAAAGCTTTTTATTCATTTTTTCCCCCCTGTGGATGAATTTTGCAGCAAAACATCTGTTTCTCTTTTCAATTACGGCTTTTGTCCTTTTATGTGCCGTTGATATCACTGACGTGTTATGTTTCTCACACAGAAATTTCTATTGGCAGCGTACAACAGGATATTTGGAAAATGTTGAGCTCTGCAGCATGAAAGATTGCAGTTTTGAATTTATAGCCACATGTGTGTCGCCCTGCTGGGATCTATTCTCTGGCAGGATCCTTTATCCGTCCGCTTCCCCCCAACCGTGAGCTCAGTGACATTTCAAGCCTCTCTCACTTCACAATGAACAGTGGGACGCAGGAAGGAGTCACGTGGGGAGAGGGGTCACCCACACTGCTCTCATGACCACGCACTAAAACTCTCTGCAATGACAGTTTCAGTTTTTAAGTGATTGGAGGCTACACGAGAGCAACGACTGGGAGCACTGGAGCTGAAAATAAACTGAATGAAAGTTTTAGATTTAGTTTGACATGTTACATGCAAAGCCCTTCTCACTGTTCCTAATGTGATGAAGTAAAAAGCAAGAAGCCGAAAACAACATCTTTGAGCAACAGTCGCAAAACTGTAAAGGTGAAAGTGAAGGTTGAACCGAGATGATGAGTGTTGCCTGTCCAATAAGTAGAGCGTGTAATGATGTAATAATGACTCCTCATTTCTCATTACTAGTTAATCTGAACATCAATATGGTGTAATCCCACTTTAAGATCCCCAGTAGCTGATTTTTTCCCCCTAATATGCATCAGAGACGGGCTATATAAAGGACTGGATCCTACTGTTGGAATGGGAATCTTTTTAGGAATAAAGAATATTCTCGTTATCTCTATTTTTGAGTTTTCTAGGAAAGAGTGGATAGTTGTGAGGTTAGGAGAGCATTATTAATGGCTTGAGGAGATTGTGTATAAAACCCTGCTGAATTCCTTACTGTGATTTCTCAATCTTGATCGGCTTGAAATCTGCTTAATCGGGCTCCTTTCTTCCCAAGATTCCCAAGAGGACATCTTTATTGCTAAAAACTCAGGTTGTGCTGTTTACAGGCAAAGTTAGAGGCAAGGCTGAGATAGTTTGGGCACGTGCATGCAGGGGAGGGGTGATGGATATACTGGACAAACATGGTTAAATATCCACAGATGTGGATGTGGTGAATGGTTGGTGTGACAGAGGTGGATGTTAGGGTTAGAGGAAGACGTCCCACAGAACTAGAAGAAGGAAGTGTGTTTGTATGGATCCAGTTTTGCAGTGATGGGTCAGAGCCTGTATTGGTGCATCTACCAAGTTTTTTTTAACTTGATAGAAGTTTATTCTGTTCTTGAGTGTAGGAAGGTTTTAAGCAGAGCTTTGGGATGACAGAAGCAACGCAACTCTCAGATGCGTTTTTTTCTGACATTTTCAGAGAATATCAGTTTGTGATTCTGCTCTCATCAGCCGCTTTGTTAGGCACACGTGTTCACATATATCTACAAATATCTAATCAGCCAATTACGTGGCAGCAACTAACTGCATTCACGCATATATTCAACACAATGTGCTGAAGTTCAAACTGAACAGGAGAATGGAGAAGAAAGGTTATTTAAGTGACTTTCATGGAGGAATTGTTGTTGGTAGCAAACAGGCTGATCTGAGTATATCAGAAACTGATGTTCTGGGATTTTTCCCACATAACTATCTCTAAGTTTACAGAGATAGTCGGCCAAAAATAAAAAAATAAAATATCCAGTGAGTGTCAGCTCTCTGGTTGAAAATATGTTGTTGATGTCAGAGGTCATCTTTGAGTTGATAGGACAGCAACAGTGACTCAAATAACCACTCATTACAACCACGTCATGTAGAAGCAGCAGACGGGGCTGCTGAGTGTCACCCCTGTCAGCTGAGAACAGGAAACCGAGGCTTTAATTCACACAGACTCACCAAAACTGAACAATGGAAGATTGGGAAAATGTTACCTGGTCTAATGAGTCTCGATTTCTGCTACTCCATTCAGATGTTAGGATCAGAGTTCTGATCATTCTGACAGCATGAAAGCATGGATCCACCCATCCTGGTATCAATCATTACTGTGTGGCAGATATTTTCTTGGTATCCTACCTACCTGAGTATTGTTGCTAATGATGTCCATCCTTTTATGACCACAGTGTATGATGTCTGAATGTCCAGCATGCTTTCTTGTGCTATCAGCATATTACGCTTTTCACTTGAGATCTGTGAAAAACAGCAAGATACTGACCGCAGACGTGATCAATAAAGTTTTCATAACATTTAAATAATGCAATAATAACCATCAGAAATTGAATAATCACCTTCCATGTAAACATGATATATAGATACAGCAGAAGAAGATGCTAACAAGTGGATTTTTAAAGTAAATGCATTCAGTACTTTTCCAAAGTTGCACGTTAATTAAAAAAACAAAACAAAACAAAACAGTATAATCAGCTTGTGCTTTCATTTAAAACTGCAAAATGTTACTGCGCTATTCTAAATGTGAAGTAGTTGAAACCAATGATGAAAATTACAGATACTGAAAATTACAACCTAAATTCAGAAGAATTACATGCTTTATGTTGGTTGATTACAATGAAAGTGGCACGCTGATTTAGATCATTTTTATTTAAATTCGCAAGTTAATGGAAAAAGTTGTGAATGTAATCCTTTATTTTAATTCTACATATTACAGCTTACATTTGCCCAACATTCGTTTTCTCCAGACTAAAAATTTTATTTATTTTCAAAGACCGAAAAACAATCTAGACCTGATAACTACTTTGAGAAAGGACCATTGCTCTTAGGCCAGTCATGCCACTGTTACAATTAAGTGTGCACACTAAGCCATTGTTTTCTTGCTGCTGGATGACTTCTCCTTTATGTTCTTATGCTGCAGACTAAATTTGGAGTGAGTTACAAAGCTCTCTGCTGGTGCTGCATGATGGATATGAATCTAAACATGTGAAATTAGAATCGCTACCTCCTATCGGCTTTTTAAATCTGTTCTGGTTCTGGAAACTAACTCAATCATTGCTCGCACTAAGACTTGGCCAGGTTGTGTTCAATCTATGTGACAAATCCACTCAGATAAACACCTCCTTGGCTAAAGCCCCAGAGAGGACATAACAAAATTGAGGTGCTAATGATATCAAAACATTTGGGAAGCTGTTTAAAGTCAGGACTGTTAAGAGGTTGTTTTTTTTTAAAAAAAAAAAAAAAACCAAACCCCAAGCACCTCCTTTTATCAAATACTTTCTGGATATAGGCAAGGCAAGTTTATTTGTATAGCACAATTCAACAACAAGGTGATTCAAAGTGCTTTACAGAGACATTAGAAACAAAAACAAATAAAAAAGCATGATTTAAAATTGATTAAAACAAGCAAACAAACAAACTAATTAACAAACAAACAAAACAGTATATAAAATCAAAACAGATAAAATCAGAACAATAGATAAAATCAGTAGTTAAATGTAAGTTTTGATATAGACACACATCTCGGAGCAAAGCAGACACTGACAATCATATAAACTGCCTCTTGGTAAACTTGTGACAAACAAACAGGAAGGAAGCAGATTTTGCTCTTATTGTGTATTAGTAATCAGTATTTCTCTTCTAATACCAACACATACATAGGTGTATAATTATGAATGAGCAGGTAAGCAGGAGGGCAAGGCCTGATGGGTAAGTATTACTGCGAGGGCTATGGAGAGTGGGCAAATAGGCAGGTACTCAAGGCAAGAGTCTATTTTCTTTGGAGGGGAGCGATAAAACTACTCCAGGACAGGTGGTTACTTTTAAGTAAGAGCCTCTTTTCAGAAGAGTCTCAATCCAAAACTTCAGCAGCTTCATGCAGCAGGGGGTCAAACAGCCGGGGTCCTGCAGGAGCAAACTAGGGAGGGGGATGAGAGTGCAAGGTTAGTACACAGGAAGTAAAACACAAGAAAAGAGAGCCCGATTGTTGCTGCTAAGGTTCTTAAATCCACAGCAGATAATGAGAAAATGGAAGTATAGAGTGTTGATGCCGGGTCTCCAGGTGGAGTTTCCTGGAGAGGGGTGCCTGGCACACCCAGCAGAGACAAGAGACTCAGAGGAAGGAGATGGAACGGCCAAGCCATAACAAGGATACAATTATTAAAATACCCTTTATCAGAGCTTTCTGATTTTCAATGCAATGGAAAAGCGAATAATGAGCCGACATCATGTTTGAGCAACAAATTGACAGGTGGGTATAGTATGTGAAAGCTGTATTGTGAGTCTGGAGAGTTTAAAAGGGTTTCCACAGCATTCATTATCAAATAAATGTTGAATCTATCATGCGCCAAATCCTCCTTTTTTATGGTCTTTTTGTTCTGTTTTTTTAACTAAACACAAATGAGCTGTTATCTCTCGCCTCGCTGTGTTTTTTTTTAATGCTCTGAACATTTTAAGTACATATTCTAAGCTAAATTCAGAACTGAAAGGTTGGGTGTGCGTTTGTGGCTAATGTATGTGGTGTGACCTGTACTGTAAAAAGTCTCCGTAATACAGTCCGTAATACAAATACCACACAGCTTAATCACAACACCACAAACCGCAGCCTCACAAAAATTCACAGCTCTGATACGCTGTAAATAACTATTAAACATTCAAAGGGTTTAAGTTTATTGTAATTGAAATAAGGCAGCTGATGTGCTAAGACTTGTGTGAATCCTGGATGCATAAAAAAACATTAGAAACAATTTAGTTATAGTAATTGCAAAACAATTACCGTAACAGTTAAAGCAATAAACTATATTTTAAAAATAATGCAGAAGTAATCATAAAAAAATAAAAGAGACTTTCCCTGAAATCCATTTCTCAGCAGCTTTCAGTTGAGAAGAGCTGTAGCAGAAAAACACTGATTAATCCGTGAGTCGTTCGTGCCTGTATCTGTGACTAAAGCTCTCGCTCTGCTTTTCTAAAGCCGGGACACTTTTTTGAGAGAATCTTTCATTTGATACGCCTCGAAAGGTGCAGACGGAAAAAGCTTGTTTGTGGATTTCAGCTGCTATGAATCTGACTGCAAGGTTGTAAAGTGGAAAAATGGAAAATGTAAACTGCCACTTCTGATGGGAATCAGCAACTGATTTTCAACCATCTGAGACGACGCAGGGAAAGTAAAAGGCCCGTGTGGATTACATTTGATGAAGATGATGGGACGACATTGGACTGATTGAAATTTAATAAAGATTGGCAACAGAATGGAAACACTTTCAAGTATTACGCAAGATTTCGCTGAGGATGCAGCTGCTGAGAGCGCCTTCAGTCCTGCTGTAGTGGTTTATCACCTTATCTTGTCAGGTATACTCCTACAGCCTTCGCTGACACCACTTGTCATGTCTCAGATGTGTTGTGATTTAAACTGATTAAGCAGTTTATTTTGACACACAAATTTTATTCCAGTGTTTATCTGTTTTTAAATCAATTTTCCATAAAATGTGATTTATTATTGAAGTCTTAATTAAACAGGTTTATTTTAATTGTTTCAATCTTTGAGTCTCCCTTTCCCCAGCCACCTCCTCCAGCTTATCCGGGGGAACACCAAGGAGTTCCCAGGCCAGCCGAGATATATAATCTCTCCAGCGTGTCCTGGGTCTGCCCCGGGGCCTCCTCCTGGTGGGACATGCCTGGAACACCTCACCCAGGAGGCATCCTTGTTAGATGCCCGAACCACCTCAGCTGGCTCCTTTCGATGTGGAGGAGCAGCGGCTCTACTCTGAGGCCCTCCCGGATGGCCGAACTTCTCACCCTATCTCTAAGGGAGAGGCCAGCCACCCTTCGGAGGAAGCTCATTTCTGCCGCTTGTATCCGCGATCTCATTCTTTCGGCCACTACCCACAGCTCGTGGCCATAGGTGAGGGTAGGGACGTAGATCGACCGGTAAATTGAGAGCTTCGCTTTTACACTCAGCTCCCTCTTCACCACGACGGACTGGTGCAGAAAATTCATTTGGCTGAATTTTTAGCTAATTCAGCCAAATGCTAGAAAACCGATCAGATAATGATAATTAATGACCCAAAGCATCCTCCAAACCATCCCAAAAGTTTCTCACAGCGAAGAAATGGGATCAAGGATACTTGGGTAAACTGTTTAGCCGAAGGTTAGATTGTGCAGGGAAAGGACATAAGAACTACATCTGAGACTCGACAGGCCTCATTAGTGTGTTAAATGTTAAAGTTTATTAGAGTGCAATTAGAAAAGAACGGAGGATTGTTGCCAGGAACAAACCATGATACTTCTGAAACAATGTCCTTTGGACAGATGAGATGCTCAACACCATATTTGGTGAAAACCAAACACAGCTTATCACCACAAACACGTCATACCAAAGGTCAAGTATTGTGGTGGAGGGGTTTGTTTTGACATGACGGCCTTCCAGTCACTGAGTCGAGCATGAACTCTGTTTTAGAGTCCATCTCTCTGACACCTAAAGACAATGATCCCAAGCACAGTAGCAAATCTACAACAGAGTGACTCAAAAATGAAAGAATCGACATGCTGCAATGGCCCAGTCAGTCCAGACGTCAACCTGACTGAAATACTGTGACGGGGCTTAAAGAGCTGTGCATAAATCAATTCTCGCAAACCTCAATGAACTGAAGCAACGCCTAAAAGAAGAGTGGGCCAAACAAATCCTCCACAACCATGTGCGACACTGAGAAAGCAAACAAAAGATGATTACCTCAACTTGCAAGCTGCTGAATAATTTTCACTGGACTGCATATTTATTTGTTTTTCACAAATGTAATTAAATGGTCTTAGTAACCGAATATATCTGATACTCAAAACACACGTGGCCATTTTTTAAACACTAACACTGGAATTTGCAGGTCTGCTTTTCGTCTTGTTCTCTTTTAAATTATATCTGGCCAGTTACAGCTAGTGTACCTGGCTGAAGGTGCTTCTCTCAGCATCCATCTGCAGCTGTAGAAGAGTTCAGCGGGAACAGATTGAATCCAAGGTTAGAGAGGCCTGAACGAGCTGTTCAGGGAGGATTCTTGAAGCGTATGTGTGTCATTACAGCACACAGATGGAAAACCATTTCCCACTAAAATGACCTTTTATCATTTAACACAGGGAAGAAAATGACTGTGCCCCTTGATTACTTCTTTAAAAAAAAAGAAAAAAACAAGAAGCTCTCAATATATGTATTACGCTGACAAGCGAACATACTTGGCTGAAGCAGCCAAACCTGCTGACAAAAGATAATTGGGAATTTTAGATTCAAAGGCTGCTTCGGCTCCCTCATCAAGACAGTAACCCTGAACACATCTCTCTACTGTACTTCTTTATAAAGAGAAACGCTGGTCCATCATGGTCTGAGAGCCCCCTCTTTCTGTAACCGCAGGTGAATCAGGTCATCAGGGTGAAATGTTTACATTTTTCAGACTGCTTCCATATTATTGCATCATAATGATATTTGTAGAAAAGGTTAATGTCACAAGAAGTGACGTCAGAGGAAACCTTTTCTTATTTACGTCTAATTTTTGATTACTGACTTTTGACAACACATGGCACGTAAAATGTTCTTTATCAGTGCTTTATTATATATTATATTAGCTTGAATAAAACACTGGTGCAGTGCATCACCAGATTTATTAAATCTACTTAATCAATGTTCATTTTGATGAATGCTCCACTGCAAACTATTTACAACATAGTTAGACTAAACGAACAAGGCTGACTGTTCAAACCACCTCTTTGAGTTTTACTGAAAAGGTTTTTGTGTGTGTTCAGAATGTATTCTTTTCCTAACACAGGCTTGGATTAATAAACTCAATCCAGTCTCCTTTTTTCTTTTTCTTTGTTGTTGTTGTTATTGAAATCAAATAATATGTCTTCCTGCTGCTGCTGAGAGTGACTCCTACACAGCTGAAGATAATTATTTCACTGTTAGTTTTTACTCCAGTCTGTTTGCCCAGTAAAGTGTGCGCAGTCTATAAAGCCAAGTCCGCCAACCTGAGCGACTATATTTGTCCCTCTCATACAGGACTGTAGCAGGGGCAAGACAAACGTTTTAAAATTACAATTTTAATCAAAATTTACACTCACCGGCCACTTTGCTAGGTCAACTTTATTAGTACCAGGTTGGAAACAGTCATGATAAATAAAACAGTCTGAGATTACATGATCTTTGTGACGTGGTGCGTTATCCTGCTGGAAGAAGCCATCAGAAGATGGAAACACTGTGGTCAGCAACAATACTCAGGTAAGCTATGGTGATTAAATGATGCTCAGTTGGTACAGAGGAACCCGAAGTGTGACAAGAAACTATCACACCACTGCAATGCCAGCAGCCTGGATGAATCCTTGCTTGTTGTTTATGCCGAATGACCCTACCATCCGAATGTTGCAGCAGAAATTGAGGCAGATCAAATGAGGCAACATTTTCTAGTCTTCCGTTGTCCAGTGTTGGTGAGGCTGTGAACTCTAGCTCCAGTTTCCTGACTTAGCTGACAGGAGTGGCACCTGGTGTGGTCTTCTGCTGCTGTAGTTCATCTGTTTCAGGATTCAATCTGTGGTGCATTCAGGGATGCTCTTCTGCATATACTGGTTGTAATGAGTGGTCATTTGAGCTAATGTTGCTTTGCTATCAGCTCAAAGCAGTCTGACTATTCTCCTCTGACCTGTAGGATCATTTTTACCCAGAGACCTGGTGCTCACTGGACATTTTCGTGTTTTCAGGCTGTTCTTTGTAAACACTAGAGATTGTTGTGTGGGAAAATCTCAGTAGATCAGCAGTTTCTGAAATACTCAAACCAGCCCGCCTGGAACCAACAACCACGCCAATTTCAAAGCAACTTAAATCAACTTTCTTCCCCATTCTGATGCTCGGTTTGAACTTCAGCAGGTGATTCATTGGATAATTTTCTGAACAAACAGCTGAACAGCTGTACCTGGAAAAAGTGGCCAGTGAGTGTTTAGAGTTTTACGAAAGTCTGCTAATCCCTATTTCTTAATCCGAGAACATCAATAAGTCAAAATGAAGTGGTTTTATTTCAGGATATCGATCCTGTGATAAAACTAAACTGTTTGGACATCTCTGCATGTCTTCTGTGTACACCCGCACTGCATAATGGATGTGCGTGTGATTTACTTCTCTAATAACTAAAACACTGCGTCTGTTTGCAGGGGCGTACTCCTCAGTGCAACTCTTGTGGATAATTTTTCAATGAGAGATATTCAAATTCTGTTTGTGCCAAAAGTGTCAGTATCCTCTGTTAGCAGGGGTGTAAACAGGATGTAAAAGAACACACTGGAGTTCAGTGACATGGGAGACAGGGGTAGGAGACTGGCTCTTTCAGCTGTTCGACTCAGGGTGCACATCAGGAACACAAACATGTGTTTCAGGATTAATTAAAAGGCTTTATTTTCCCTCTCAACGAGTCTTTGTGTTAAAATTTCAAATGAGCATTAAAAAAACGATTTCCTGTTATTTGCCTGAACATGAAAGCGCTCACTGATTAATAAAGGGTGATTCATGAAACAACACAACAGCTTTGGTGCAAATTGGTTTATCATACACTCACGCGCCCATTAGCAAGTGCCCCAAACAGTTACTTGGAGCCAGTTCGAACAAAGGCAAGGAAAATGATCAGTGCCTGAAGTCGGGTCCAAGAACTGAGACTCAGATTAATGACTGAAAACTTGAATAGGCTTTGTTTGGACAAATGAATTCATGGCAGGCTCAGTGAATGCAAGCCCTGTGTGATGTCTGTAGGCTCAGACTGTTAAATATACTCACTGGCAGCCAGGTTTCTCATTATAAATGCTGTCCATCGTTTATCCCAGTTGCTTTAATTCAAGATTAGAAAGCTGTGATTGCTATCCCGACTCATCGTAGCTTAAACTATCTCAGAAATGTAAACACTGGCTCTCCAGAAGTTGTCTGCTGATAAGCACTTTACTCACAAAGGACCTGTTTTTGCGAAAGAAATCAAACATCTGAGCAACAACTTCCTGCATCAAACGTTTCTCGGCAGAAAGAGATAAACACAAAAGGTCATTCATCTCTCCCGAGCACGCCTGAAGCCACACACCTCTGCTTTGCACTTTGAGCTGAATCACATGGAGTTTGATTGAAATCAGCTTTTAAATATATATTTATTTGCATCTGATTACATTGCAAGCCCTGGGTGCAAAACATAAAATACTTCTTTTCATTTTCTCATGTTGACATCTTAGGTGAAACTTTAATAAAATGCATACTGATCCCCACGAGGTATTAGACCGGCGAACTAAGCGCTGTATCTGTGGCGGTTAAATGAGTCATTATGCGGTTTTAGATACACTTATGTCAGATGCATTAAGGAGTAGAACTGTGAGTAAGAGAGAGCATTTCGTTGGCTGAGGTTAAGCTCTGTGCTAGGCAGACTCTGGATACATTATTCAGTGTCTGTCTTACCACTTAAACCAACTTATCTGAGAATGGGAGTCCACATTTGCACTTTAGCGCAAACTAAGGCAGCACACTTCTTTCACTCTGTCACTCATTAGCCGAGGGTTTTTCAAACTGGCTTGCAGCTTTGTTCTTAATTTTGGTGACTGAAATATCGTTAGACTTCTAAATGAAATTTAGCACATGAATCTGTGCGTTTGAAAAATTGGCAAGACCGAGGCCTAATCATTTCTGAGTGTCTATGTTAGAGCTCAAGCCACAAGTTCCTAAGGGATCCATGCGATTTGAGCGTTTAGGCTCAAATTAGGATTAAAAGTTCAAATCAAACACTGCATCCTCTCACATTGTCTTCCGCTTCTCTTTAGGGTTCACTACAGGGGGTGATCTACCTCCATCTCACCCTATCCCTGTCAACTGTAACAACAGCTCTCCCTGCAGCATCCATAAACCTCCGCTGTGGTCTTTTCCTCCTGCCAGTCAGTTTTAGCTTCAGCATCCTTTGTCCAATATATCCACTATCCCTCCTCTGCACATATCCAAACCACCTCAGCCTTGCCTCTCTACGACTTATTTCTAATTGTACAATTTTGGTCACTTGCATCAAAAATCTTAACATCTTCAATTCCAGTTCAGCTTCGTGTCTTTTTGTCAGTGCCAGTGTCTCCAATAGATCATAGCTGGTCTTGCCATCATCTTGTAAACCTCCCTTTTCACTCTTGCCGCTATCCTTCTGTCACAAATCGCCCCTGACAGTCGTCTCCACCCACTCCACCCTGCCCGCACTCTCCTCTTCACCTCTCTCGTGAACCGTCCGTTGCTTTGGATGGTTGAACCCAGCCATTTAAAGGCATCCACCTTTACTATCTCTGATCCTTGCATCCTTTGCATTTCCACCAACCTCACCTGCATTCTCTTTTTTAAAACGTGAGAAACACGGGGAGACGGTTAGTGAGCAAAAATTCACTTTAACGTTATTCTCTGCGCCCTGCTTTCCTTCACAACAGCAGATCAGGCTTGATGTATTTCGCTCACTTCCTTGCACAGATGTTGCGTTACAGGCGGCATATTACAGTAGTTTATAATTAAAGACCTTGGGAGCCCATTCCCGTGAATACTCTGGAGGTCCACACACATCCTGAGTGAGAGTTCCTGCCCCGAGGAGAGTCAGTCCGTGGGTGCACTATGCAAAAACCAGACGTTCAGAAGTGATGAATTATCAAACCGGCAGGTGGTGGGATCCTCACCGTGGAGAAGATTCATTTCTCCTTTATTTTACATTCAAGTCATGGGTGGTGATCAGTTAATTAGCGACTATCAGCATGCCTGCACCAGTGATGGACGTTTTGTAGCCTGCAGAAACAGACGTCTTAATGGAAGTCGCTTCGCTGCACAGCGAAAGATTTCCAAAGCCACTTGTGTGTGATACATTATGAAGGAGAAGCTTCAAGGCTTAACCCCAAAGTTCTTGTTTAAGAAACATGTTGGTATCATTGTCTCATAAACTATTCAACAGAATAGTGGAGGAGAAAATACCATATTCACTTACGGAAACATGATTTTGGCTCCTGAGGTAGTTCGGTAAATATTTAATGACAGAGCAGAGCAGTGGGTGTGACTTAGTGCCTGCCAGCAGATGTGTGAGCTTTGCTTTAAAACAAACATATGACAAACGCCCGTTTATCATCAGTTACTTTTGGTATGACTTTACTGCACTGCTGTCAGTGATGTGCTTTTTATTTCTTCCGTGCGTTACGTGATCGTTACTTGGTCAGAAATTTCAGCTGGTTTAAATCTTTTTTATTTCTTACACATCCTTTATATTGCATTTCACAGTAAAAGCCTTGAGTGTACCAAAACTTCTATAATCCATTATTCTGTGGATTCTTGCCAAAGGAAAGACAGAAAGGTGCGTTCAGGTGAGGGGAGTAGTGTGGGGAGAAGAGAAACGCTTCCAGTGGAGTCTAAGCTCGTGTCGCATGTCAGATGAGTCACACACAGTGCTAAGTATTTTTATTTTTTCTGCAAAAAGATACAATACTGTATCTTTTAAATATAGTAATATTCAAAGGTAGTCTTTAAGGATGTGAAAGATCACTGGTAGCATGTATAATGTGTTTACGTGTGGTATTTCTCATCTCTTTATCTTTTTGAAAGATCACAATTCTTTCAAACTTGACGTGAAAAGAAACTCAGAACAGAGGAAGAGGCAAACATTTCTGGCAATGCCTCTAACATGACATGACTTCTGAAGGGCAGTTTCTCTAATGACAAACCGTCTGTGCAAACCTGTGGACCAGTAACCCTGAATGCATTCACAAGTCAGGATTTCACTGAATGCTGTGTTTCAGTGAAAATCTGAGAATGTGACAAGAAAGGTTTTAATGGTGCTTACATGTCTACCTCCACCTTTCACTGCATATATCCAAGTGCTGGAGACTGAAACGAAAACAAAATTTCAACATTATTAAAAATAAATGGCCTCTTCTACTTAGATTACAGCCAGATATGGCTCCAGAAATGAAGGTCAAGGTTAAATGCTTAGCCAGCCTTTGTACTCTCGTCCTCCAAGGCCTGGTATACTGTTTAGAAGTTTGAAGAGAATCATATAAAGTTTTACTGATTTTCACATTTATTGTGACCTTGACCCAATTTTCACAAAAATGAAATCAGGTCAAATTGTTATTGGCATCTACCGTAACACAAAATTTGAACAACATATCTTGAAAACTGTGAATGCCAGACAGCTAACAAACACACCTTTTTCTTCAGAGGGGGAAACAAAACCACCTCCAAACATCTTGAACTAAAATTATATCCGAATTTCTCGATAGTCACGCTCTGATAAAGACGCAGTTTAACGCAGGCTTTGGAAATGGCAAATACGGTATTTAAAAGCAAACTTTATTCAAGTATTTTACATTTTTACCAACATTTTCTTTCAGTTTTATTTCCTAGAATCATAAACTGAAGTAAGTCTTAGGAAAAAAAAATTACAGCCAATTTTCTATTTACATTTTCACAATGCATCAGTTTACAGTTTCAACTAACATTCTGGTGAAGTACAGAACCGCAGGCTGCGCAGTCAGATTCTTGATGGCGTATGCATGTCCTGTAAGAAGAGAACAGTAACTGTAAGAAACAAAAAAAGCATCAAAAATATGTGCCTTTATCACTAAACCATGTTAAAGATCTATTATGTATTTGCAAACGTTTTTATGATGAGATCTTACAGTAAATGTAAATATTCTTACCAGACTCCACCACAAAAGATTTTCCAGGACTGAAGCATGACTCACAGCCATCAATGGTCACACCCACTGAGCTGGTTAGTAAGTTAAAAACCTTTAAAAAGACAGAAATAAATAATGGAAATACTTTAGGACTGTTGTATAAGAGGCCTAGTTACTGCATAATTATATGCAAGAAACAGAATAAAGTAGTACTCACTGTTGTAGCACTGTGGTCCACCCAGAGAGGCTTCTTCATGAGGGATCCCAGCAGCAGCTTTCCACTACAGAAGGAGCTGGTGCTCACGTCCTCTTGGAGGCCCATAGCTCTGTCTTGATAGAAGTACCAGTCAAACTGGTCTGGAGTGACACCAGGATCGCCTACAGTAATACAAAGAAGACATAAGGATCATTAGATGACATAACTTTATTTATTGAAAATGTCTTGTCTACATTAAAAAGAAAGCAAACCAAATTAGACACATAAATGCTTTGAGTTTTTTGATGCAGGCATTTTAAGTATTTTATTTTGATCCTAACTGACAATAAAGAGAAAATTAATAAAAGACGTGATGATCGATCTGTCCAGTTAGGAAGGATAAACTACTGTGAATCCTTTTCAGCTGTTTTGGTGCAAGTGAAAGTGACAACAGGTGCACTGGAGCGGCCACAACATGGTTTTAACAGGTGTTTGCCATGGACCACTGCTTTCTCCTTATCCCTGCTGACTGATTGTTCTCAGTTTGGCTTTTTGCTTGTGTTTTTGTTCCTGCTGGTAACATGAGATGATGCCTCTAGCCCAGGGGTGGGCAATCTCAGTCCACGAGGGCTGGTGTCCCTGCAGGTTTTAGATGTGTTCTCGAACCAATACAGCTGATTTAAATGGCTAAATTAGCTCCTCAACATGTCCTGAAGTTCTCCAGAGGCCTGGTAACGAACTAATCATGTGATTCAGGTGTGTTGACCCAAGGTGAGATCTAAAACCTGCAGGGACACCGGCCCTCGTGGACTGAGATTGCCCACCCCTGCTCTAGCCCATTCTGTTTGCACAAGTAGTCCAGCTGCTCCAGGATGGCACATTCATATGTGTCGTTGCAAGAAGGCTTGTCGTGTCTCCCAGCAGAGTTTAAAGAGCGTGGACGAGATAACAGATGGGCCGTTACATGAGAAGAGCCGAATAGGGCCATAGAAGGTCATCAGCCCTGCAGCAGAACGGATATTGACTCCTTTGTGCAGGGAGACGGATGGCTGCAAATGTCCCCACAAAATGACCAAACTGTCAGAAAAAGACTCCATGAGCATAGCTGAGGGTCCTTTAGTGGGACCTTTGCTCATAGCTCTGCACCGTGCAGCTCAACTGGCATTTGCCAGTGATATATCTCCCCATACCATCGCTGACCCACGGTCAAACCAGTCATGCAGGGTGATTTTGAAGGCAGCATAACATTTGCTACAAACGGTTGTCTTGAGACTCTTTCACATCTGTCACAGTGTGGCCCTGTGCTCATGTGCTCATCTGTGAAAAGAGAGGCCAGTGGCGGTTCTGCCTGTTCTGGCGTCCTCTGGCGAATGCCAATTGAGCTGCGCAGTGTTGAGCTGTGAGCAGGAGTCCCACTAAAGGAAGTTAGGCCCTCATGGCATGCTCATGCAGTCTGCTGCTGACAGCTTGGTCAGAAACATGCACATGAATCGCCCACTCAAGGCCATTTTGTAGACCTCTGGCAGCGCTCCTCATGTTCTTCCTAAAACAAAGGAGCAGATGCTGCTCCTGCTCTGTTGATCTCCTTCTACGTGCTTGTTCAGGAGTCCTCGGTTAGTGACCCCTGTCACGGCATCTTCTCCACAGTCTTGAGACTGTGCTGGGAAACCTAGCAAACCGTCTTGTGATACGCTGTCCTGGAGGAGTTGGACTACCTGTGCAACCTGAATGGACTGCAGACACTGTAGCCAATCTGCTTTACAAACAGCACAAACCACATTTATGACCAAACAGTTTATTTTATTTAACAGTGTAAAAGACAACAGACATTTAAACACCTGTATCTGTGAAGTCAGTGCAAAAACAACATTTGGAAATTATTTTTTCTCTTTTCTTTCTTAGAATTTTCTTACCTTCTGGTGTAGCCAACCAGAGGCTCCTAAACCACTCAGCCAGGTTGGCCATATCCTTCCGCTGTAAGATCAGCGGCTTGAGGGGAGGGGCACAAAGATCTGAAGCAGAGAGCAGAACTGTGCTCCTGGATGACGGCAAAACTGGAACATAATAAAAATAAAACGCAGATATTTATAATGAAAAAATAAGGTTTTTTTAAACCATTCGGGCACGCACCCAAACAGTGATCACACTTTCAGATATTTATCATTTATATTCAAGCCAACTGAGGTTAACAAGGACGACCATTTTAGGGCTGTAAATACTGCAGTATGAATGCTCGTATTGCCAGCCTGACAGACGAAAATGTCAAATGTGACGGATTCATTTCATTAATTCAAGACTGAACTCACAGTGACACACACTGATTCATCCACAACAAACACTAGATTAGGCTTCAGCCGGTTATACTACTATGTAACAACAATGGAAAAGCTTCAGCACTTTTAAATTCCTCCTCTAATGATTCTGAATCCTTTCAAAACCATTTCTGAGTCTCTTTATCTGTTTGGTAGTTTGTGGGACTGACAGTTTTTTTCCTAGTTGGTCTGACATTGAAAATCATTGTGAAAAACAATTCTGCTCTCAGTTATTTACTTATTCATCCAGGTTTTAAAACGTGCCAGTGCCCCAAGTTCCCGCTTCAATTACTGATACTATAATATTTGTAGAAAAGGACCGTCCACAAACACTGCACTTTATAGTGGTTTATCTGACTGTCTGCAGATGCCTGCAGTATCAGAAACACTGAGAGGCTAGGAGAGATTATGAATGAAATATCAGATGATCACAGAGCTTAATGGTTCTGGGCATGTCACCAGCTTGAAGTCTGACCCAAAATGGAAAGAATTTCAGGGCCTTGAGACTTATAAAAACAATAAACTGCCTTTTTTTTAATTAGCAAAATACTTAAAGGGGTTTTGATTTCAAAACAAGCCAATAACATTAAATCCTTGTTGATTAGATTTCTTTCTCATGTAAAGTAAAAGCATTTTAATGACTTCAGCTCATCCCGTCTCATTTTTACTGCGAGTGAAGCAGCCAGTGTTTGACACTTTACACTTTATTAAATGTTATAGTGAAGCTTTCTTTTCAGAGAATTGTGTAAAATGCTCTTTGAAAGATGAAACTGTTGGAAAATGTTTTAATGTAATTTAAAACCCACTTATGCTGTCAGCGTCTTCATAGTCTTCCAGCTCAATCATGGAGGACGGTCCACTCCTGTGGACTTGTGACCTGCCGATAAAAGATGAATGACAGTCAGAAATATACTGAAAATATAAGAAAGACAGAGGTTAAGAGTAATTCAGGCTTTTCCTTGCATGTCATGTAGCTGATACCTGCTGTCTCGTGTGGTCTCCTGGTTGTCTGGGCTGTTGTCAGCTGCATGAGTGTTACTGCCTGCTACACAGATTTCCTCAGATGGACGTGATCTGACATTACATCTGTTAGTCTGACGTCTGTCCACAGTCGAAGACTCTATAACTGAAGCAAAAAGGTCTTTAAATGTTGCCATAGAGCGTTTGACAGTCTTAGGAGTGATCAGTGACTTTGCTGTCAAAGGAGGCACTGGAGCTCCTCCTAGAGGTTTTAATGAGACTGCCGTGTTGCCATTTTTGGGAACACCGAGTCTGGGAGATTTGCTCTGTTTAGACTGTTTCTTCCTTTCTTTTTTAGGTTTGGGCCTCTTGGGATGAAGCTGCTGAGGCTTTGAGGACATGTTCTCCAAATCTTCAGCTACGTTGTTGGCAAGCCACCATTCGCCCGGGGCTCTCCTTCTCCGTTTGGCTGAATCTGCTTCCGTGAGCCGCTCCTTAGGTCGACTTTGCGACACGGGCGCTTTTGGTGTGGCTGACAGTTTTCCAGTAGAATCGTGCTGATATACTTTCTGAAATATCTCATTTCCTGTAACAAAAAGCACATTTCCTTTCCATTCTTTGCTACTTAATATTTCACACCAACTAGGAGGCAAACGAGGAGCACTCTGAGAGTGCAAACATTTAAGAGAATACTTTAGTTTTACTTTTAAGTTAACAGTTTTATATATATCGCACTTTTATTTTGTTTGTGCTTTATGAGTACAATAAGAGCAAGTGCAAAGTACAGCCTTTTTTCATTTGCCCTGGTGAACCTCATTTTAATATACCGGACACAATTTTTTTTTTATTTATGTGTAGCATTCATTTCACTGTTTAGTAAGTTACATTTGTGTTAAGTTTTAAGCAATAAAAAGAAAAGTTTCTGATCCCAAGTTTATCGTGTCTCCTTATTTTACCAATTTTAGACAAATAAATCATTGAGTTGACCTTGAAGAGCTTGGTGGATCTAAGCCAAATTTTAATGACTTGTTAACACTATCACAGTATTAACTCATAGCCAACAAGATTTACCTATTTTACTTTGGAAGGCTAAACTACCTGTCAAGACATCTGTTAAAAGTCGATCCAACACAAAAGGCCAAATTCTCTTTATCTACACATGCATCAGTACTAAGAGTCCAATAGCACAACATATAAAACATCAGTCACAGAAACTCCTCTGTACTGGCACTTTTACCTTGACCTTACCTGAGTTAAGGCTGTGGTCCCTCTGAGTAAAGACCAAAGGGCTAGACTCCTGGTCCAATTCTTGATCCGGGACCTCCTGCTGCTCCGGCCCGTCGGCATGCTCCGGCTCAGCCGTTACTAAATCTTTATCAATTGCTTTCATCTTGTCTAACTTTTCTCCTTGTTTATTTCCTTTTTCGCTCTGTTTTGTTTTCCTTTTTTTAAACTCACTCGTCTCCTGATTGGGCAACACTTTAAGCTGTTTCTGATTTCTTTTCTTTGAGGCTTTGTCTTTCTTTGCTTTTGCAGGTGAAGGAACTGCTTCGCTGGAGTCTTTAGGTTTCTGTTTGGACTTCTTTTGCGTGGCCTGCTGGCTGTTGTCCGCTTCCTCTGTGCTCTGAGGGCAACTCAACCACCACTCTCCTGTCGATTTCCTTTTCCTTTTCCCGAGAACCTGACAGTCTTCAGATGAAGTCCCTTTAGAAACAACTGGCTGGTTGTTTTGTTTCACCTGTCCGTCTGTTTCACAATTCATAGCTTCTTTGTCTAAAGGGATCAAAGGAAAAACATATATAAAGTAAGCAAAGTAATTTTAAGTGAATGAAGGAAAAAATTATGTTGCAATTCCAAAAATTAACATATTTTGATGATAAAGATCAAAACTTTAATCAAACTTCAAAGGTTAAGATCACATAAGATGACAATAGCTAGCACAAATATTCAACAACCAATTATAGAAGAGTTTTTAGGAAGTACAAAGGACTCACCAACAGTAGAAACTATGTCTTCAGTATCTCTGTGCTTGTCACTGGTCTGCTCATCAACATCCTTAACAGTAGGTTCTCCCTGCAGCTCTTTCCTGCTCGCCTTTAACGAGTCAGCCTTCTGTGTCTTGGTATTTTCTTTACCATCTTTTGAAGACTTTTGTTTCTTTGTTTCAGCAGACTTACTTGCTTTCCTTTCTGTTTTCTTAGAGGGTTTCGCTTTTTCTGTTTTGCGACTCGTTGTGTCTTCAGGCTGATCTTCTGCTTCATCACTCTCCTTTGACAAAGTTTTCTTGAGCTGCTTCTTCTTTTTTACTGGCTCTTCTTGAACCAATAAGTCACCCGCAGGAGCATCTTGAGGAGCAGGAAGCTTATTTTCCTCATTTCTAGGCCCAGTCTCCTCACTGTTCTTCTCTTTCTTCGTTTTCTTCTTAATTTTCTGATCAACAGGCTGATCTTCCAATTTACTTTTTGACTTTTCTGTTTCCTGCTGTGGCTCTGGCATCTCCAGTGATCTATCCTTTGTCCTCTTATCTGAGCTGTCTTTGTCTGTGCTGGGAATTCTGCTGTGATTTTGTTTCTTACTGGCAGCACTTTTACTAGGGATGGAAAACCACAGAGGTGTATCATCTTCTAGGATCATAAAATCATCCTCTGGTTCAGGGGGAGGAGTGGGTACTTTGACTTGTTTCTTCCCAGAACTTAAAAAAAAAGATAAATAAATATAATTAATTTTTTTAGGAAAGAATGTGACTGAGGCCACGTAGTATTATGTGATCAGTGTTGGGGAGTAACGGAATACATTTAACAATGTTACATATTTAAAATACAAAATATGAGTAACTGTATTCCGTTACAGTTACTGTTTAAAAAGGTGGTATTCAGAATAAAGTTACTTTGTTGAAATAAATGGATTACATGGTGGTCTTTTCCTGTTTCATATGTTAGGCTATGCCCTCTCTATTTTTGGTAATTCCACGCCAGTGGAAACCCAAACAAAACACGCATTAAGAGGCTCTGTGTCACCGAGCAGAAACGGGAGCTGGAAGCATGTAAATATAATAATAACCACTGCAGCCAAGAAGAGTGCCTGACGAGCCCAGTTGTAAGTAAGCTATTAAGACTCGACTGTACACTGTGTTCGTGTTTTCCTCTGAAACAATAAGTTCCGTTGGAGCAGCCTTTCAACGCCTCTCTCTGTCTCTCGCTAGCAAAGTTGACCCAGACAACAAAGTAAAGCTAGTTTTCAGCTACGAGCCTGACACAGAACCCGACGTATTAGCCAGAGGTCCCTTTACTACGGTTCGGAGCCGCGGACCTGTTTTGTATACGCGTGAAACAGTTTTAATACAAGATCACTGCAAAAAGTGCAGCCTTACCTAATGTCCAAACTACTGTTACTCATTTATATTAAGATTTAAAAATCTAGTTGGTATTAGTATGATGAATAACCTTCAGTAAAAGTAATAAATCACACAGCAATAGTACATTCATGTAGTTGTAAAAAGCATGATAATATATTAAGTATTCCAAAGTATTCAGAATACGTTACTGTCATTGAGAGACATAACGGAAAACGTTACAAAATACATTTTGGGGCATGTAATCTGTAGTGGAATACATTTTAAAAGCAACGTTCCCAGCACTGTATGTCATGCAGACATGTTTACGTAGACAAGTTATAAAGGTGTCCTCTGATCTCAACTCACCTGAAAGGTTTTGACTGTGCTGCATGTTTCAGTTTCTGCAGAAAAGCTGTCATATCTTTTCCCGCTCGTGTGGATGCCACAGGAGCTGCGACTTCAGGCTTCCGGCTCACTGTTTGAACAGCTGGCTGTATGCTTTCTTGACTCCTGTAAACAAAGAAGACATAAAATGTAACTGAAATAATCAAAAAGTTTTCAAGAGCGACCAGAAACACTTCCCTATCTTTTCGAATCGTTGTTCCTGCCTCCACTGATCAAAATGAAGCGTATCACCAATACAGTATGTTTGATGTGCTATATAATCTTGTAGCCTATAAATATTGTTCATCTTTGATTACTGTTGTGCAGTATTGCTGTGTATGTTCGTTTGATTGGGGAAATTTTTTTTAAGTAGAAAAGGGCAAATGGCAGATGGCAAAAAACTAAAATATCTTGTACAATTAATGGTCTCATATGGTCACATTTATAGCATCAAAGTCTCTTCCTCCTGAAAAAACACCCAACGAGGTATTTAAATGAAAAGCAACCTTACCCTTGTAATTCAATCTCCTTCTTGTGGCCAGATATCTTTGTTAAATCAATCTTGCTTGGGGGAGACTCCAATCCAGACTCGCTGTTCCTAGAGAACAGGATTAGTGAAAGATTTGTGGAAAATAAAAAAATAAAAACATGAAAAATTGTAGAGGCAACATTTCCTGCTAGGAACTAAGTATGAATTTCCGTACTCCTCTGTGACTTGTCCATTACACTGGGGATTCTGGGTGGGTAGAGAGTCTTTCTTCACCTCTTCTATTCCTTCATATTCACACATAAAAAGAATTGGGGACACAACTTGTGATTTTTCATCGTCCTGCTTTTCTTCTTCAGCAGCCAAACTTTGTTCTGCTGGACTGGAAGTCTTTACTGGGTGATGTCCTTTAAAGGGGATGTCCAAATCTGCAACAAGAAAAAGCCCAGTCCTAAACAATTCATTTATTTCCCACCTGTGGGACTAATAAAGGTCATCTTACCTTATCTTATCTTAATTTAAAAAAAAAAAAAACACAAACAAACAAACAAACAAACAACAACAACAACAAAACCACACACACAAGGCATATATTTTCATTATGAACACAAATTTGAGTGTCTTACCGATATCCAGTTCAGTACTTGCAGGATGCAAGACATCTCCATCATCTCCCTGAAGAAATTCAAAATTGTGAATTAAAATAATGAACACAAATTACCAAAAATATTGTCTTGTTCAAAAAAGGACTCACGGCTGAGCCAGTAAACAAGAATTCATTAGAAAGTGTGTTTGTTTTAATAGCTGGACTGCAACAGATGTTTAACACTGGAGCTTAGGACATGCATGCAATATAAGGAGAAGTCACCGTATCGACTGACTGTACCGTTACTAATTGGTGTCCTGGAGGTTTTTTTATCAGCTGTCGCTCTGGGGGGACCGAGTCCTCACTCTTATTCTGGTGTATTTCTGAATCAGAAGTCTGGAGCAGAGGAGAGGGGGGCTGTAGATTTGCTTGTGAGGCTGAATCTGGAAAAAACAACAACAAAAAAAACAAACAACAGTCGAGAAGAGGTTAATAAAATGGAAATACCTCATTTATAACAAAGAATTACACCAATCGGATGAATATCACTCACCCATGTCATCAAAGATCTTATCAATATCTTGCAGTGTCAATGTACCTTCCCAGTGCTTAGCTGGGCTGAAAAACAAAGGTAAGAATTAAAGGGTAATTCCAAACTTTTGTAATTTCGGTTCTGTGATATCAAATACAAATAAATCTGCAATAGCATGAATAAATCCAGAAAATGAATTTATGAAGCTCATAGATATTAAAACACACACACACACACACACACACACGTTTAACTAAAATAAAACAGCTACATTTTAGAAACGTGTTTAAACTTACCTTTCATTGTCAGTAATGTAACAGAGCTTCCTCTTGGGTCTCTTCTGTGAAGAGAAACCAGCTTAGAAACCACTCCAGGATTAAATGAATAACTATGTTGACTTAGCAAACACAGCCCCTGTTCTAATAGATACAAAGGGTCTGAAGAGACAACAGATGTAAGGCTAAATGATCAACTCTCTAAAACTTTACAAGAACCATAACATTCATGGATGTAGTCAAGTTCACTTCAGTTTTGTTTATATATACTGTGACTTCCCAATTACAATAACAACAAGTATCTCATAAGAGTCTCTGTCCAGATGGTAAAAATAAATCCTACAATATTAAAGAGAACTTAAACAAACAGAACAAATGCTTGGTAACTGGCAATCCCACATTTGTTTGACCCTGGTTTAAATGAGAAAGGATTGATCTTTTCAGTTAACCCATTTTTGAGGTTCTGCACATTTCCAAACCATCTCAGCCTTGCCTCTCTAACTCAGTTTCCAAAACACTTAACCTGAGCTGTCCCTCACATGTACTCATTTCTAATCCTGTGCATTTTGGTCTCTCCAGTGAAAATCTTAGCATCTTCTTAGCATCTAGGCCTGCCTCCTGTTTTTTTTTTTTTGTTTTGTTTTTAGTGCCACCTTCTCCAAGCCATGCATCATAGCAGGTATTACTACCATCAACATTTTTTCACTGTTGTTGCTATCCTTCTGTCACAAATCACCCCTAACATTTGTCTCCATCCACTCCACCTTGCATGTACACAGGTGCTGCAGAGATTAAAGAATGCAGTCCTAATATTAAGTTTAGAGGACGAGTTAAATGACAAGTCATGTTCAAATGGATACAAAAGGCGATCGGTGTGTGTAAATAAAGACGGTAGTCTGCACCCAGACTCGGAAGTTTAAAAACTTTGTCACCGGGAAAATGTCTGAATCCCAACCCTTGGGCTAGGGTAATGTTTGTAATAAGTTTGTGCAAAAGCACGAATAGAACTTACTAGGACTGGGTACTCCATCTCCATTTGTGTTAGCTGGCTGTCGTTCTTTCAACAGTATGGTTAGCCGACTGTTTCCGACCGCGAGACCCGAGTTAACAGGTAATAATCATTTCGTGTTCGTTTACTCTCTAGTTTGTTAGCCCTCACGTGAACACCTTAAAAAATCATGTAAAAAATAACTATTTAGCCATACAAAGACCAAATATAACGTTTTCTTCTAGCCAATATCCTCCGTTAGCACAACAATGGCGCTGTTTACGGTTTGTACTTCACCCGCGCACTCTAGAAAACTAAAGCGACATTTTGCCCCGAGTACTGACTCAAAGGCGGGAGTGTCGCGAAATTGGCACGCTGTAATTCACAGTCCATGTCTTCTATAACATCGCTGTGAGTGTGTTAATTAAGTAATGACTTGAACATAACTGTCTAATTGGTAGGGCCTACTGATTTTTAACAAAGTTTTGGCTGGCAGCGGACTTGCAGCCTGAAGAACAACGCACAGGGAATCAGTGTTCACTCTTTTCTTCTTCTACATATTAGTTTCCGGCAGATTACAGTTGGCGCTTTGCTTACTGCCCTCTACAGTTTAAAGTCGGAACCAGCATCCTGCACCATACACTGGATAACAAAATCAAAATCAGAATACAGTACTTTTCTAAGGAAATTATGTGGTTACAGTTGCTCCAAGAAAATAACAGTAAAAGACTGAACTAAATACTATTACAATATTACAATTTATTACTAAGTTTACAAAATATAGGAAATAGCTCTAATAAATAGCTTTCCAATTTCATATGGTAAGTATGACTGTGCAATGACAATAAAGAGCTATCTTATCTTAATATATACAAATACTTATATTTACTTAATTATAAATAGCATATTACAGAGGTGAAATACACATATTGACATATTAGTCTAAAATTTAAAACTTTGTTATTTGTTAGGTTGGTCATTGTAGGTCATTGTAGAGGTTGTGCAAAAGGGTGTAGCTGTTTCACTATTTCACAACAGAACCATGAACATGACTTAACTGACTTAATTTCTAGGCTTAATGGATCAGCTGCAGTCAAACAGCCAAAAGCTGTGCATTAATGGCAAAAAAATATGGCTGTTAGCTGCTGTTTATAATAGCTGTTTCCTCAATGTATTTATCTGGTGAAATACGTTGTATTATTTTGTGATTTGTTAATTAACAAGCGACACAGCTTTGAATGAGGCCTTTAACCCTTTCAAGCATAGTGGTTACTACAGTGGACAGCTATTCAAAGGCTGTTTTCTCGTATTTGTGTCAGTGTTGATGGTGTACTTGCACATAAACTACTACGTTGGACACTCATGTGCCACTCCATACCCTGCTACCCACTTTTCAGGCAGTGTAAGTGCACAAACCATTTCTTATTTAATTAAAATTGAAATTTCTCTAACTGCTTAGAAGTTAAAAAAAAATCTTTTTTTCATGCCTAAAGATGAATAAAAATACTGAGGTTGTCATAATTCATGCATGAAAGAGTTAAATGGTTGTTACAATTACCAGCTGTTGCCGTTTACTCCTACAAACGTCTTTTCTTTTGGTAAACTGGGTAAATATCTTCGTTTTCATATATACAGATAAATGTTAAGTAACGGCAAAAATTTGGACGCTATCTTGAGAAAATGGAAATGATCGTCATGTTCAAATGTGTAACATTTCACTGAAAACAAGTGCACACTGATATATGAAACTTAAAGTTTATTTGTACTTTTTAAATATGACATATAACTGATTAAAACATATGAAAATGTTTCTCCTTCATGTATATTAATGTGTTGCATATAAGCTCTATGGTGTATGTCATTTGCTATGAAACCACAGCCTGCACAGAACTCATCCCTAGAGCAGTAACATAACACACCCATATATGATCTGCATGGGATATAAAGAAGTTAAAAATAATTAAGTGCTGTAAAGTATGCACTGTATAGAGTATATGCTCTAAATCAGGGGTGTCAAACATAAGGCCCGTGGGCCAAATTTCAAATGCAGCCCACTGAATGGCTTTGGAAAAGATAAAAGAGGGTGTAAAGTCTGGACTTTTAACTGTATTTTCATAAATTTTACAGCATTTCCTACTGATAAAGGCCTCTCCCATGGCCATACACTAAGGTATTTAAATAATAGATAAACAATTACATGGCATAAAGATAACAGTTTTTTCACTTTCTGCTATAGAAGTTTGTTTTTTTACAATGGGTCCACAGTTTTTGTTAAGTAACAAAAACTTTTTTATGTTTTATAATTGCAGGGCAGTCTGGGCAATCTGCAGCCAGAACCTTTTTGCAAATTTTACACATTTATTTTTACAATTTAAGCCCAAAAGAGTCATGCTGAGAGATTTTTTTCATTTACTTTCAGGAACATTTATTTATCATGTAGAAAAAACTGAGATCTACAGCTGATATTTTCCTTCTTTTCTTTTATTAACATATCTCAGGGATTTTGTGTGTATTTACATTTCTTTACACTGATAGAAATGTAAATGATATAGTGATATAGTAAAAGTATGTTCTCTAACGTTACAAGCCTTGTATTTTTTAAATGTAAAAAAAAAAATTTGGATGCTTAAAATAAAATAAACTAATTTTTAGCTCATATCTTAAATCAGAAATAATATTTTATAAAACCTTGATTTTGGAGTAGCAACATTTATATGGTGTTAACACTGAACAAACAGCTGTGATCATGTATGGTCTATTTCACAATAAATATGTCAATATTAAGAAAACTACATTTGGCTTTGGAGTGTAAGTTTGCACTAATACAAAACAAACATAAATATATATTCAGTCATTTGTTATACATAATAGTCTTATGAAGTTCAGTGTTTACATGTTTACACATCAGTGTTAAAATTGTTAATGCAATATTTTCAAAAAATTCCGGTGCATTTTAATACATCAATAAACATTAAAACAATACAAATCAATACAATGGGAAAAAAAATCACATCATACATGAAAAACCTTCAGTAATAATAACAAACAGGTTTGTTTTTTATTATAAAGCTGCTCAGCGAAATATCTTTTTCTGCTTCTTAGCGATCTCCATCGCTTCCATGGCTTCAGGATCGACACCTTCATAGAGTGGCTGTTTGATGTGTCTCCAGACCACCAAACTAACCCGAATCACAAACAGCACACAGGCTGCAGCCAGCAGCACAGCTGAGAGAAGAAAATCGAATCAGTACAGCTTTTGCACGTGACACACGGTGACACAGAGCTCATTTTGTGGGTGTATTTATCTAAAAAGTTTATTGTGGATGCAGGGATTTATGTGAAGTCTTACCAATGAAGACGCCATTGCGACTGGGTGATTCAGCATCATAGTTTTTGTCAAGGTTTCCAGACAGCGCCCAGATCACAACGGGGTAGGTAATGCAGATGTACCGCACATGCTTGTCAAGGACAAGATTCTCTAAAACAAACCTATGAAACACAAAACGCGTCGCTTTAGCATCTCAATTTTAATATGTTAGAATCTAACATATATTAATATGTTAGAAGCCTAAGAGTTCAGCCAATTCTACTCCAGTCATATGGATAAAGATGATACAAGGTCATAGGCCATAAGTTTTAGCTTTCATTGGATCATCTCCAAATTTTAAATATACTAATCATTGGGGGAAATAAGCGCGGTCTTTATTTGAACTCTTTCAAACATTATTGTTTTAAACAAACATTATTTGACAAATATTACAAAAAGATTAATATACTACATTAGCTTTCCATACTGATGCATAAAGCATCTGAGTTTTAGTGTAGCTGTTGCCCTTCAAAGGGAATTGGAGGGAACTGAGCTCTCGCAATGCTCTCGTTTGGGTTTTTTGGGGGGTTTTTAAGAAGCACACTCACCATCCAAGCAACAAAATAGTCAAAAGAGAGTATGAGAGTGTGGCAGCATCGTCTTGGGACATGTCTGTTTCATAAGCCAGTACAATGGTCAGGTTGAGGAGGGTTGCAACAGTTGTCCAAGTCGTGTATATCATGACACCATTCTGGACCTGCAAACAGATTTTTTCATGGAGTCCAAGCAAACATTATATTAATAATGTCTGACCACAACAGGCTAATGTAACTTGATCTACATGCAAGATTAAAAGCTTAGCTTACAGTTAATAATGCACACTTACCAACACCCGGAGGAGCCACAGGTCTGCTTTGTGGTATTTGTTGAGCCAAGCTCCATAAACGTGAATCCCATGGCAGATGAAGCATATCATGGAGTAGTTAGTGCAGATGATGAGGATGAGAAACACCAGTGCAGGAATCATCAGTCTTTTTTAAGGATAGATACAGCAGAAAAACACATTTAATGAATCTGCTGAACAGCTTTCATTTACATCTTTCACAGCCATGCATCACTGCAGGCTTAACTCACACACGACACTCAAAGACTCTTACTCTCTGTCCCAAACCAGCAGCCAACCAATATTGACGCCCATGTTGAGACACCAGCTAATAAAGAATCCATAAGGCAGTACTGGAGGAGTGCAGTAAACATATCCATATCCATTCCTAGAAGATAAAAAGTTGATCAACAAATCTGTGGGAACAGTTTTTCAGTGGGTTTTAAAAATAGACTGAAGAGACCTGGATTATATCTTATATCTGTGCTTTAAAAATAACACTGTAGTTTTAAAGAAGAAAATAAAAAGAAGTGGACACAACTTTCTGAAAAGACCCGCAACAATGTAGATGATCATGAAGATCAGCCAGATGTAGATGAGGGTCCAGATGAAAAATGTCCATCCTGAAGGCGTAAGCTGGGTGTCAAACAAAGCTGAGACATTGGCTTGGGTGGTGTGAAAAGGACCTTTGTGGAGAAAAAGGTTCGATTTTAGGGAAAGTTGACTGTTCGCGGTGTGTTTTCACATCCTTCACATCCAGTGTGTGAATGTGTGTGTGAATGGGTGCATGACTGGATGTGTAAAGTGCTTTGGGGTCCTTAGGGACTAGTAAAGCGCTATACAAATACAGGCCATTTACCATCCTCTACACGAATATCAAAGATACTGAACACAACTGACAAACGGCTAACAAAGTTTCAACTTACTAACTCCAACTACAGCCAGCCCATTAAACACCAAGCTCACTACAAAGGCAGCTAAAGACACGAGTACTGCAGCGATACATCCTGGGTTGTGTTTTCCCATCACGATCCTCTTATTCTAAGATGGGAAGAAAAAAACATTTTATAAAACAAAAGCAGGAGCAGGAAGAAGTGGCAATCGATCACTTTCACACAGTTAACACAGAAGCCACTTAATATATCTTTAGACATTTATCAGAAGCTCTTTTTACAACTTTTATCAAAGTTTGCCACCATAAAAAACAAAACTACACCAAGAAAATTGACTCTTCTTAAGAGAGGGCCAGATAGTAATTTTTAAAGCTTCCCATGTGCATTATCCATACAACGTACATGTTTAGTCCGGTCTAATAAAACAGTGTCCACATGATGAGATTAATAAGACTTACCTGGCTTTGCTCCATGTTGTGTAAGCCGTGTGAAGATCAAGAGTAACTGCAGAGGACACGGGACCGACTTTTATATAGAGCGACTAGTTGTGCAAGAAGGTTTATGACTCTTCAAGACATCACGTGCATCTCTTATCCTCTTTACATTTCTGAAACAATCAATCATAAAACGCTGATAAATATATCTACTCATATATTAAATAATTTTTAAAGCACTTATATACAAGTATGTGTTTAATGAATTACAGTTTACAGCATGATTTTATTATGTTATTACTTCCTATTTGTCTCATTCCTTCCTATTTTTGTAATTTCCTTCAGAAATTACAAAAATTACTTTTATACTGTATAACTCGGAGTTTGAAGGTCCTTCATCGGGTGGTGTTGCATGATAGTAATCCCTGGTTATGTATAAGGTCATATCTGATGATGAACACACTCTTGACAACAGGGTTTGTGGAATATGCAGGTAATTGCTTGTATAAGGAAATCAGTGGGTGGAGGTCTGTGGGGTTTTTTTTTAATCAAAGCTTTTTATTGATCTGCAAAAACAAAAAAAAGAGCAAAGCCAAGATAAAAAGATAGATTTGATGAAATTGTACAGCTTTTTAAATCTAAGTAAAGAGCATAATCCACATATCTGTGTAAGTAGACAACAACAGATCTTGGAGGCAGCCACACAAATCCACCCAGCAACTAGATATAGATGCAGTCTGCCACCAGCAACTTGTGCTGTTTAGTGGAATTTGTTTAAAAATATACATTTAAGGGTTATTAAGGTGTACAACCAACAGAGGCTGGCTCTGAAGACTTAAGGCTGACGTGATAAAACCAGCGGACTCAGCCTGGAGCAGAAAACACGCATAATCGTAAACTTTGAACACAACTGAGATTTGTTACCTTTGTGCATTTGTTGACTCCGTTCACGTTTTTATTCGCTTAAATGGTTTTATTCCCACAGCGCTCTAAATAGTAATGCATTTACTTACAAGTGCAGTGTGCTCTTAGTTTATGCAATAAAGATGATTTTTTTATGAGGCTGATCAACAATCAGCTCGAGAGCTCCATTGTGTGTGTGTGTGTGTGTGTGTGTGTGTGTGTGTGTGTGTGTGTGTGTGTGTGTGTGTGTGTGTTTATTAAACATAACCAAATGTGTTAAAATGACATTTTTTAAATCTTATCATCCATCCTTGTCATTATTAATGAATCTGAATTGCTTCGTCTTCTCTCTTATTGAACAGATGTGCTGTCTGTTAAATAACTCAAAAAAGACCCCATTAAAGTCAGTGTTAAAGTTTCTTTTTACAGCTTATGAAAGAAAAGTAAATGAAAGCATAACTACATTTTTCATGTTTATGTGGTGAAATCAGAAATACACACTTTATTGCAGTTTATACTTTTTGACAGGTGTGAACCTTCAGCTTTATATATCACTTTATGAGGCTTGATGATATTCAGCTGAGGCTGGAGTCATTTACAATACAGCCCTGGTATCATACAGAAATCATACTGCAAATCTTTTCCTCGCTCTCTCACTTAAATATCTTTTTCTGCTTCTCTAAGATCTCCATCGGAGACATTTTGTCAGGGTTTACGTCTTCGTAAAGCGGCTTTTTCATTTGCCTCCAAATGACCAAACATATCCGAGTGGCACACAGGGCACAGGCTACACCCAGCAGGGCAGCTATAGTGGAAAGAAAATATCAGAGCGTGGCATCAGTGTGCATCCACATATGAAGTTATCATTTATAGTCAGTGCTATAGTGTCATTGAGACTGGTTGATGGTTTATCCTCACCGATAAAGATGTTGTTGCGGGTAGGAGCTGCGGTGTTGTAGTTTTTGGTGAACACCCCTGTCAGCGCCCAAATCACAGTGGGGTAAATGCTGATGATGAATCTCACATATTTTTCAAGAATGGAGTTTTCCAGGATGAACCTGTGAGAGAGACGGCACCTTTTATTGATCCATTTTTTCTAAAGAAGTCGCCCTTGTTGTTTCCTCTGTTTGTCAACTTACCACGCTATCAGCACAATGGACAAAACAGAAAGAGCAAGAGTGGCGCCGTCAGTGTGGGACATGCTTGCATCATACGTCAGCACAATGGTCAGGTTAAGCAGGGAGGCAATAGTTGTCCACGTTGCATAGATGGCAATGCCGTTCTGAATCTGCAATGAAGACAAAGCAAAAGACAGAGATGCTGAGATTATAAGCATGTACATGAAAAAAAAGAAAAGCAAACATCAGGTACCATACTAACCAGCAGATGATGGAGCAACAGGTCTGTTCTGTGGTATTTGTTGAGCCAAGCTCCATAGTTATGCAGACCGTGGCAGGAGAAGTATATTACAGCGTAGTTAGTCAAAGCGATTAGGATGAGGAAAGCCAGCGCAGCAGGTGTGTACCTTTAGCAGGGATGAAAAACAGAATTTGACCACAATGAAAACAATTAACCTGCACGTTAGAAGCTGTGTTTACATGCTTCTTGCATGGACATACTTATTTTTCCCATTTATTGCATGATTTCAGGTCAATCTTATCTGCATATTTAGGCCAAGAGGGCCTGACAATGTGATTCAACACACCTTCATTTGGTTACTCAGCTTAGGTGGACTAACCTAACTAATCAGCACTATATCCAGCCCTCATTTATATGCCCCCTTTTCTAATGCAGCAATGAAAAACATTAATCAATACTATGGCTTTTTAATGATATCATTTAAAACTCTCATCACACTCACTTTCTGTCCCACAGGAGCAACCATCCAATATTGACGCCCAGATTTAAGCAAAAGGTCACAAAAAATCCGTGTGGCAAAACTGCAGGGCTGCAGTAGACATAACCATAGGCATTCCTGCAGAAAGAGGTAAATGTAGACTTCAACAAACATCATATAGGAGAAGAAAAAATGAGTCTCAAGAAAAAAAAACTTACTTCCTAAAGATGCCTGCAAAGACATAGAGCACCCCTGAACCCATAAAGATGTAAATGATGGACCAGATGGTAAAAGTCCACCCTGAAGGCGTGATCTGGGTCACAAACTCATCTGAAATGTTCGCGGTGGTGGACAAAAATGGATCTGTGGCGCAGAAACACAGAAATCAGAGAGAGAGACAGAGTGCTCAAAGGTTACAACGTAATTCTAAAAGTATTAAAAGCCAGACTTACGTTTTCCTAACGCTGCCAGAGCAGACAACACAATGGTGACGATGTAGAAAATCACTGCCAGCACTATGGCAATGGCAAGAGTGATGTGGTGTTTTGCCATTTTTAGTAAGCCAGTTTCTATAAAACAGAAGAATTATAATTGAAGACAAATTATAACAAGTTTCTAAATTTCATATTAACAAGTTGCCATCAGTATTACATGTCACTAATCAGAAGAAGCCATGACGTACCGTTTAATGTCTTTTCTTGACTGAAAGCACTGGAAGACTGCTGTGTGGGGTGGGCTTTTCTTTTTTACATAAAACAAAGCTGGTTTTGTAACAGTGGAGCTTTTATAGCCCTGTAGCACGTGTACACGTTTGACATCCTCCACGTGTCCTCTGTTTTCGGCTGATTAACTGAACAAAAAAGGGGGGAAACAATCCTGTTGCCGAACTCACTCAGCTTTATAACCATCTTCCATAACTTTAAACATACATAAGAGCTGGACTTTGCCCCAGCAGTCGTGTTTAGTAACAAGTTTTTATCGCAGATTCGTATCAGCAGCAGGTGAGACCAGGGAATGAAGAGCCAAAGGATTATATCAGCTTTAAGCAACTTAACCCTCACAGTTATGAAATGTTGGGTAGCTGCCAGCTGGAGATCTATGTATCCCAATTCTAAAACTTCTACGGGTAAATGAGAAGAGCCAGTGATATGTTTGCTAATGACTGACAGGCAAAATAAATCAGCTAGGATTATATAGAGCTGGAGTGCACATGAAAACAGAAGGTCATGTATGATCACGCACATACACAGATGGCCACACACACCCCACATCAGAGCAAGACTTTACTAGAAACACATGTAAAATGCTGCACTGAGTTAAAAGTTTATGATCACCTGTTTGGTCAATTTTCGTTTCTTTCAGCTGTTTTGTTTCTTATTTGAATCACGTGATCCAACAAAAGATGTCTGTGATATATAAAGTTCTGGTCTTTAGGGCATATTTTTATACATCTGTGGAGCATTTAAAGATAGTGGAAGTAGGTTAACTGCACTTTTTTCATACATTTCCATCTGGAAATTAATATCCAACATTGTTTTTTGGAGGATTCTTAAGGGGAAAAAAACAGACGAGACTGAGACTGAGCTTACTAAAAAGCACCACTGAACGACACAGGAAATCATTTCCGTTAGGGATCAATAAAGTATTCTGATTCTGATGATGTTAACATTTCAATAAGTATGTAATGTCGTATTTAAAGGCAGTTTGTTGTGGGGTTTTTTACAGTTTTTACAAAACAGCTTGTATCGATTCAAAACCTGCGATAATGTTCAGATTTATGTGCTGGATTTGTATTCAGATAAGCTTATATTTAGAAATGTAGGCTTTATAATGCATTTTTAAATGTATGCAAAAGTATTTAAATGTACATTTTTAAGAACTTGTATTAGGAAATTGAATTGTCTTGACATACAACACTGTGCAATCATCTTGAGTGACTCATTTCTTAATATTTCGCTTCCAAGGAGCCAGATTTTGCTGTATTTTATCAACTTAATATATATTCATATGTCTGCTCTGTCACACATACACTCCTCTCTGCTAATCAGATGGCATCTAAAAATCTTGGCTTTATGTTTAAATTAATATTTGGGTCATTCTTCTGTAAAACTCAGGCTGGAGGCTGTAGAGGAGCTTTTCTGTATCATGTTCTAAACAGCACAAGTTTTGATGCATGCAGTGACATTGACACGTAGTGAGCCACACAAATAGCATGTTGAATCTTTCACACACCGTGCAGCGTGTTTGTCGCCTCACCAGACCACAATGATGTGTGCAAAGTTACATTTTATCACACAAACTGTAATTTGCATAAATTCCTATGTGAGGCATTTAGTTCTAATCAGTAAGAGCACTGTCTCTAAGCATGTTTAAGAGGAGTGAGCTACAGCTTTCTCAGCACCACTGAGCAAACTCCCTGCTCCAAGTGGCAAAAATGAAAGTGAAACATTCAAAAGTGTAGATACGCTTCCCTCTTGTCAACTGACAAAATTCATTGTACCAAAAAGATTCCTGATATCCAGGCGTATGAGATGTCATCACTCAGTGCACACATCAAGTCGGCTGTGACAGCAATTCATGTGTTTTTTAAAAAATCCCCATTGTTGTGCACACAGGGTGGGGTGATCTCTGAAGACATGATTCAAATGATTTTCTCCAGCTCTCCTGAGCAGCAGCTAATAGGTACTCAGCGCTTTAGGAAACTACTTTCTAAAGGTAAGTTTTTCTTTGGACATTTGCTGCTCTTTCATTCATTTTTCAGTCCAGTTCTTGTACCTGAACATTTTCAAAGGACTCTTTTGTTTTTTATTAAGCCACTTAACTCTGACCTATGAATCATTTACGCATGTTTTGAAAGTACGAAACACAAGGGCTGAACCAGTGTTGTGTCCACACATAACAGCAAAACCCTAGAAGAATGACCGCCTATTCTTCAAAGAAAACTCAAGAATGAAGGTGGTCATACTAAATTATAACTTTGACGCTCATTAGAATTGTACAAACTCTGTTTTGACCTTGTATACTGTATTTCCCCAGCCCCTCTATTTTGAAACTAAAACTATTGAACCTTAATTCAATTTCTCACTTCACATAATCGTTTCACTTTTGCCTTGAAGTGTTATTTTTAATTTAATTATTTTTTATGACGCATGTTCTCTGGTGAGTTCAGGTACATCTGTAACTTCAAGTGGAAGAGTTGCATGTGAGTTAAAATTTTCTATAATACCAACAACAAAAAAAAGACAAAATACTGATGTTTTTGTCGAATAATCTGTTTGACATGAGGGATAATATAGAATTTGCATTTTAACTAAAAGACTCGCGCACTGACACTATGGGCACATTTTTAGAAATCTTTTTAATTCCACAGAAAGGTTAGCCACTTTAGAGTTTCACTTGTGACCTATGAAGTACCCCCGAAATTGTATCATATTAAACAACAACAACAATAACAACAACAATAAACACTCGAGGACTTTAAAGAGTTAAAATTTTTTCCAAAGCTTGAGAGCGCTCACCCCGGCTCGGGGCTCCACAGATGTGGTGGATGAGGGCTCCTTGCTGCAGACTGCAGCGGAGTGTTTGACAGTCAAACTTGAAACAGTCTTTGGAACTGAAACGGTCTCTGCCAACACGAACACATACCCCAAACAGTTCGGTAAATATGTACAGTTTCTCAAAGCTTCAGTTTTCAGCAGCTACCAGAACTTGACTCCCGTCTGCATCCTCCCAGCCGCCTCCCACTTCATCTGCGGGCAGTACCTGCGTGTGTGAGCGCTGTCACCGGTGGCTTCGCAGATCGGGCAAGTGTAGTTCCGGAGGATGGGGCAGAAAACTTTCCCGTCGTCTGATTTGAGCTTGTGAGATCGGTACACCCTCGGAGTCTCCCCGTTCTGCTTGCAGAAGCGGCAGTAGTCCGAGGATGACGCGCTGCTGCTGGTGTCCGACGCGCTGCTGGTCGGACTGGACTGCGATGAGTTTTTGGAGGATTTCTTCCCCCGAGTGGAAGTGTGGACCTTACTCCAGGGGGGCGCTTGTCCCTTCTTTGGACGCTCGGTGTCTCGGTTATCAACCTCACGGTTGCTGCACAGTTTCTCGAACACTTGGCTCAGATTCATGTAGTCGTGCCACATGTTAAAGCTGTCCCCACCAGTGAGGATCGAGCTCTGGACCTCCAGTCGTCTCGGCATTGTGGTCATTTTTTGGCAGAAGTAAAACTGAGGGTGTGTTTGGAGCGCCTCATATTTATAGCTCACTGAAGATGGTTTTAAAATGCAACAATGTTTGGATCCTATAGATTGCATGCAGCCTGGCGACGTTTTTTGGAGGCAGAGAGAGAGAAAAAAAGAACTTTGGTGCAGGTGCAGTCTTTTATGTAGCTTTCTGGTGACCTTATAAGAACCTTTACGAAGCCCGTTGACAGGCCTTTAATCGAATGATCGGTTGGTTGATTGATAACAGAAAAAAAAAGACACATAAGATGGACATAAAGGACTGAAAACACCAAGAGCAAAATATTGCATCGCACTCATTTATGTAGTTTATGTTTAGATTAGATAATTTCGCAAAATAACGCAGCAAAATAAATAATAAGAGCCGGGATGTGGAGACTATGTAGCACTGAAAAAACTCCGTCCATGTGAACAGAATCAGGGGTTACCTTACCTGTTGATTAAATATCAAGACTATTTAGCAATAAGCTTACTTTAAAGGCTCGTAATAGGTGAACTGTCTTGGTATAGTTGGGTCACGCAGAGTTCATGCATTTTTTTTCTATCGTAGTGCGTTGGCCTTTATCCTCTCATCCCCTCTCGATCTCTGTCTCTCTCTCTCTCTCTCTCTCTCTCTC